>NC_136852.1:24600099-25147599 GCF_951799975.1 Gobius niger
CTGCCTCTTCACTCTCTCCTCAGGCAGACTCCAAACTCCCAGGGCACACACACAAACATGCTGCATAAAAGGTTTACCCACGATCAGTGGAAACATGCGCAAAGTGCAATAACAGTTGTGCTTGTAACCCTTTTTCGACTGAAGGTTTACTTTTAAATAAACTCATGTTTATGATTATTTCTTATGGTATTGGGATGAACGGGGTAGAGACTGAGTGCACTTTAGTGAGCTCCATCAGTGTTCTGGTCTATGGTTCCATTGTATAAAGATCTGTCTTATCTTTTCTACTTCTAAAAAACAAATTGCATCATTAAGTTGTGTTCTCATGATGTCACAAAAACAGCCTACAATTTAAAATCAAGTTGACAGTTACAAATTTTATTGTGGTAAACATGATTACTATTGGTTTATGGCTGGACCTATCCATATTAAACAAAACATGTCCCAAGGTCCAGCGTCTTCTCTCTCAGGACATGAACTAACGTCACATGACTTTCTCATGAAGGCATTCAAATGTGCTGATATTTTTCATTTGTCTTGTTTTTGGCTAAAATCTGTCACAATGTTCAGGATTTTCTGTCAACATGTATGAAATTAGGTCAATGTGTTTTCCAATAAATGTTCAAAGAAGATTATTGTAAAACGAAAAAAAGAAATAAGCTCAACGTGACTGAGTGGCACTTTCCAGCAATAACAATATGTTTGGTCACTGAGACGGTGAGATTACGTATGAATGGGGGAGAGTGCATTTTACCTTTCTCAGGAAAAATTTTAGCCTCTCCATGTGAGAAAACAGCTCCAACCCACAGAGGGCGCTAGCATGCCCAAAATCTTTTTCATTTCAGAAGGGAATTTGTACCTCCATGTCCGCTGTCCAAACGCACCTAACAGAGGGGTCCCATTGGCTTTCTTGATCGGGACGCCATCAACTATTTTTGTACCGAATTTCATCCATTTCCGAAAAACTCATTTTTTCCCCATAATGCATTTTTTCTTCTGCACCTGGAGGGGGCGCTATCACACCCAATGTCACTTTTTCACATTTGTTGTGTCCAGGGATGAAAGGTCAAAATGTATATTTTCGATTTTTAATCGGAGTTTGTTGCACAAATGGGAGCAATTTTTAGTTTACAATGAATTGCAAAATTCTTCGTAAAGATTGCGGCTTTGCCGCAAACAAACCGTAAAACATAGGCAAAAAAATTGGATAACTTTTGATGCCCCACATCTGTAGATGAGCTGGAGCAATTTTGAGCTCATTTGGTTAAAGGCCCCAGGAGGAGTTCGTTAAAATGCAACATTAGCGAAAACGCTGACTCAGCATTTTCCAGACATCCTGTCAAAATGGCGGACTTCCGGTTTATCAGGGGTTAGTGCTAGATCGTATGCCCCGGAGGGACAGTCTGCTGTGAAAACGTGAGATATCATGACACAAATTAAGGTTAGGGCCAGGGAAATGGTTATCCTCTTAACTCCCGCCTGAACCGAGAGGATCTTTTTCCTCACGTCATCAGATTTTTTTTCCAACATTTTTTGTTGGCTATTCAACTCATTTTTGTAACTTTTTTGTAATTTTTTATCACATTTTTGTCATTTTTTCGTCAATTTTTAATCAATTTTTTGTCACATTTTTGTCATTTTTTTGTAATTTATTATCAATTTTTTTCATTTTTTCGTCAATTTTTAATCAAATTTTTGTCACATTTTTGACAATTTTTTATCAATTTTTCATCCATTTTTTGTAATTTTTTTGTCACATTTTTGTCAATTTCTTGTGACATTTTTGCCACTTTTTCATAAATTTTTCGTCACTTTTTTGTCACATTTTCATCATTGTTTTATTGCTATTTTCACAGCTTTTTTCCAGAAGCTTTTGGATTGGGGTAAAGCCAAACTGGAGAAAATGTGCTCGGTTCAGGTGGGAGTTAAGGGGTTAACTTTAAGGATTAGGATTATTTGTATTTTTAGACAAACCAACTCATAGATCTAAACAAACTCACAGCAGACCGTCCCTCCGGATAATCAATCTAGCACTAACCTTTATCAGGGGGCGGGCCTCTCCATGTGAATAATGGCTCCAAACTCCAGAGGGCGCTAGCGCGCCCATAATGTTTTTTATTTCACAAGCAGCATTGGACAGCCCTTACGGGCCTTACTTCAATTACTACTGTCCACACGCTGCTGACAGAGGACGCAAACGCGCCGTGATGGTATATAATGTGATATTTATGTGTCCATCCCATTGGAATAATATGGGGGTTCCCGGTCATTCCCATGGCAAAACCGTACAAATTACAGTATGGGTCCCATTGGCTTTCTTGATCGGGATACCATCAACTATATTTGTACCGAATTTCATCCATTTCCGACAAACACATTTTATTCCCATAATGCATTTTTTCTTCTGCACCTGGAGGGGGCGCTATCGCGCCCAATGGCACTTTTTCACATTTGTTGCGTCCAGGGGTGAAAGGTCAACAAAATGTATATTTCCGATTTTTAATCGGAGTTTGTTTGTGCAAATGGGAGCGATTTTCAGTTTTTGATGAATCGCAAAATACTTCGGAAAGATTGCGGCTTCGCCGCAAACAAACCGTAAAACTTAGCAAAAAAATTTGGATAACTTTGGATGCCCCACATCTCGAGATGAGCTGGAGCGATTTTGAGCTCATTTGGTGAAACGCCCAAGGAGGAGTTCTTTAAAATGTGACGTCAGCGAAAACGCTGACTCAGCATTCTCCGGACTTCCTGTCAAAATGGCGGACTTCCGGTTTGTCAGGGGGCGTGGCCACAATAATATTTTTTGTTTGTCGTCACATGACGAATATCTGTACCGAATCCCGTCGCTCTGCGACAAAGTTGACGTTGGCCCCGCCTCCATCAACGCAATGTATTTTGATTCACCATGGCAACACCGTACAAAATACGATATGGGTCTCATTGGCTTTTTGGATCGGGACACCATCAACTATTTTTGTACCGAATTTCATTCATTTCCGAGAAAGTAATTTTTTTCCCATAATGCATTTTTTCTTCTGCACCTGGAGGGGGCGCTATCGCGCCCAATGTCACTTTTTCACATTTGCTGTGTCCAGGGGTGAAAGGTCAATAAAATGTATATTTCCGATTTTTAATCAGAGTTTGTTCATGCGAATGGGAGCAATTTTTAATTTACGATGAATCGCAAATTTCTTCGTAAAGATTGCGGCTTCGCCGCAAACAAACCGTAAAACTTTGCCAAAAAATTTGGATAACTTTTGATGCCCCACATCTCGAGATGAGCTGGAGCGATTTTGAGCTCATTTGGTGAAACGCCCTAGGAGGAGTTCGTTAAAATGCGATGGCAGCGAAAACGCTGACTCAGCATTCTCCGGACTTCCTGTCAAAATGGCGGACTTCCGGTTTGTCAGGGGGCGTGGCCACAATAATATTTGTTTTTTGTCGTCACATGACGAATATCTGTACCGAATCTCGTCGCTCTACGACAAAGTTGACGTTGGCCCCGCCTCCAGAGACGCAATGTATTTTGATTCACCATGGCAACACCGTACAAAATACGATATGGGTCTCATTGGCTTTTTGGATCGGGACGCCATCAACTATTTTTGTGCCAAATTTCATCCATTTCCGACAAACTAATTTTTTTCCCACAATGCATTTTTTCTTCTGTACCTGGAGGGGGCGCTATCGCGCCCAGTGTCATTTTTTCACATTTGTTGTGTCCAGGGGTGAAAGGTCAAAAAAATGTATATTTCCGATTTTTAATCGGAGTTTGTTTGTGCAAATGGGAGCAATTTTTAGTTTTTGATGAATCGCAAAATACTTCGGAAAGATTGCGGCTTCGCCGCAAACAAACCGTAAAACATAGCCAAAAAATTTGGATAACTTTTGATGCCCCAAATCTCGAGATGAGCTGGAGCGATTTTGAGCTCATTTGGTGAAACGCCCTAGGAGGAGTTCGTTAAAATGCGACGTCAGCGAAAACGCTGACTCAGCATTCTCCGGGCTTCCTGTCAATATGGCGGACTTCCGGTTTGTCAGGGGGCGTGGCCACAATATTTTTTTTTTTTTGTCGTCACATGACGAACGTCTGTACCGAATCTCGTCGCTCTACGACAAAGTTTACTTCGGCCCCTCCCCCATTGGCGCAATGTATTTTGATTTTTGTAGGTGGCGCTGTCGCGCCATTTTTTTTTTCCCCAATATGAAACACACATTTAAATTAATTTTTCACCGGACCTGAATTTTGGGCAAAGTTTGGTGAGTTTTCGACTATGTTCAGGGGGTCAAATTCCTGCTCAAAGAGCAGAAGAAGAAGAAGAAAGAAGAAAGAATAATAATAATATTTTTTACAAAAACAATATCGTCGCTTTCGCGACGATATCATAATATACATTTTTGGAAAGCTTTCAACGAACCGCACGCACCCGTGGGGGTCCTGGGTGGATGACGAGCGCTTCGCGCTCGTCATCCACTATATACCCCCATTCACACTATATACCCCCATTCATTTTAATGCAATAATAAGTATAAAGGGCCCACACCTTCGGTGTGGGTTGTCACTGTTTTACATGGTGAGTTTACGGTTGACATGGGGACAGCGCTTCGCGCTGTTTTTGTGCGCTCCGCGCACTTAGGTTCAGTGCGCTGCGCGCACTGCGCTGTGATTACGATTACAATAGGCCCTTGCGACGGCAGGCCGCTCGGGCCTAATAATTAAAGCCGCAAGCGGCATCGAACGGCCCTCGCGGGCCGTGCCTCCTTTAGCACCTCTATTGCCGCGTCTATGTAACCGTACCAAGGGCGCCACACTGCATTTTATTGCCTAAATGTGCCATTAGTCTTTGTCAGTAAACATCAAAACTACATTTTTAGCCTCTCCATGTGAATAATGGCTCCAGCCTGCAGAGGGCGCTAGCGCGCCCATAATCTTTTTAATTTCACAATTAGCGTCAGACGGCCCTAACGGGCCGTATTTCCATGACCGCTGTCCACAAGCTCCTGACAGAGGGCGCTAACGCGCTGTAATGTTGCATAATGTGAGATTCATGTGTCAGCCCCATTAGAATTACATAGGGGGCCCCGGGCGTCACCATGGCAACACCGTACTAAATACGATATGGGTCTCATTGGCTTTTTGGATCGGGACGCCATCAACTATTTTAGTGCCGAATTTCATCCATTTCCGGGAAACTAATTTTGTTCCCATAATGCAATTTTTATTATGCACCTGGAGGGGGCGCTATCACGCCCAATGGCACTTTTTCACATTTGCTGTGTCCAGGGGTGAAAGGACAATAAAATGTATATTTCCGATTTTTAATCTGAGTTTGTTTGCGCAAATTGGAGCAATTTTTAGTTTCTGATGAATCGCAAAATTCTTCGTAAAGATTGCGGCTTCGCCGCAAACAAACCGTAAGACTTAGCCAAAAAATTTGGATAACTTTTGATGCCCCACATCTCGAGATGAGCTGGAGCGATTTTGAGCTCATTTGGTGAAACGCCCTAGGAGGAGTTCGTTAAAATGAGACGTCAGCGAAAACGCTGACTCAGCATTTTCCAGACTTCCTGTCAAAATGGCGGACTTCCGGTTTGTCAGGGGGCGTGGCCACAATAATATTTTTTGTTTGTCGTCACATGACGAATATCTGTACCGAATCTCGTCGCTCTACGACAAAGTTAACGTTGGCCCCGGTTGGCCCCGCCTCCATAGACGCAATGTATTTTGATTCACCATGGCAACACCGTACAAAATACGATATGGGTCTCATTGGCTTTTTGGATCGGGACGCCATCAACTATTTTTGTACCGAATTTCATCCATTTCCGACAAACTAACTTTTTTCCCATAATGCATTTTTTCTTCTGCACCTGGAGGGGGCGCTATCGCGCCCAATGGCACTTTTTCACATTTGTTGCATCCAGGGGTGAAAGGTCAATAAAATGTATATTTCCGATTTTTAATCGGAGTTTGTTTGTGCAAATGCGAGCGATTTTCAGTTTTTGATGAATCGCAAAATTCTTCGTAAAGATTGCGGCTTCGCCGCAAACAAACCGTAAAACTTAGCAAAAAAATTTGGATAACTTTTGATGCCCCACATCTTGAGATGAGCTGGAGCGATTTTGAGCTCATTTGGTGAAATTCCCTAGGAGGAGTTCGTTAAAATGTGACGTCAGCGAAAACGCTGACTCAGCATTCTCCGGACTTCCTGTCAAAATGGCGGACTTCCGGTTTGTCAGGGGGCGTGGCCACAATAATATTTTTTGTTTGTCGTCACATGATGAATATCTGTACCGAATCCCGTCGTTCTACGACAAAGTTTACTTCGGCCCCTCCCCCATTGGCGTAATGTATTTTCACTTTTGTAGGTGGCGCTGTCGCGCCATTTTTTTTTTCCCCAATATGAAACACACATTTTAATTAATTTTTCACCGGACCTGAATTTTGGGCAAAGTTTGGTGAGTTTTCGACAATGTTCAGGGGGTCAAATTCCTGCTCAAAGAGCAGAAGAAGAAGAAGAAGAAAGAAGAAGAAAGAAAGAAAGAATAATAATATTTTTTACAAAAACAATATCGTCGCTTTTGCGACGATATCATATTATACATTTTTGGAAAGCTTTCAACGATCCGCACGCATCCGTGGGGGTCCTGGGTGGATGACGAGCGCTTCGCGCTCGTCATCCACTATATACCCCCATTCACACTATATACCCCCATTCATTTTAATGCAATAATAAGTATAAAGGGCCCACACCTCCGGTGTGGGCTTCACTGTTTTACACGGTGAGTTTACGGTTGACATGGGGACAGCGCTTCGCGCTGTTTTTGTGCGCTCCGCGCACTTAGGTTCAGTGCGCTGCGCGCACTGCGCTGTGATTGCGATTACAATAGGCCCTTGCGACGGCAGGCCGCTCGGGCCTAATTAAAGCCGCAAGCGGCATCGAACGGCCCTCGCGGGCCGTGCCTCCTTTAGCGCCTCTGTAACACCACTACATTTTATTGCCCTGATGTACCATTAATCCGTCAGTAAACACAGACGAAAAGTTGCATTTTAGCCTGTCCTTGTGAATAATGGCACCCACCTGAAGAGGGCGCTGGCGCGCCCACTATATTTTATTGCCCTTGAGTGCCATTAATCTTTGTCAGTAAACATGAAAACGGCATTTTTTGCCTCCATGTGAATAATGTCTCCAACATGCAGAGGGCGCTAGCGCGCCCATAATCTATTTAATTTCACAAGCAGCATCGGGTTCTATTTCACTGACCACCGTCTGTGCCTCGATTGTTGCATCTCCATTGCCGCGCCTCTGTATCCCTACCGAGGGCGCTAACGCGCCAACTACATTTTATTTCCCTGATGTGCCATTAATCTTTGTCAAAACTAAATATTTAGCCTGTCCATGCGAATAATGGCTCCAACCTGTAGTGGGCGCTAGCGCGCCCCAAATCTTTTTTGTTTCACAAGCAGCGTTGTACGGCCGTACTTCAATGACCACTGGCCACAAGCTCCTGACAGGGGGCGCTAACGCGCTGTAATGTTGTATAATGTGAGATCTATGTGTCTGTCCCGTCAGAAAAACATGGTGGGCCTCAGTCGTCTCCATGGCAACACCGTACAAAACACCGTGTGGTTCCTGTTAGCTTATTTTATCAGGATGCCATCAACTATTATTCTGCCAAATTACATACATTTCCTACAAACTAATTGTTTGACTACCAATGCATTTTTTCTTCTCAAACTAGAGGGGGCGCTATCGCGCCCACTGTCATTGGTTTACATTTGTTGTGTCCAGGGGTGAAGGGTCAACATACTGTTTATCTTTTTTTCATGGGAGTATTTTCACTTTTGTAGGTGGCGCTGTCGCGCCTTTTTTATTTCCCACAAATGGAACACATGTTTAAAAAAAATAAAAATCATTTTAACATTGAGTAAAACTTTGTGACTACACATACAGAAGGCACCAACGTGCCTGGCATTTCTGACTTTACTTACATTAAGTGTGATTAAATCATGTGAGCGATCAGGCAAACACAGGATCTCATTATGCATCTCCACCTGTCATCAATGAACCACTATTCCACAGATTTAGCTTCTGTGTTGATTTATTTGAGTAACCCCCCCCCAAAAAAACGACTTAAATGTTCAATAAATGTCATGCTATTGTTGCAAATGCAAATATGCATTCTCTGGCCACTTTCTGTCCTTTCTTTAAGAGCAAATATTTTCCATCAGTATAATACATGTCTTATTTAATTATTGTAAATCACGTCATCACAGGAGTAAAAGTATATCTGTATAATATCTGTATATAAAGTACAAAGAACTCCCAGTTTAGAAACTACATCTCTCAAACTCCAGTCTGAGTGATTAACCATTGAGCCAAAGAGAAACAGAAATCTACTAAGAATTGTGATCAAATAACTCTCCCCTGATCACACAGCTCTTGTGCAGATATAAGTATCTCAGAAACAAATAATCTCTCCTGTCCTGGTTTATATTTGTAGTCCTTAAACTCACTAAACTAATCATGTCCAAACGGAGGCTGTTTCTGTGTCTGTTTCTGCTCAGAGCACGTCTCCTCAGCCCCTCCCATCCCTGTGTATTTTCTGCCCAGCAACAGCGCCCCTCCCCTCCCCCACGAGCCCCACCCTCCCCTCCCTCCGCTCTGATTGGTGGAGAGACGGCGCTATCTGTGACTCACTGGAGTCTATAAATAGAAGGGGGAGAGGACAGAACGTTCCAGACTTCTGGAGAAGTCAGCTGTGGTTGAACCAGATTTGTCTTCTCTAACTTTGGCTTGCCTTTGCGATCATCGGATCATTGGATTACTGTTTTTTGGTTGTTAGTCTTTTGTAGTCTTTTGTGAGTTTTATCGTCTTTTGTGTGGACTTTTTTTTTGGATTGAGGACATCTTCTTCGGCTGGAGAGAGGACCGTCTGATCGTCTGTGACTTTCAGCAAAGAGCCACTTTCCCAGGAGAAGGTAAGAAAAAAAAATGTTTTACTCTCTTTATTGCTGTTTATTTCAAATGTGGGGTAAAGTGCTAGCTTTTTTGTGATTAAGTTTAGTTTAGTTTGTTAGCCTATTGTTCTCAGATGCTAATGTTGCTAGCAGGTGGTGTTTGAAGACCTTGTGCATTAAGGCTGGCTTTTGTGTGATTTAATTTACTTCTGCTGGATGCTTATTGTTGGCTAAATGTCTATCACACTGTTGTAGGTTGACAGAGTTCATTAATGTTGGCTTTAGTTTGATTTTCGTTTAGTTGTGGATGGAGGCCTTGTGTTTTCTTCATATGCTAATGCAGCTAGCAGGCTTTTTTTCTGTCCCTGTGCCCTGTGCCACATGTTCAGTGATCACATAATAGAGCTAAAATACTGGCATAAAGATGCTAAATGTGCTATCACGCTGTTGTAGGTTTAGTTGTGGATGGAGGCCTCGTGTTTTCTTCATATGCTAATACGGCTAGTAGGCTTTTTTTCTATGTCACTGTGCCTTTGAAGTTGCGTCTCATGCTCCGGCGGCCATTACGTCTCTTCCATGTGCTATTATCTGCATAATAGGACACGGGCGGCCATTTTGTGTCTCATGTGTAACAGGGCTCTGTTTTATTGATCCATGTTAACTTTACTGTCGTGTTCTGACCTGGCTCATGGTCCAGTCTCAGTGTGGTACTGGTTCAGACCTAATGTTCCTCCTCGTGAGAGGTGTCTGTGTGATGGAGAGCCGCCATTTTGATTCTGGGACTGTGTTTGCATTAGACCTGCTGGTTCATCTTTTTTCATTCGTCATGTTGTAAATATGTTTTGGAACAGTTTTATAGTGTCACTTAACACCTAATGTTTCTTAAACAAAATAGCATGTTTTTTTAAAAACTGATTTTATGGAGATTAAGTTGGCTTTTCTATCCTTTTCAAATCACTATCTTATTGAAGTTGAATTGTTTTGTTAGTGAGGAACACTCTTATTTCTTGTTTGCATTAGGTGAAATGGTCCAGTTATTAACAGTTAGATCCTCTGTGGTGATGTGTTTTTTTTGTGTTTCTCTGCTGTGAGAGCGTGTGTGATGAGGCTGTTTTATTGTGTGATGTGAAGATAATGTAATGTAATTGTGTAATGTTCTGACTAAGGTTATGGTTCAGACCTGCTGTGAGGGGGAGGATGCTGCTCCTCTGTTTGTTATTGCAGCCAATGCTGTCGACCTGTTGGTTCATGACTTGTCGTCTTTCATGATGTGGAACATTCAGATTTATTGCACATGTTCTCTATGAAGATTTCTGCTTTAGTTCTGATGTTCTAGGTTAAGATTGAGTTGGTGTTTTGTGTTTTAAGTTGCATCGTGTATTTCTGATTAGTCCACTTTTTGCAATTGCTTATCTGATCTGTTTGTGAATGTTTGAAATTAACAATAGTTTTCAGTTGCTCATATAATCTGGAATGTTCCCACTGTGTGGCTTTAAAGTGATGGTCTGTACATTTCAGGCTAGTTTCTCGTTCTGTTAATGTCCTTGTGTTTTACTTAAAGCTTCATTGTGTAACTTTTAGGAGTGTTTTAAAGACCACTGTGATGGAAAGTAAAGGTGCCATGTTGACCACTCATATACAGCCGCTGGGTCACTACAAGGTCAAATACACACATTTGATCTGTTTTTACTGTGACACCTCACAAGTAAATTATCATTTAAAACTGTTGTGAAGAAGTCTTTGTTCTTGGTTTTGCCTGTTTGCATTGGGTGAAATTTGGAGCACAGTTAGCCTCTGTGTGGTGGTGTTTTTTGCTGACTCTCTGCTGTGGTAGCGTGTGTGATGTACAGGTGTTTATATTATAATATCTGAAGTGCAGTACACTTTATTTTACATTACCCTTGATTACTTTCTACCTGCCACATTTAGTACAATGTAATGTTCTATGTAACCATAACACATGGTTACAGAGCAGATTACACTGTACTAAATGTGGCAGGTACAATGTATCAGTGGTAGTGTAAAATAAAGTGTTACCTATAAATGTAATGTATTGATTCATGTCAACATTACTGTAGTGTTCTGGTACTGGTTCAGACCTGATGTAGGGTTTGTACTTGTGAGAGGAGGGACGATGTTCTGTGTGTTTAAGGACAGCCGCCATTTTGTGTCAGATATGATACTGCTAATGTGTTTGCATTAGACTTGTTGGCTCGACTGTGACACTTCACAAATAAATCATCATTTAAAACTATTTTGTTCTAGTAGCTTAACTGTTTGTGGGGAACAAGTCTTTGTTGGTGTAGCCTGTAGTGTGAAAATGTCCAGTTTTGACACAGTTGGCACCTATTTGTTTGCTTTTTTCTGGTTCTCTGTTGTGAGATTGCATGTGATGAACTCTCTGAAGTGCAGTGCTTTGGTAAAGCAGCGTAAGGCTTGTTTCTCGTTCTGTTTGTTAATGTCCTTGTGTCTTAGTTAAAGCTGCATTATGTAACTCTCATGTGGAAAAAAAAGTTTATTTTTGTGGGTATTTGACTTGGTAGTAACCTGGTTCTCTCTTGTGAGATTGCATGTGATGAACAGGAGTACATATTCTCTGAAGCGCAGTGCTCTGGGTGTTCATTGTGTGCATTGCAGGTCATTTGTCCTTGTTTGAACACGTCTGTGCTGAGCTGTGTTTGCATTAGATGTTTTAGTTCATGATTTAAACATCTTAAATGTTGTGCAGCTGCTGTTTTACCAAGTCATGTGAATGTTCATGCAGTGATGATGAGGCTTGTTGAAGACTTGGTTTAGTTCTGTGTTTTGTGGATCATTTTAATATGGCAGGTCTTCTATTCACAATGAAGTCTGACCCTGGTGGGTCTTATTGTTTGTGTAGGCCTTGCAGAGTTCTGGTTCTTGTTTAGTCCTGTAGTGTCACGTTTTTACTGTACAGTTTTGTGCAACAGTTAAGTTGATCTGTTTGTGTATGTTTTACAGTGACAATAGTTTTTAGTTGCTCATATAATCTGAAATGTTCCCACTGTGTGGCTTTAAAGTGATGGTCTGTCCATCTTTGCCTGTTTACCTTATCTGCATTTAATTAAAATCTGTCTATGACCACTTTTAGACAGTTAGCCTCAGTATAGTTCTGGTCCATGCTTAGTGCGGATGTTGTTTCAGTGTAAGGTTTGTTAATGTCCTTGTGTCTTAAAGCTGCATTATGTAACTTTCATGTGGAAAAATAATTTATATTTGTGGGTATTTGACCTTGTAACCCAGTGGGTGTATGAGTGGTCAGCATGGTGCCTTTACTTTCCATCACAGTGGTCTCTAGGACGCTCCAGGATCAATTGTTTGGAAGGTTTTCACTGCTGACTGAGCCTCTCACCAGAAAACCTCCAAAACAATTGTGTATATATTATAATATCTGAAGTGCAGTGCTGTGGGCAGCCATTTCGTCTTTGTAAAAGGTTCATACTGTCTTGTTAGGTTAAGTCTATTACAGTTTTGTTCCTTTAGTAATACAGAAGGTTTAGTTTACCTGCTTCACTAGTTTCAATCACTTCCTGTGATCTTCCTCTGGAAGGAGGAAGATGAGGAAGATCACAGGAAGCGATCGAAACTAGTGAAGGAGGTAAACTAAACCTTCTGTGTTACTAAAGGAACAAAACTGTAATAGGCAGCCATTTTGTGTCTTGTAGGACAGTTGCTCAGGCGGTTTTATTGCGATGTGAATATACATGGGTAACACTTTATTTTACATTACCCTTGATTACTTTGTACCTGCCACATTTAGTACAATGTAATGTTCTATGTAACCATAACACATGGTTACAGAGCAGATTACACTGTACTAAATGTGGCAGGTACAATGTATCAGTGGTAGTGTAAAATAAAGTGTTACCTATAAATGTACTGTTATAGTGATTCATGTCAACATTACTGTAGTGTTCTGGTACTGGTTCAGACCTGATGTAGGGTTTGTACTTGTGAGAGGAGGGACGATGTTCTGTGTGTTTAAGGACAGCCGCCATTTTCTGTCAGATATGATACTGCTAATGTGTTTGCATTAGACTTGTTGGCTCGACTGTGACACTTCACAAATAAATCATCATTTAAAACTATTTTGTTCTAGTAGCTTAACTGTTTGTGGGGAACAAGTCTTTGTTGGTGTAGCCTGTAGTGTTGTGTGAAAATGTCCAGTTTTGACACAGTTGGCATCTATTTGTTTGCTTTTTTCTGGTTCTCTGTTGTGAGATTGCATGTGATGAACAGGAGTACATATTCTCTGAAGTGCCGTGCTCTGGGTGGTCATTGTGTGTATTGCAGGTCATTCTGTTTTATTGTGTGACGTGAGGATAAATGCTATGAGAGCGTGTGTGATGATATAAATGTAATGTTCTGACTAAGGTTATGTTTCACACGTGTTTGTCCTTGTTTGAAGAACACGTCTGTGCTGAGCTGTGTTTGCATTAGACGTTTCAGTTCATGATTTAAACATCTTTAATGTTGTGGACAGTTTTATCAAGTCATGTGAATGTTCATGCAGCGATGATGACAGTCCTGTTGAAGACTTGGTTTAGTTCTGTGTTTTGGGGATCATTTTAATATGGCAGGTCTTCTATTTACAATAAAGTCTGACCCTGGCTCATGGTCCAGTCTCAGTGTGGTACTGGTTCAGACCTAATGTTCCTCCTCGTGAGAGGTGTCTGTGTGATGGAGAGCCGCCATTTTGATTCTGGGACTGTGTTTGCATTAGACCTGCTGGTTCATCTTTTTTTATTCGTCATGTTGTAAATATGTTTTGGAACAGTTTTATAGTGTCACTTAACACCTAATGTTTCTTAAACAAAATAGCATGTTTTTTTAAAAACTGATTTTATGGAGATTAAGTTGGCTTTTCTATCCTTTTCAAATCACTATCTTATTGAAGTTGTTTTGTTAGTGAGGAACACTCTTATTTCTTGTTTGCATTAGGTGAAATGGTCCAGTTATTAACAGTTAGATCCTCTGTGGTGATGTGTTTTTTTTGTGTTTCTCTGCTGAGAGAGCGTGTGTGATGAGGCTGTTTTATTGTGTGATGTGAAGATAATGTAATGTAATTGTGTAATGTTCTGACTAAGGTTATGGTTCAGACCTGCTGTGAGGGGGAGGATGCTGCTCCTCTGTTTGTTATTGCAGCCAATGCTGTCGACCTGTTGGTTCATGACTTGTCGTCTTTCATGATGTGGAACATTCAGATTTATTGCACATGTTCTCTATGAAGATTTCTGCTTTAGTTCTGATGTTCTAGGTTAAGATTGAGTTGGTGTTTTGTGTTTTAAGTTGCATCGTGTATTTGATTAGTCCGCTTTTTGCAATTGCTTATCTGATCTGTTTGTGAATGTTTGAAATTGGCAATAGTTTTCAGTTGCTCATATAATCTGGAATGTTCCCACTGTGTGGCTTTAAAGTGATGGTCTGTACATTTCAGGCTAGTTTCTCGTTCTGTTAATGTCCTTGTGTCTTACTTAAAGCTTCATTGTGTAACTTTTAGGAGTGTTTTAAAGACCACTGTGATGGAAAGTAAAGGTGCCATGTTGACCACTCATATACAACCGCTGGGTCACTACAAGGTCAAATACACACATTTGATCTGTTTTTACTCTGACACCTCACAAGTAAATCATCATTTAAAACTGTTGTGAAGAAGTCTTTGTTCTTGGTTTTGCCTGTTTGCATTGGGTGAAATTTGGAGCACAGTTAGCCTCTGTGTGGTGGTGTTTTTTGCTGACTCTCTGCTGTGGTAGCGTGTGTGATGTACAGGTGTTTATATTATAATATCTGAAGTGCAGTGCTGTGGGCAGCCATTTCGTCTTTGTAAAAGGTTCATACTGTCTTGTTAGGTTAAGTCTATTCCAGTTTTGTTCTTTTAGTAATACAGAAGGTTTAGTTTACCTGCTTCACTAGTTTCAATCACTTCCTGTGATCTTCCTCTGGAAGGAGGAAGATGAGGAAGATCACAGGAAGCGATCGAAACTAGTGAAGGAGGTAAACTAAACCTTCTGTGTTACTAAAGGAACAAAACTGTAATAGGCAGCCATTTTGTGTCTGCAGGACAGTTGCTCAGGCGGTTTTATTGCAATGTGAATATACATGGGTAACACTTTATTTTACATTACCCTTGATTACTTTGTACCTGCCACATTTAGTACAATGTAATGTTCTATGTAACCATAACACATGGTTACAGAGCAGATTACACTGTACTAAATGTGGCAGGTACAATGTATCAGTGGTAGTGTAAAATAAAGTGTTACCTATAAATGTACTGTTATAGTGATTCATGTCAACATTACTGTAGTGTTCTGGTACTGGTTCAGACCTGATGTAGGGTTTGTACTTGTGAGAGGAGGGAAGATGTTCTGTGTGTTTAAGGACAGCCGCCATTTTCTGTCAGATATGATACTGCTAATGTGTTTGCATTAGACTTGTTGGCTCGATTGTGACACTTCACAAATAAATCATCATTTAAAACTATTTTGTTCTAGTAGCTTAACTGTTTGTGGGGAACAAGTCTTTGTTGGTGTAGCCTGTAGTGTTGTGTGAAAATGTCCAGTTTTGACACAGTTGGCATCTATTTGTTTGCTTTTTTCTGGTTCTCTGTTGTGAGATTGCATGTGATGAACAGGAGTACATATTCTCTGAAGCGCAGTGCTCTGGGTGGTCATTGTGTGTATTGCAGGTCATTCTGTTTTATTGTGTGACGTGAGGATAAATGCTATGAGAGCGTGTGTGATGATATAAATGTAATGTTCTGACTAAGGTTATGTTTCACACGTGTTCATGTTTGAACACGTCTGTGCTGAGCTGTGTTTGCATTAGATGTTTTAGTTCATGATTTAAACATCTTAAATGTTGTGCAGCTGCTGTTTTACCAAGTCATGTGACTATTCATGCAGTGATGATGACATTCTTGTTGAAGACTTGGTTTAGTTCTGTGTTTTGGGGATCATTTTAATATGGCAGGTCTTCTATTTACAATAAAGTCTGACCCTGGCTCATGGTCCAGTCTCAGTGTGGTACTGGTTCAGACCTAATGTTCCTCCTCGTGAGAGGTGTCTGTGTGATGGAGAGCCGCCATTTTGATTCTGGGACTGTGTTTGCATTAGACCTGCTGGTTCATCTTTTTTATTCGTCATGTTGTAAATATGTTTTGGAACAGTTTTATAGTGTCACTTAACACCTAATGTTTCTTAAACAAAATAGCATGTTTTTTTTAAAAACTGATTTTATGGAGATTAAGTTGGCTTTTCTATCCTTTTCAAATCACTATCTTATTGAAGTTGTTTTGTTAGTGAGGAACACTCTTATTTCTTGTTTGCATTAGGTGAAATGGTCCAGTTATTAACAGTTAGATCCTCTGTGGTGATGTGTTTTTTTTGTGTTTCTCTGCTGAGAGAGCGTGTGTGATGAGGCTGTTTTATTGTGTGATGTGAAGATAATGTAATGTAATTGTGTAATGTTCTGACTAAGGTTATGGTTCAGACCTGCTGTGAGGGGGAGGATGCTGCTCCTCTGTTTGTTATTGCAGCCAATGCTGTCGACCTGTTGGTTCATGACTTGTCGTCTTTCATGATGTGGAACATTCAGATTTATTGCACATGTTCTCTATGAAGATTTCTGCTTTAGTTCTGATGTTCTAGGTTAAGATTGAGTTGGTGTTTTGTGTTTTAAGTTGCATCGTGTATTTCTGATTAGTCCGCTTTTTGCAATTGCTTATCTGATCTGTTTGTGAATGTTTGAAATTGGCAATAGTTTTCAGTTGCTCATATAATCTGGAATGTTCCCACTGTGTGGCTTTAAAGTGATGGTCTGTACATTTCAGGCTAGTTTCTCGTTCTGTTAATGTCCTTGTGTCTTACTTAAAGCTTCATTGTGTAACTTTTAGGAGTGTTTTAAAGACCACTGTGATGGAAAGTAAAGGTGCCATGTTGACCACTCATATACAACCGCTGGGTCACTACAAGGTCAAATACACACATTTGATCTGTTTTTACTGTGACACCTCACAAGTAAATCATCATTTAAAACTGTTGTGAAGAAGTCTTTGTTCTTGGTTTTGCCTGTTTGCATTGGGTGAAATTTGGAGCACAGTTAGCCTCTGTGTGGTGGTGTTTTTTGCTGACTCTCTGCTGTGGTAGCGTGTGTGATGTACAGGTGTTTATATTATAATATCTGAAGTGCAGTGCTGTGGGCAGCCATTTCGTCTTTGTAAAAGGTTCATACTGTCTTGTTAGGTTAAGTCTATTCCAGTTTTGTTCTTTTAGTAATACAGAAGGTTTAGTTTACCTGCTTCACTAGTTTCAATCACTTCCTGTGATCTTCCTCTGGAAGGAGGGAGATGAAGAAGATCACAGGAAGCGATCGAAACTAGTGAAGGAGGTAAACTAAACCTTCTGTGTTACTAAAGGAACAAAACTGTAATAGGCAGCCATTTTGTGTCTGCAGGACAGTTGCTCAGGCGGTTTTATTGCAATGTGAATATACATGGGTAACACTTTATTTTACATTACCCTTGATTACTTTGTACCTGCCACATTTAGTACAATGTAATGTTCTATGTAACCATAACACATGGTTACAGAGCAGATTACACTGTACTAAATGTGGCAGGTACAATGTATCAGTGGTAGTGTAAAATAAAGTGTTACCTATAAATGTACTGTTATAGTGATTCATGTCAACATTACTGTAGTGTTCTGGTACTGGTTCAGACCTGATGTAGGGTTTGTACTTGTGAGAGGAGGGACGATGTTCTGTGTGTTTAAGGACAGCCGCCATTTTGTGTCAGATATGATGCTGCTAATGTGTTTGCATTAGACTTGTTGGCTCGATTGTGACACTTCACAAATAAATCATCATTTAAAACTATTTTGTTCTAGTAGCTTAACTGTTTGTGGGGAACAAGTCTTTGTTGGTGTAGCCTGTAGTGTTGTGTGAAAATGTCCAGTTTTGACACAGTTGGCATCTATTTGTTTGCTTTTTTCTGGTTCTCTGTTGTGAGATTGCATGTGATGAACAGGAGTACATATTCTCTGAAGTGCCGTGCTCTGGGTGGTCATTGTGTGTATTGCAGGTCATTCTGTTTTATTGTGTGACGTGAGGATAAATGCTATGAGAGCGTGTGTGATGATATAAATGTAATGTTCTGACTAAGGTTATGTTTCACACGTGTTTGTCCTTGTTTGAAGAACACGTCTGTGCTGAGCTGTGTTTGCATTAGACGTTTCAGTTCATGATTTAAACATCTTTAATGTTGTGGACAGTTTTATCAAGTCATGTGAATGTTCATGCAGTGATGATGACAGTCTTGTTGAAGACTTGGTTTAGTTCTGTGTTTTGGGGATCATTTTAATATGGCAGGTCTTCTATTCACAATAAAGTCTGACCCTGGCTCATGGTCCAGTCTCAGTGTGGTACTGGTTCAGACCTAATGTTCCTCCTCGTGAGAGGTGTCTGTGTGATGGAGAGCCGCCATTTTGATTCTGGGACTGTGTTTGCATTAGACCTGCTGGTTCATCTTTTTTTATTCGTCATGTTGTAAATATGTTTTGGAACAGTTTTATAGTGTCACTTAACACCTAATGTTTCTTAAACAAAATAGCATGTTTTTTTAAAAACTGATTTTATGGAGATTAAGTTGGCTTTTCTATCCTTTTCAAATCACTATCTTATTGAAGTTGTTTTGTTAGTGAGGAACACTCTTATTTCTTGTTTGCATTAGGTGAAATGGTCCAGTTATTAACAGTTAGATCCTCTGTGGTGATGTGTTTTTTTTGTGTTTCTCTGCTGAGAGAGCGTGTGTGATGAGGCTGTTTTATTGTGTGATGTGAAGATAATGTAATGTAATTGTGTAATGTTCTGACTAAGGTTATGGTTCAGACCTGCTGTGAGGGGGAGGATGCTGCTCCTCTGTTTGTTATTGCAGCCAATGCTGTCGACCTGTTGGTTCATGACTTGTCATCTTTCATGATGTGGAACATTCAGATTTATTGCACATGTTCTCTATGAAGATTTCTGCTTTAGTTCTGATGTTCTAGGTTAAGATTGAGTTGGTGTTTTGTGTTTTAAGTTGCATCGTGTATTTCTGATTAGTCCGCTTTTTGCAATTGCTTATCTGATCTGTTTGTGAATGTTTGAAATTGGCAATAGTTTTCAGTTGCTCATATAATCTGGAATGTTCCCACTGTGTGGCTTTAAAGTGATGGTCTGTACATTTCAGGCTAGTTTCTCGTTCTGTTAATGTCCTTGTGTCTTACTTAAAGCTTCATTGTGTAACTTTTAGGAGTGTTTTAAAGACCACTGTGATGGAAAGTAAAGGTGCCATGTTGACCACTCATATACAACCGCTGGGTCACTACAAGGTCAAATACACACATTTGATCTGTTTTTACTCTGACACCTCACAAGTAAATCATCATTTAAAACTGTTGTGAAGAAGTCTTTGTTCTTGGTTTTGCCTGTTTGCATTGGGTGAAATTTGGAGCACAGTTAGCCTCTGTGTGGTGGTGTTTTTTGCTGACTCTCTGCTGTGGTAGCGTGTGTGATGTACAGGTGTTTATATTATAATATCTGAAGTGCAGTGCTGTGGGCAGCCATTTCGTCTTTGTAAAAGGTTCATACTGTCTTGTTAGGTTAAGTCTATTCCAGTTTTGTTCTTTTAGTAATACAGAAGGTTTAGTTTACCTGCTTCACTAGTTTCAATCACTTCCTGTGATCTTCCTCTGGAAGGAGGAAGATGAGGAAGATCACAGGAAGCGATCGAAACTAGTGAAGGAGGTAAACTAAACCTTCTGTGTTACTAAAGGAACAAAACTGTAATAGGCAGCCATTTTGTGTCTGCAGGACAGTTGCTCAGGCGGTTTTATTGTATGTGAATATACATGGGTAACACTTTATTTTACATTACCCTTGATTACTTTGTACCTGCCACATTTAGTACAATGTAATGTTCTATGTAACCATAACACATGGTTACAGAGCAGATTACACTGTACTAAATGTGGCAGGTACAATGTATCAGTGGTAGTGTAAAATAAAGTGTTACCTATAAATGTACTGTTATAGTGATTCATGTCAACATTACTGTAGTGTTCTGGTACTGGTTCAGACCTGATGTAGGGTTTGTACTTGTGAGAGGAGGGAAGATGTTCTGTGTGTTTAAGGACAGCCGCCATTTTCTGTCAGATATGATACTGCTAATGTGTTTGCATTAGACTTGTTGGCTCGATTGTGACACTTCACAAATAAATCATCATTTAAAACTATTTTGTTCTAGTAGCTTAACTGTTTGTGGGGAACAAGTCTTTGTTGGTGTAGCCTGTAGTGTTGTGTGAAAATGTCCAGTTTTGACACAGTTGGCATCTATTTGTTTGCTTTTTTCTGGTTCTCTGTTGTGAGATTGCATGTGATGAACAGGAGTACATATTCTCTGAAGCGCAGTGCTCTGGGTGGTCATTGTGTGTATTGCAGGTCATTCTGTTTTATTGTGTGAAGTGAGGATAAATGCTGTGACAGCGTGTGTGATGATATAAATGTAATGTTCTGACTAAGGTTATGTTTCACACGTGTTTGTCCTTGTTTGAAGAACACGTCTGTGCTGAGCTGTGTTTGCATTAGACGTTTCAGTTCATGATTTAAACATCTTTAATGTTGTGGACAGTTTTATCAAGTCATGTGAATGTTCATGCAGTGATGATGACAGTCTTGTTGAAGACTTGGTTTAGTTCTGTGTTTTGGGGATCATTTTAATATGGCAGGTCTTCTATTCACAATAAAGTCTGACCCTGGTGGGTCTTATTGTTTGTGTAGGCCATGCAGAGTTCTAGTTCTGGTTTAGTCCTGTAGTGTCACGTTTTTACTGTACAGTTTTGTGCAACAGTTAAGTTGATCTGTTTGTGTATGTTTTGGTTCTCTGTGTGAGATTGTGTGTGATGAACAGGAGTAGTTCTAAGGCTTTGTATTTTAAAAAGGCATTATGTTTACTCTTGTTGTTTCTGTGGTGCTGTGGCCATGTTGTGACTCACAGGACAGTGGTTTTGTTGTATTGATTCATGTGAACTTTCCTGTAGTGTTCTGGTACTTGTGAAAGCGTGTAAGAGGATATAATGTTTGGTTCTCTTTCTGTTTGTTTATGTCCTTGTGTCTTAAAAGTGCATTGTTCATATTTTAGATTTAATCTAAATGAGTTCTGTTGTTGGGAGGACTCTGTTTACATGGTTTGTTTGTAGTTTGTTGAGTTCTGGTCCAAGCTTAGTGCGGATGTTGTTTCAGTGTAAGGTTTGTTAATGTCCTTGTGTCTTAAAGCTGCATTATGTAACTTTTATGTGGAAAAATAGTTTATATTTGTGGGTATTTGACCTTGTAGTAACCCAGTGGGTGTATGAGTGGTCAGCATGGTGCCTTTACTTTCCATCACAGTGGTCTCTAGGATGCTCTAGGATCAATTGTTTAAAAGGTTTTCACTGCTGACTGAGCCTCATCAGAAAACGAAAGTTACGTATGTAACTACGGTTCTATGAATCCCGGATGACCGCCAGAGCTTCTCTGTCAGTGCTTACAGCACCGCCTCTGGCGGTCAGGAGGGAACCTACTTAACAATTGTTCCAGGAGTGTTTTAAAGACCACTGTGGTGGAAAGTAAAGGTGCCATGTTGACCACTCATACACAGCCGCTGGGTCACTACAAGGTCAAATACACACATTTGATCTGTTTTTACTCTGACACCTCACAAATAAACCATCATTTAAAACTGTTGTAAAGAAGTCTTTGTGCTTGGTTTTGCCTGTTCGCATTGGATGAAATGTCCAGTTTTGAACAGTTAGCACCTATTTGTTTGCTTTTTCTGGTTCTCTGTTGTGAGATTGCTTGTGATGAACAGGAGTACATATTCTCTGAAGTGCCGTGCTCTGGGTGGCCATTGTGTGTATTGCAGGTCATTCTGTTTTATTGTGTGATGTTTGGATTGATGCTGTGAGAGCGTGTGTTAAGAACAGGAGTGTTGGCATGACTGAAGGTTCAGCCTCAGTATGGTGCTCGTTCAGACCTGATGTAGTATTTATCGTTGTGACAGCACATCTGTGTGATAGAGAGCGGCCATTTTGTCTCAGATGTTTTGGTTCATGATTTCTCATCTTTCATGTTGTGGAACAGTTTCATTGTGTCGCGTATTCATGTTTGTTTTTGGTGCAGACTTGGTTTTGTTCTGTGTCTTGTTGATTTGATTTATTTGTTTTCATTTTAAGCTAACTTGATAGATTCCTCTAAGATTTAATCTTAATGATTTCTGTTCCTGGTGGGACTGTTTACATGTTTTGTATAGTTTGCATTCTGGTCCAAGCTTGGTGCGGATGTTTCAGTTTAAGGTTTGTTTCTCGTTCTGTTTGTTAATGTCCTTGTGTCTCACTTAAAGCTGCATTATGCAACTTTTATGTGGAGAAAATAGTTGATATTTGTGGGTATTTGACCTTGACCCTGAAGTGCAGTGCTGTGGGTGGCCATTTTGTCTTTGTAAAAGGTTCATACTGTCTTGTTAGGTTAAGTCTATTACAGTTTTGTTATTTTAGTAAGACAGAAGGTTTAGATTACCTGCTTCACTAGTTTTGATCACTTCCTGTGATCTTCCTCTGGAAGGAGGAAGATGAGGAAGATCACAGGAAGCGATCAAAACTAGTGAAGCAGATCAGCTAAACCGTCTGTCTTGCTAAAAGAACAAAACTGTAATAGGCAGCCATTTTGTGTCTTGCAGTACAGTTGCTCAGGCGGTTTTATTGTATGATGTGAATATAAATGGGTGTGTAATAACACATGGTTACATAGAACACATGGTTACAGAGCAGATTACACTGTACTAAATGTGGCAGGTACAATGTATCAGTGGTAGTGTGAAATAAAGTGCTACCTATAAATGTAATGTTATATTGATTCATGTCAACATTACTGTAGTGTTCTGGTACTGGTTCAGACCTGATGTAGGGTTTGTACTTGTGAGAGGAGGGACGATGTTCTGTGTGTTTAAGGACAGCCGCCATTTTGTGTCAGATATGATACTGCTAATGTGTTTGCATTAGACTTGTTGGCTCGACTGTGACACTTCACAAATAAATCATCATTTAAAACTATTTTGTTCTAGTAGCTTAACTGTTTGTGGGGAACAAGTCTTGTTGGTGTAGCCTGTAGTGTTGTGTGAAAATGTCCAGTTTTGACACAGTTGGCACCTATTTGTTTGCTTTTTTCTGGTTCTCTGTTGTGAGATTGCATGTGATGAACAGGAGTACATATTCTCTGAAGTGCCATGCTCTGGGTGGTCATTGTGTGTATTGCAGGTCATTCTGTTTTATTGTGTGATGTTTGGATAGATGCTGTGACAGTGTGTGTTAAGAACAGGAGTGTTGGCATGACTGAAGGTTCAGCCTCAGTATGGTGCTCGTTCAGACCTGATGTAGTGTGTATCGTTGTGACAGCACGTCTGTGTGATAGAGAGCGGCCATTTTGTCTCTGATGTTTTGGATCATGATTTCTCATCTTTTATGTTGAACAGTTTCATTGTGTCGTGTATTCATGTTTGTTTTGGTGCAGACTTGGTTTGGTTCTGTGTCTTGTTGATTTGATTTATTTGTTTTCATTTCAAGCTAACTTGATAGATTCCTCTAAGAATTTAATCTAAATGAGTTCTGTTCCTGGTGGGACTGTTTACATGTTTTGTGTAGAGTTTGTAGATATCTGGTCCAAGCTTGGTGCGGATGTTGTTTCAGTTTAAGGTTTGTTTCTCGTTCTGTTTGTTATTGTCCCTGTGTCTTACTTAAAGCAGTACTAAGTAACGTGTTTACCTTAATAAATCCTTTTCGTAGTCCCTGTGCGGGTAATAGAAGTGTTTATGGGATGATTGGAGGGTCTTTCATCTCCCCCTGGTGTCTCTGGACAGAAAACCATGTTTGCAACTTGACTGCCACCGGTGCGGAGAAAGCAATACACACTAATAAAATCACGAAGAAGAAGCTAACATGCTAACGGGCAAAGCTAACTGCGGGCTAACGTCACTTTAAACAGTATTTACAGCAAAGTTTGAGTGAAAAAAAATATTTCCATTGTATAATTGGATGCACTGTAACCCTCTCTCCCTTCGCCTTTCCTGTTGGCGTAGTATTTACTCTCCAAGACAATTAATAAGTAAAAAAATCGTAACTTTCTACTACACCTGCAGTTGCGCTTATGGCCTCTAGGGGGAAGAGTTACTTAGTACTGCTTTAAAGCTGCATTATGTAACTTTTATGTGGAAAGAGTTGATATTTGTAGATATTTGACCTTGTATTTGACAGTGGCTCTGTTTTCTTGTGTCATGTGAACATTACTGTAGTGCTGTAGTACGCAGGTTCTGGTTCAGACCTGATGTCGTGTTCTGGTACATGTGAGAGCGTGTCATGTAAGAGGATGTAATGTTTGGTTCTTTCTCTTTGTTAATGTCATTGTGTCTTACTTAAAAGTGCATTGTTCATATTTTAGATTTAATCTAAATGAGTTCTGTTCTTGGGAGGACTCTGTTTACATGGTTTGTTTGTAGTTTGTGGAGTTCTGGTCCAAGCTTAGTGCAGATTTTGTTTCAGTGTAAGGTTTGTTAATGTCCTTGTGTCTTAAAGCTGCATTATGTAACTTTCATGTGGAAAAAGAGTTTATATTTGTGTGTATTTGACCTTGACCCTGAAGTGCAGTGCTCTGGGTGGCCATTGTGTGTATTGCAGGTCATTCTGTTTTATTGTGTGATGTTTGGATAGATGCTGTGAGAGCGTGTGTTAAGAACAGGAGCGTTGGCATGGCTGAAGGTTCAGCCTCAGTATGGTGCTCATTCAGACCTGATGTAGTGTTTATTGTTGTGACAGCACATCTGTGTGATAGAGAGCGGCCATTTTGTCTCAGATGTTTTGGTTCATGATTTCTCATCTTTCATGTTGTGGAACAGTTTCATTGTGTCGCGTATTCATGTTTGTTTTGGTGCAGACTTGGTTTGGTTCTGTGTCTTGTTGATTTGATTTATTTGTTTTCATTTTAAGCTAATTTTAACTTGATAGATTCCTCTAAGATTTAATCTAAATGAGTTCTGTTCCTGGTGGAACTGTCTACATGTTTTGTATAGAGTTTGCATTCTGGTCCAAGCTTGGTGCGGATGTTTCAGTTTAAGGTTTGTTTCTCGTTCTGTTTGTTAATGTCCTTGTGTCTCACTTAAAGCTGCATTATGCAACTTTTATGTGGAGAAAATAGTTGATATTTGTGGGTATTTTACCTTGTGTTTGACAGCGGCTGTTTTCTTGATTCATGTGAACTTTACTGTAGTGTTCTGGTCTGGCTTAGGGTTCAGCCTCAGAGTGGTACTGTTTCAGACCTGATGCAGGGTTTGTATTTGTGACATGTCTGTGGTAGGAGGAGGAGCTGCCCTGTGTTTAAAGGCCCTATGTGACTTTGTTGATTGCAAACACAGAAAAGGAAATCACTAAATTAAAATGTTGTTTGTGGGCCAAACTCATTCCTAACTTTCGGAACATATTTGTAGCATCCAAATTTGTCAGTTTAAAGGCAATATATTAGACCTGTTGGTTCTTTCTTGTTGTGGAGCAGCGTCATGTTTTAATGTAGTGATGATAACACTGTTGGTGCAGACTTGGTGTGGCTCTGTGTCTTGTGTACGTCTTTTTTGTTTATTGCCTTATACCTGATGGGTCCCACTAATGATGAATTCTACAGTTCAGATGAATTCTACAGTTTAGATCATTTGACTGTTTTGAGTTAATAGTTTTTAGTTGCTTATGTTATGTGGAATGTTTTGATGAAACGGGCCGTAAATGACTGTCTTCTTGGTACAACTGAGATAGTGGCTTAGTACTGATTGGGATAAGGTCTTTCTTTTGTTACTCTTTGGTGAAAATTTGGGAAGTTGAGCGTTTTCTGTTGTCAGATTTGGAAATGTATTGTCTGTGTCTGGCAGGTTGACTAAATCTCACTTTAGGCTATATTTGGTGTTAAACTAGATACATCTAGGATCATGTGGTTTTGGTTTTGCTGGTTCTGGCTTGGTCCATGTCTGGTCCTGTCTGTGAGGACACTGAGGACAGAAGTTGTTTCACATTAAACCTGAATTAAATCTTTAGCTGTTGACAGTGTGGACTGAGTCATACCAGTCCATGCTGTGGTCGTCTCTGCCTCAGTCCATTGATGCCAGAATGAGGTCAGTACCTTCTACAGCACCATCACAAGACTGAGGCTAGGATGATATGAAGTGTTGTTTCTCTATGCGTCTGACTTTAGTTTAAGACATGGCTACTTCGGTTTGATTGTTTGACCATTGTGTTGTTTACTCATTCCACTTTTGTATTTCAGATGCCGCGCGGCAAGGGGTCCAGGCGATCCCTTGCGGCCAAGAGGAGGAGGGAGAAGCAGCTCGCGGGGCAGTGCGCTGTTCCTGAGGAGGAGCTCGCGGGGCAGTCTTCTGTTCCCGTCGAGCTGCTCCCGGGGCAGTGCGCTGTACCTGACGAGCTGCTTGCGGGGCAGTCCGCTCTTCCCGAGGAGGAGCTCGCGGGGCAGTCCCCTGTTCCCGTCGAGCTGCTCCTGGGGGAGTCGTCTGGTCCCGTCGAGCTGCTCCCGGGGCAGTCGGCTGTTCACGAGGAGGAGCTCGCGGGGCAGTCCGCTGTTCCCGTCGAGCTGCTCCCGGGGCAGTCGGCTGTTCCTGAGGAGGAGCTCGATCCCTCTCCTCTTTGGCCCCCCGTCGAGGAACGTAAGTGGATTTCAGAATACTTCCACCTCCTTTTTAATTCTGTTTGATATTACAATGATTTCTCTTGTCCTTGAAGCCCGTGGACCCGGCTACCGACACCGTCCCCAGGTTTGGCCCACTGGAGTGTCCGGGAAGCAGCACCGGCTGGTGCTCCCACAGGAGTCTCCCGACAAGAAGGCAAGTTCACGAGTTTGAGAAGGAAATAAATGTGTGACTTTTGATGTGCTGACAATCACTAAATACAGATTGTTTCTTTTTTGGTCTTAGTTCATTCTGCTTGTCGGGAACTCCCATCTGCGAGCCATCGTGGACCAGCACGTGCCGATGCAGGAGGGGCACTATTCCTTCGGCTTCAGCGCGACGCCTGGTGGTGGACCCTCGCACATCCACAGGGAGCTGGCTGGGACCACCCTGCCCCGAGGTGGGTACAGTTGTACTAGCAACATTTTTTACTTTAAAAAAAAAAAAAAAAAAAAAAAAAAAATTTTTTTTTTTTTTTTACATTTTTGAAATGTCTCATATAGTTCAGCACGTTTGACCTCTGACCCTTCTCTTGTTGTCAGAGCCAGCTCTTGTCGTTCTGATGGCACCCTGCAACGGACTGACGACGTGCCGGACGTTGGACCAGGCTGCGAGGGAGTTCGGCCAGCTCCTGGCCTACGTCTGTGGACGCTGGCCCAAGGTGTGTACTTCACTTCTATGAGGTCTGAAAGTACTTCATTATTGTATTTAACATGTCTAAATTGTAATTTTGTGTTCGTAGGTGTGTGTCGTGGATTTTCCACCTCGGCTTAGCGCTGGGGTGGAGATTCAGACCCTCCTTCGGCAGGCGTACCACCGCATCGCTGTTGGCATGGGTATGTATAAAAAATGCAACTGTCATCACTATTTTCCTTAGAGTGGCGCACACTTTAACATGTTCTTTTTGTTGCTAACATCTGTTTTAGGGATCCGCTACTTCCGTGTAGCACACAAGTTTCCCCGGAGCGAAGGGCAGCTGTGGGCCAGGGATGGTGTAAGTACAGTCTCTCTCTTTTAAAGTTGACCATTTTAATGACTGTTGTTTTATTTAACGTGGGTGAATGATGTGTTTCAGACTCACCTGAGCGACGACTTTGGCATGCCCATCCTCGTCCAGCTGCTGTGGCAGGCGTGCTACATGCAGCTGGAGCTGGATGACGCTGCCGCTGTTGCGCCGGTGTCTCCTCCCCCGCCCCGCCCGGTCACCAGGAGGGTTTCCCCAAGAGTGGAGGTGCCCGAGCCGCTGCCCGTGCCACCTCCACCCCCTCCTGAGTGGACCGAGGTTCGACGGGGCAGCAAGGTGAGATACTGTTCCTGTTTTGTTAAAGCATTGTTAACTAAAGTTGCATTATACTGACTGCTTTGTGTTTATCTCTGTCACTCAGCCTGGGGTCTCCCCCGTGAGCCCCAAGGGACTGCTGCAGGCGCAGGAGGTTAGTGTTCTACTCTATAAAGCTATGGTTAGATTGTGAGTGCTGTGACTAAACTGTCTGTTTCCTTTGTTTTGAGGTGGAGAACGTGTTCTCCTTTCCCCTGTCGCCTTGCCTGTTCAGCCCTGCCATGCTGGTGGAGATGGAGCGGTTCTCTCCATCTCACGGCGGCTGTGGCCAGGGCATCGGCTCCTTTCCTTCGGGAAAGAAGGTAAGTATCAGATCTTGTGTGAAATGTTGTTGTTTAATCTTGATTTCTAAGCTGGTGAAGTAACACATCTTTTTTTTTTGCAGACGTCTCGGGCGAGGCGTCGCAAGCGTGCTGCCCCAAAGAGACGCCGGCCCACACGGCAGGTAGGTGTTTTTAAGGCTGTGCTCTTTATACGTTCTAAAGAAACTAATGCATATTTGTTATTTTGTTTATTGTAGGCGCGGGCAGCACAAGAGGTTGTGGCGGTGAGACCCGGCTCATCTGCCAGCTCCGTGTCTTCTATGGAGGAGGACCAGGTCAGTGTCGTTTAAAGAGGCTGAATACGTTTTTACATTGTAACTTCTTTGATTATTAACAAACGTTGTCCTCTAGGTGGCGGCAGCTGTCGTGGAGGTGACACCAGGAACGTCACCTACCAGCGTGGTCATCCTGGACGGCTTCCTGGAGGAGGAGGTGTGTGTACTTTTTATTAATTGACATTCTATGATCTGTCATGAAGTAGTATCTAACACGTTATTCTTTTTGCAGCTGGAGTTCGTGGATGTGGGGGTGATTCCAGGAGCATCACTCACCAGTTCCCCCGCCCCAGTGGTCTTCGTGGACCAGGTGAGATGATGATTTTTATGTATCATTTTCAAAAGCAGCTACACTGAACAGAGTGAGATCCGCTTTAGTTTGAGAGATGTCTAATGGTTATGTGTTTTCTTTGTGACTTGTAGATGAAGAGGACCAGCCCCCTTTCAGCCAGTCAGCCTTCTCCACGCCGCAGCATTCCACCAGCTGTCCACGGGGAGAGCGCTTCTGACGCCAGGGACCAAGATAAGTCTTGCATTTGTTGTGCACAGTCTGACATAGATGTTAGTGATAGTGAAAGCCTTATCACGTTTGGTAGTAGCGATGTAGAGATGGAGGTTGATAGTCCTGTAGCTTGTGCTGATATAGTTATGGAGGATAGCGTTCCTGTTGGTATTCCGAGTTGCGTTAGGGGTAGTTTTCATCAGGCTGATGACAGGTTCCCGTATGGAGGGGCTCAGTGTGCAGC
The DNA here is from genome assembly GCF_951799975.1 of Gobius niger. Classification (NCBI taxonomy): domain Eukaryota; kingdom Metazoa; phylum Chordata; class Actinopteri; order Gobiiformes; family Gobiidae; genus Gobius; species Gobius niger. The sequence continues at coordinate 24,629,554 of NC_136852.1, forward strand.
CATAGCTCTGGTGGCATTAGCTAGGCACACTGTGTCCAGTGTGTTTACATGGCAGCAAAAGGATTTAGACAAGACTTTAGTGATTGGTGATGCTGTTTACACAGAGCTTAGGGATAACGACCTGACTCATGGGCACGAGCTCTTACTAGCTTCTGACTTGCCCAAAGAGTCAGTTATTGATGGTCAACCGTTTGAGTTTGAGTTCAGTCAGCCGGTCGCTGGGGCTGCAAATGTACTAGAGAGTGAGCTTATTGTTTCCGGTACCTGTGTGACCTTAGATGGTGGTTTAAGAGAGATGTTGGCACACTATGATGCATGTCTACTGACGATGTGTGGCAGCACTTGTGCAGTCATTAAAGACAGCGGTAGGTACGCGGTGGTGGACTCACACAGTCGTAGTGCGACTGGGATGGTTGACCCTGATGGTAAAAGCGTTGTACTTTACTTTAGCAGCCTGGATGATTTATATGCTCATTTTTGCGCGTTAGCTGACTGTTATGAAGTTGAATATAAGTTGTTTGAGATTACAGGCGTTGTTGTCGTGGTTGTTGGTTTGAAGTGTGAAGCGTCTGAGGTCATTTTGCCTCAGACGCCTGACACTTCTGACCAAAGGCCAAAGCGTAAAAGGTCAGTTAAAGCTAAGTCGTCTGTTCCCAAACGCACACTCACAAGTAAGAGGGTGAAACGTGAACGTGAATGTGACGATTTGGATGTTGTGTGTGCTGATATAGTTATGGAGGATAGTGTTCCAGTTGATAGTCCTGTTGTAGCGTGTTCTGATATAGTTATGGAGGATAGCGTTCCCGTTGATATTCCGAGTTGTGTTAGGGGTAATTTTCATCAGGCTGATAGCAGGTTCCCGTATGGAGGGGTGCAGTGTGCAGCCATAGCTCTGGTGGCATTAGCTAGGCACACTGTGTCCAGTGTGTTTACATGGGAGCAAAAGGATTTAGACAGGACTTTAGTGATTGGTGATGCTATTTACACAGAGCTTAGGGGTAACGACCTGACTAATGGGAATGATGACTTACTACCTTCTGACTTGCCCAAAGAGTCAGTTATTGATGGTCAACCGTTTGAGTTTGAGTTCAGTCGGCCGGTCGCTGGGGCTGCAAATGTAGTGGAGCATGAGTTTATTGTTTCTGGTTCTTGGGTCACCTTAGATGGTGGTTTAGGGGAGATGTTGGCACACTATGATGCATGTCTACTGACGATGTGTGGCAACACTTGTGCAGTCATTAAAGACAGCGGTAGATACGCGGTGGTGGACTCACACAGTCGTAGTGCGACTGGGATGGTTGACCCTGATGGTAAGAGTGTTGTTGTTTACTTTAGCAGCCTGGATGAAGTGTATGCTCATTTTTGCGCGTTAGCTGAGTGTTATGGACTTAAATATAAGTTGTTTGAGATTACAGGCGTTGTTGTCGTGGTGGTTAGTCTGAAGTGTGAAGCGTCTGAGGTAATTTCCCCTCCGAAGCTTGACACTTCTGACCAAAAGCCGAAGCGTAAAAGCTCAGTTAAAGCTAAGTTGTCTGTTCCCAAACACACACACACACCTAAAAAGACAAAACATGATCGTGAATGTGATGTTGATTGGGATGTTGTTTGTACCGGTGCCACAGATGATGCTCTTGATTTTATTCCTCTTCAGGAGAATGTTTGTAGGGCACTGTGTGAGAACCTAAACATTGACTATGAGAGACTCGCTGTAGCAGAACCAGAAACAACAGATCCTTTGAGATCGTTAAAGTTAGATGTGCCGTGTACAAATGATAAAATCGTTGCCGACGGTAACTGTTTCTTTCGCTCGATCTCGCAGGCTGTTAGTGGCACGCAGAAACATCATAGGAAACTTAGACTTGCGGTCGTTAAACATCTTAAAAGTAATGCATCAAAATACAGTAGTCTTTTGCGCGATGGCTGCTCTTCTGTGGCCCAGTATATTAACGATAGTAATATGCATAGAGTTAACACGTGGGCCACTGAGATAGAGATCCAAACAACAGCAGATCTTTTATGTGTAGATATATATACGTTTTTGAGTGGACGTTGGCTTAAATATGGTTGTACTACCAGGCCTTTGTCAACCAGCGGCATCTACCTAGAAAATATTAACAATATTCATTATGAAAATGTAAGTTGCGTTAAAAACCCTGTGACCCATAGTTGTTACGGAAGCTGCCAAATTAATAGTTCTATTCTTATGGGTTACAACACTAGGTCTAGACAGGTAGATGCCCAATCAGTGGTTAGTCCAAACACTGAAGCGAATGTACAACACAGTAAATTATCCAAGTACATTCAAAACAAAAAGCATAAACATTTAAAAAACAAATATGCCACAGTTAAAGATAGACTGCGTGAAACATTGAGAAGTAGATATAGGGAAAATGTAGATTATAGACAGGGAAAGAAGGCTGCAAATAGAGCTGCAATCAACCTTAAATATAGAGATGATGTAGATTATAGACAGGGAAAGAAGGCCGCAAATAGAGCTGCAGTCAACCTCAAATATAGAGATGATGTAGATTATAGACAGGGAAAGAAGGCCGCAAATAGAGCTGCAGTTAACCTTAAATATAGAGATGATGTAGATTATAGACAGGCAAAGAAGGCTGCAGTCAATCTTAAATATAGAGACAATGTAGATTATAGAGAACAAAAGAAGGCTGCAAGCAGTGCTGCAGTCAACCTTAAATATAGAGAGAATGTATTTTATAAAGAGGAAAAGAAGGCTGCAAGCAGTGCTGCAGTCAATCTAAAATATAGAGACGATGTAGATTATAGAGAGAAAAGGAAAGTGGCAATCAAGGCAGCAAATAAAGATAAATATTGTGCTAATACAGAGTATAGACAAAAGAAAAAGGTAGCTAGCATTAAAAAGTATGAAGAGAACTTAAAGCACAAACACGATGTCAGGGCCGCCAGTAAACAGAAGTACAAAGATAGTCCCAAACATAGGCAGAAAGTAAAAACCTATAGTAAAGTTAAATACCACAAAGATGAGCAATACAAAGCTCAAACTCGTGTTGCTTACAGAAATCGTAAACGGCAAATTAAGCAACAATTGGCCGATAATTTTGATTTGGTTAAGGAACGCTTTTGGCGGGAAGTTGAACACGGTCCTGAACACATTTGTTGCGTGTGCTTTAAATTATTATTTATCAACCAGGTCTTACCTTGTAGAAAGGATGATTTTATGGCTGATCCTAAATGTGCTGCTGTTGCTGAGGCCTGTATCTCAGATGCCTATTTACATACGTGCAGTAAGAGTTGTCCGTCACCGTGTCCGCTGTCTGATTGTAGAGGGAGTTTGTGGATCTGCTACACTTGTAACTCCAAACTTAAAAAGGGTCAAATGCCGGCTGAATGCTCAATAAACAATTTACAGTTAGATGATATTCCTCCTGAACTCGCGTGTTTGAACACAGTCGAACAGCATTTAGTGGCGCTCAATATAGTGTTTATGCAGATGTACGCTCTGCCAAAAGGGGGACAAGGGGGGACTCATGGTCCGGCCACATGTGTGCCATCCAATATCATTGACACCACTAAGCTGTTACCGCGTCGTAGCATGGACGGATGGTTATTACCTGTGAAGTTAAAGCGTAAACTTACTTACAAAGGCCATTATGAATATCAATACGTCGACACGGGTCGGATAAAGAGCGCGATAGCATTTCTTAAAGCGAACAACCAACATTATTTGGACATAGAGTTTGATGAAGAGTGGGTGAATGAGTTCATGAGGCAGGAAGAGGAAGCTATGGATACGGGAGCGACACCGATGGAACAGGGACAGGCGGCGCAGGGGCAGATGGGGGCGGCGCAGGGGCAGGCGGCGCAGGGGCAGATGGGGGCGGCGCAGGGACAGGCGGCGCAGGGGCAGGCGGCGCAGGGACAGATGGGGGCTGCACAGGTACAGGAAGGACAGGGACAGGCGGCGCAGGGACAGGAAGCACAGGGACAGGCAACGCAGGCGCAGATGGGGGCTGCACAGGTACAGGAAGCACAGGAACAGGGGGTGAAGGGGCGGCCGGTGAAGGGGCGGCCGGCGAAGGGACGCGCAGCGAAGGGACACGCAGTGAAGGGACAGAAGGGGCAGAGACAGGAAGCACAGGGACAGGAAGCACAGGGACAGGAAGCACAGGGACAGGAGGGACAGGGGGGAAAGGGGCGGCTGGCGAAGGGACGCGCAGCGAAGGGACGCGCAGCGAAGGGACGCGCAGCGAAGGGACGCGCAGCGAAGGGACGCGCAGCACAGGGACAGGCAGCACAGGGACAGGCAGCACAGGGAGAGGATGAAGATTTAGATGATGAGCATCTCCATGACCGTCAGCGTCATTGTATGTTCCAGGACACCTTCTTTATGCCTGCAGATATGGCTCAGGAGGCTCTTGACCACTACTTCCAGGGTGTACTGAATTTGGCTCCGGCGGAGGGGAACAGTCCAGTTAGTTTGCTCACTGATAAGGAAAATGAGGCTAAATGCTTCCCAAAAGAGTTCCCCTTTGGGCGTAATACGTTTCACACCCGTAGGCCTGTTCGTATTACTTTGTGCCGGTATTTTATTAACAGACTATTGCACGCGGATGGTCGTTTTGCGCGTAATCTTAAATTTCTATTCATGGCTCTGTACATGTTGGAAGTAGAGCAGGTTGTATCGAAGGTCTCCATAGCTTTGCGAAAGGGACATGCGTGTCAGGGTTTGGGTAATGCTGCTGCAGATGAAGAATCTTTGGAAAATTTATTACAATTTGATAGCGGTTATCGTTTTTTAAAGCCTATTAGAGGCACGCCCCCATACTGGCAAGCCACACTGAAAGACTTAATCGCGATGGTGCGCCAGCTCGGTATTCCAACATGGTTTTGTTCATTTAGTTCGGCAGATATGCGTTGGCCAGAAGTCCTCGAGGCACTGTTAAAAATAGAGGGTAGTACCAGGAGCGTAGAGGACTTAAATTGGGCAGACAGATGTGATCTTTTGCGTCGCCACCCCACAACTGTCGCCCGTATGTTTGATCAGCGGTGGCATAGATTTCAAAATACCGTCCTGAAGTCCCCGGCTCACCCGATAGGCGAAATTATAGATTCCTTTTATCGTGTAGAGTTTCAGCAGCGCGGAAGCCCTCATGTACATTGTTTATATTGGGTTAGAGACGCCCCCAAGCTCGGAGTTAATACAGACGAGGAGGTAATTGATTTTATTGACAAGTACATTAGTTGTGAATTACCCTCTGATCCAAAATTATTGGAAAAAGTTACTTCAGTGCAGCAGCATTCAAAGCGTCATTCAAAAACGTGTAAAAAGGGAAAAAAGAAGTGTCGCTTTAATTTCCCACGTCCTCCGTCCATGCGTACGTTTATTAAAAAAGTAGACCCGGAGAGCGAACCGATTATGCCTAAAGAGGAAGCTGTGGCGTTTATGACTGCACTTAAAGATGCTATTGTAGACGAGAATGTTCCCATTGATAGTGTGCAGTCATTGTTTGCAGCTGCCGGTTTAACACAGGACTCGTTTGAAATGGTGTACCAGGCTTTAGGCGGTCACACTCATGTAGTTTTAAAGCGGGGGATTAAGGAAGTCTGGATTAATAATTATAACGCGAAATTGTTGGATGCTTGGGATGCGAATATGGATATTCAGTTTGTTGTAGATGCGTGGGCGTGTATAGTTTATATAATTTCATATATTTCTAAGGCAGAGAGGGAGATGGGTTTGCTCTTGGGCGCTGCCCAAAAAGAAGCTTCCAAAGATAATGTTAGTGCAAAAGAGGCATTGAAAAAGTTAGGACGCGTTTATTTGCATAACCGTGATGTCTCTGCGCAGGAAGCTGTTTATCGCGTTACAAACATGCACCTTAAGGAATTCTCACGTAAAGTGGAATTCATTCCGACGGGAAACAACATTGTTAGATTGAGCAAACCTATCAGTCAGTTAGATGGTGATTCGGCTGCGGACGATATTTGGATGACCAACATTATAGATCGCTTTAAGAGTAGGCCAAACGATAGTACTTTTAATGATATGTGTATTGCTTCTTTTGTATCTGAATACCGTGTACTTAGTCAAACAGATACTTGTCAAAAGGCTATTCCTTTGCAAAATTCTTTAGGTGCTGTCGCTAAACGGCAGAACACCAAGCCTGCAATTGTTAGGTATGCACGTTTTTCAGAGACAAAAGATTCAGAGTTATTCCATCTAAGCATCCTTCAATTATTTTTACCGTATCGCGATGAAGCCGACCTTAAGCCGGCTCCATATGAAACATATAAGGACTTTTATGAAAATGGGGAAGTGCGCTATAGTGACGGGTCGGTGCATTCGGTGAAGGCGATAGTTGACGCGAATAGGTGTCGTTTTGAAGTGGAGGCTGAGGATCTGGATGAGATCCAAGAGGCAATGAACTCTGAAGAGCTTTTGGAGGAGGCATGGGCCGATCTCTGCCCAGAGCTGGAAGTTGAAAGGTTGGAGTCGAAGGAGGAGTTTAGGGAGATGTTGCAGGAGGTCCTCTCTGAGCATGAGCAAGAGCCCATCCCTGACTTAGCTGTAAGGAACGAGGACATTTGTCATTTGGAGAGGACATATGTTATGAGTCGTCCGGAGGGTCTTGCACTTTTGCGAAGCCTGAATGAGCAACAGCTGTCCATTTTTTACAAAATACGGCAATGGTGCTTAGACAAGGTTGCCGGTAACAACCCTGAGCCATTGCACGTATTTATATCAGGTGGAGCTGGCACCGGGAAGAGTCACCTGATTAGGGCTATTCAGTACGAAGCGTCGCGGTTATTGGCTCCTATTTGTCATAGTCCCGATAACATTAGCGTTTTATTAACGGCTCCGACCGGGATAGCAGCGTATAACTTAGAGGCGGCGACAATCCATACGACGTTTTCTATCCCTGCGAATCCTCCAGCAAAGTATGGTAAGCTCGGAGAGGAAAAGTTAAGTACACTGCGCGCTAGATACATCGATGTTGAAATTGTTGTAATCGACGAAATATCGATGGTTGACAAAAGGGTTTTTGAGTGGATTGACGGTCGTTTGGGTCAAATTAAACAGACGGATGAGGAGATTAAATTTGGAAACGTTTGCGTTATTGCAGTTGGGGATTTTTATCAGTTAGCTCCTGTTGGGGGGGAGGTTCTGTATAAAGAAAATGTAGGCGTCGATTTTTTCAACGATTTGTTTAAAGTAGCGGAATTAAAAACTGTTGTTAGACAACAAGATAGTACTTTCGCGGACCTCTTAAACCGGTTAAGAGTGCGCACGAGAGGGACACCCATGCTCCAAAGCGACATAGACATATTGAAGCGTCGTGAAACAGGCGAAGAGCCCGACGTATTGCATATTTTCGCGAGGAGGGTTCATGTTGGGGAATATAACTTAACAAAGCTTAGTAGCGTTTGTTCAGAGGTGATGACCATAGAGGCGCGTGATTTTGGGATCGATAAGGGCTCAGGTAAAGTTAAGGAACTCCATGGTCATCTGTGTTTCCATAAGTCCAAAAAAATGAAACCTAGTTTGGCGGAGGCACTGCATATCGGCGTCAATGCACGCGTTATGCTTTGTAAAAACATAGATCTTTCTGACGGTCTAGTAAATGGGGTATGTGGCATTGTAACCTATATAGTCGAAGATCCCCAGAACAAGAGGTTTCCTTTAGCTATTTACGTGAAATTCGATGACGATAGAGTAGGTGCGAAGACAAGGAAACAGACCCGTACCCCTGCAGACCTGACTGGTTCTACCCGCATAGGACCAGCTGAAGAACAGGTGAATAAACGCACCGAGAGGCGTAGACAATTTCCGCTTAAACTCGCGTGGGCCTGTACAGTACACAAAGTACAAGGGGTAACTGTAGATGAAGCTGTGGTGTCCCTGAAGAAAATATTTACCGCGGGTCAGGCGTATGTGGCCTTAAGTCGCGTCCGGAGTTTAGAGGGTCTTGTAATTCAAGACTTTTCGGAAAAGGCCATTTACTGCAAGGACAACATTAGAGCCGCGTTAGAGAACCTGCCTCCCTTCGTGGTCGACAGTTTGCCCTGGCACAGACAAGAGGCACATGTTTTGACAGTATTTTTTATGAATGTACAGGGATTAGCCCGACATGTGTCTGACTTAGCTTCACGCACACAGCTTTTGCAGCCTAACTGTATCGCTGTGGTAGAGACATGGTTATCTGTAGACTCATCTTTTGATGGTTGCCAAATTGAAGGTTATACCTTTCATAGTCGTCCCCGTAGTATCTCCTACCAGCGCAGTAACCACACAGCGTTGGTTAGTTTACGTGGCCAACAGTACGGTGGAGTTGGCATGTACTGTGAGGAAAACCGTAACTATGAAATCACAGTACGAGATTTCGATTTGGAGTGTTTAGTTAATTATTTTGCAGAGCATCAAATCATCATAGCAGTAATTTACCGGCCACCGTCTTATCCCATGTCTCTATTCAAATATAACTTTGACAGGTTATTGAATTGGCTGAGCTCACATTGTGCCACTGTGGCTGTGATGGGAGATTTTAATGACGACGTATTGAAATCTACAAGTCTCTGCAATTTTATGGTAGAAAGAGGATATGTTCAATACGTTACATCTCCCACAACTGAGAGAGGGACATTAATTGATCATTTTTATCTAAAGTCAAGTGATTACGACAGTGACTGTTCAGTCGTGCCAACATACTTTAGCGACCATGAAGGGATCGTCTGTTCTTTTAGGGGGAAGTGCGTTGAAATGCCGCGTTTAGATTAGATTTATTTTATAGTTAAAATGGACAGCTGTTGTTTATTGTGTCGGCTCATCACATTGCTCCTTACATGTGACATGTCTTTTGTTGCTTACAACTTTGTCTTCCCATGCCCTTTCATCATGCCCTAAGCAGTTCATTCCTCTCTTGATTATTGAGCATTCAGGGTTTGATCCTTTGTCAAAATTGTACATAACATTTTCACAATTGGCAGTAATCATGTATTTTGACTTTTGTGTGTGTTTGTCTTTGGAAACATTTCGAGTGTTGTATATATTTATGTGTTGGTTTGTTTTGATGATAGCCTTTGATGTTGGATCATGGAAATTCAGTGATGGAGTATTTTGAGATATTTATTTGCAGAGGTTTTCTCTTTGCTGACAGGTTTTTTGTGAATCATGCATTACAATATTGGTCTTCCTCCTCTCGTCCTCTTTATTAGGTGAAGCTGTGCTCAGTCTTGTAGTTTTATTATGTCATTTTGTCAGACTGGGAAAACTTATCTGTGACCATGCAGTTAGCGTTTTCCATTTTGTCTGACAAAAGTACATTAGAAAACTACAAGCCTCTACACAGTGACATCATGTGAAGAGGGAGGTGTCTGAGAAAAACCAAACTTGTAAAGCAGGTGAACAAACAAACCTGTCTGTGAAGAGACTGCTTAGCTTTGGATCATGTGTTTGCTGATTTAGGCGTTGCAGTTTTAGGGCTTTTGGTTGTAATTGTTGTTACTGTTTTAGTTGTGGCTTTATTGTGTGTTGTACCTTACAGTGATGCGTGCACACATACTGTAAGGTTTGTTGTCTCTGGTCTTGAACCATTCTGACTGGTTCAAAGGGTCCCTTGAATAATTTAATTATGTAATGTATATATAAATGCCAAATAATAATGTATGTATTGTATTTATATTGTATATTATGTATTTTTATGTACTTTTATGTATTTTATAATGTATTATTGATGTAAATCATGTATTCGATTATAATGACACTAATAATGTTAATAAATTTTCCTCTCCTTGAACCACCACCTTATCGTGGTGGAGAGGTTTGAGCGCCTGAAGGATCCTAGGAGCTATGTTGTGAGGGGCTTTATGCCTCTGTAGGGACTCCCAGGGCAAACAGGTTCTAGGTGACAGGCCAGACCAAGAGTGGTTCAGATCATATTAAATTAAATTAAACTACAATGAAGTTTTCACTGATTTATCCTCATTTTTTGTTGTTGTGTATGATGTAAATGGGTTTGAATGTATTCACAAGCTTTTTAAAAAGTATTCATGTTGTAATAATGTGACAGAAATTGAAAATGTTTTGTTTGTATTTTAAGGGACAGTTGCTATCGTTTGAAACATGTGTATAAATGTGTTGTCAATTTAAAGAAGTATTCAACTCAATAAATGTTTTGTTACACTTGTCATTGATTTTGCTTACGGCTTGGCCATTTTTCTGGTGTAGAAATTTTATGACCAATTACAAAGGCATCAGATGAAAGAATTCACAGACATATAGAGCAGATTAAGTGTTTCAGATACATGACACATGTTTATCTTAAATGGTCAAATACTGTTAGGTCCTCACTGATCTGCACACCCAAAAACCTGAAGTCTGAGACCCTCTCCACCTCCACCCCATCAGTCCACAGACCACTGTGAGGTGTTTTCTCGTTCTCTCCCAAAATCAATCATGACCTCTTTTGTTTTCTTTGTGCTCAGACGTTGCAGCTAAAATGGCAGGAAACATTATAAAGACCTGACAGTATTTGACCATCCACCATGGAGTGTAAACACCTGCATTATAAAAAGTCCCTATATCTGATATTTTTATAGCAAATAATCGGTACTTTTCACAACTTGCAGGGTCACTTTTCAGGATCACTTTCGCCTATCATTTTACCATAGAAAGCATACTGCTTACATACATACTACTGCACAGCATGGTACGCGAGCTGCTGCTGAGAAGGACCTGCAGTATGTGATAAGGACAGCAGACAGGATCTTGGGCTCCTCTCTGCCAAACCTGGATGACATCTACGCCACTCGACTGCTCACACGTGCAGCCAACATAGTGCAGGATCCCACTCACCCAGGAAACTGCCTCTTCACCACTCTCTCCTCAGGCAGACTCCAAACTCCCAGGGCACACACAAATAGGCTGCAGAGCAGGTTTACCCACGATCAGTGGAAACATGGCGCAAAGTGCAAAAACAGTTGCGTTTGTAATCCATTTTCAACTGAAGATGTACTTTTAAAATAAACTCATGTTTATGATTATTTCTTATGGTATTGGGATGAACGGGGTAGAGACTGAGTGCACTTCAGTGAGGTCCATCGGTGTTTTGGTCTATGGTTCCATTGTATAAAGATCTGTCTTATATTTTCTACTTCTAAAAAAAAATATTGCATTATTAGGTTGTGTTCTCATGATGTCACAAACAGCCTACAATTTAAAATCAAGTTGGCACAGTTACAAATTTTATTGTGGTAACCATGATTACTATTGGTTTATGGCTGGACCTATCCATATGAAAGAAAACTTGTCCCAAGGTCCAGCGTCTTCTCTCTCAGCACATGAACTAACGTCACATGACTTTTTCATGAAGGCATCCAAAAGTGCTGATTGATTTTTGGCTAAAATCTGTCACAATGTTCAGGATTTTCTGTAAAACATGTATAAAATTAGGTCAATGTATTTTCCCATAAATGTTCAGAGAAGATTATTGTAAAAAAAGAAAAAAAAGCTCAACGTGACTGAGTGGCACTTTCCAGCAACAACAATATGTTTGGTCACTGTTTGAGATGAGATTACATATGAATGGGGGACAGTGCATTTTACCTTTCTCAGGTAAAATTTTAGCCTCTCCATGTGAGAAACAGCTCCAACCCAATTTCCGATTTTTAATCGGAGTTTGTTGCGCAAATGGAAGCAATTTTTAGTTTACAATGAATTGCAAAATTGTTCGTAAAACATAGGCAAAAAAAATTGGATAACTTTTGATGCCCCACATCTCGAGATGAGCTGGAGCAATTTTGAGCTCATTTGGTTAAAGGCCCCAGGAGAGTTCGTTAAAATGCGACATCAGCGAAAACGCTGACTCAGCATTTTCCAGACATCCTGTCAAAATGGCGGACTTTCGGTTTATCAGGGGGCGGGCCTCTCCACGTGAATAATTGTTCCAAACTCCAGAGGGCGCTAGCGTGCCCATAATGTTTTTATTTCACAAGCAGCATTGGACAGCCCTTACGGGCCTTACTTCAATTACTACTGTCCACACGCTGCTGACAGAGGGCGCTAACGCGCCGTGATGGTGTTTAATGTGATATTTATGTGTCCATCCCATTGGAATAATATGGGGGTTCCCGGGCAAAACCGTACAAATTACGGTATGGGTCCCATCGGCTTTCTTGAGCGGGATACCATCAACTATATTTGTACCGAATTTCATCCATTTTCGAGAAACTAATTTTTTTCCCATAATGCATTTTTTCTTCTGCACCTGGAGGGGGCGCTATCGCGCCCAATGTCACTTTTTCACATTTGCTGTGTCCAGGGGTGAAAGGTCAACAAAATGTATATTTCCGATTTTTAATCAGAGTTTGTTTGAACGAATAGGAGCAATGTTTAGTTTACGATGAATCGCAAATTTCTTCGCAAAGATTGCGGCTTCGCCGCAAACAAACCGTAAAACTTAGCAAAAAAATTTGGATAACTTTTGAAGCCCCACATCTGGATATGAGCTGGAGCGATTTTGAGCTCATTTGGTGAAACGCCCTAGGAGGAGTTCGTTAAAATGCGATGTCAGCGAAAACGCTGTCTCAGCATTCTCCAGACTTCCTGTGAAAATGGCGGACTTCCGGTTTGTCAGGGGGCGTGGCCACAATATTATTTTTTGTTTGTCGTCACATGACGAATATCTGTACCGAATCTCGTCGCTCTACGACAAAGTTGACGTTGGCCCCGCCTCCAGAGACGCAATGTATTTTGATTCACCATGGCAACACCGTACAAAATATGATATGGGTCTCATTGGCTTTTTGGATCGGGATACCATCAACTATATTTGTACCGAATTTCATCCATTTTCGAGAAACTAATTTTTTTCCCATAATGCATTTTTTCTTCTGCACCTGGAGGGGGCGCTATCGCGCCCAATGTCACTTTTTCACATTTGCTGTGTCCAGGGGTGAAAGGTCAACAAAATGTATATTTCCGATTTTTAATCAGAGTTTGTTTGAACGAATAGGAGCAATGTTTAGTTTACGATGAATCGCAAATTTCTTCGCAAAGATTGCGGCTTCGCCGCAAACAAACCGTAAAACTTAGCAAAAAAATTTGGATAACTTTTGAAGCCCCACATCTGGATATGAGCTGGAGCGATTTTGAGCTCATTTGGTGAAATGCCCTAGGAGGAGTTCGTTAAAATGCGATGTCAGCGAAAACGCTGTCTCAGCATTCTCCAGACTTCCTGTGAAAATGGCGGACTTCCGGTTTGTCAGGGGGCGTGGCCACAATATTATTTTTTGTTTGTCGTCACATGACGAATATCTGTACCGAATCTCGTCGCTCTACGACAAAGTTGACGTTGGCCCCGCCTCCAGAGACGCAATGTATTTTGATTCACCATGGCAACACCGTACAAAATATGATATGGGTCTCATTGGCTTTTTGGATCGGGACGCCATCAACTATTTTTGTACCGAATTTCATCCATTTCCGACAAACTAATTTTTTTCCCATAATGCATTTTTTCTTCTGCACCTGGAGGGGGCGCTATTGCGCCAAATGTCACTTTTTCACATTTGTTGTGTCCAGGGGTGAAAGGTCAATAAAATGTATATTTCCAATTTTTAATTGGAGTTTGTTTGTGCGAATGGGAGCGATTTTTAGTTTTTGATGAATCGCAAAATTCTTCGTAAAGATTGCGGCTTCGCCGCAAACAAACCGTAAAACGTAGGCAAAAAATTTGGATAACTTTTGATGCCCCACATCTCGAGATGAGCTGGAGCGATTTTGAGCTCATTTGGTGAAACGCCCTAGGAGGAGTTCGTTAAAATGCGACGTCAGCGAAAACGCTGACTCAGCATTCTCCGGGCTTCCTGTCAAAATGGCGGACTTCCGGTTTGTCAGGGGGCGTGGCCACAATAATATTTTTTTTTTGTCGTCACATGACGAATGTTTGTACTGAATCTCGTCGCTCTACGACAAAGTTTACTTCGGCCCCTCCCCCATTGGCGTAATGTATTTTCACTTTTGTAGGTGGCGCTGTCGCGCCATTTTTTCCCCCAACAATATGAAACACACATTTTAATTAATTTTTCACCGGACCTGAATTTTGGGCAAAGTTTGGTGAGTTTTCGACAATGTTCAGGGGGTCAAATTCCTGCTCAAAGAGCAGAAGAAAGAAAGAAAGAAGAAAGAAAGAAAGAATAATTAAAGCCGCAAGCGGCATCGAACGGCCCTCGCGGGCCGTGCCTCCTTTAGCGCCTCTATTGCCGCGTCTATGTTACCGTACCAAGGGCGCCAGACTGCATTTTATTGCCCCGATGTGCCATTAATCTTTGTCAGTAAACATCAAAACTACATTTTTAACCTTTCCATGTGAATAATGGCTCCAGCCTGCAGAGGGCGCTAGCGCGGCCATAAACTTTTTAATTTAACAAGTAGCATCAGACAGCCCTAATGGGCCGTACTTCCATGACCACTGTCCACAAGCTCCTGACAGGGGGCGCTAACGCGCTGTAATGTTGTATAATGTGAGATTTATGTGTCAGCCCCATTAGGATTACATGGGGGGCCCCGGGCATCACCATGGCAACACCGTACAAAATACGGTATGGGTCCCATTGGCTTTTTGGATCGGGACGCCATTAACTATTTTTGTACCGAATTTCATCCATTTCCGACAAACTAATTTTTTTCCCATAATGCAATTTTTATTTTGCACTTGGAGGGGGCGCTATTCCGCCCAATGTCACTTTTTCACATTTGCTGTGTCCAGGGGTGAAAGGTCAATAAAATGTATATTTCCGATTTTTAATCGGAGTTTGTTTGAACGAATGGGAGCAATTTTTAGTTTACAATTAATCGCAATATTGTTCGTAAAGATTGCGGCTTTGCCGCAAACAAACCGTAAAACTTAGCCAAAAAATTTGGATAACTTTTGATGCCCCACATCTCGAGATGAGCTGGAGCGATTTTGGGCTCATTTGGTGAAAAGCCCTGGGAGGAGTTCGTTAAAATGCGATGTCAGCAAAAATGCTGACTCAGCATTCTCATGACTTCCTGTCAAAATGGCGGACTTCCGGTTTGTCAAGGGGCGTGGCCACAATAATATTTTTTGTTTGTCGTCACATGACAAATATCTGTACCGAATCTCGTCGCTCTACGACAAAGTTGACGTTGGTCCCGCCTCCATGGACGCAATGTATTTTGATTCACCATGGCAACACCGTGCAAAATACGATATGGGTCTCATTGGCTTTTTGGATCGGGACGCCATCAACTATTTTTCTACTGAATTTCATCCATTTCCGACAAACTAATTTTTTTCCCATAATGCAATTTTTCTTCTGCACCTGGAGGGGGCGCTATCGCGCCCAATGTTACTTTTTCACATTTGTTGTGTCCAGGGGTGAAAGGTCAATAAAATGTATATTTCCGATTTTTAATCGGAGTTTGTTTGTGCGAATGGGAGCGATTTTTAGTTTTTGATGATTCGCAAAATTCTTCGTAAAGATGGCGGCTTCGCCGCAAACAAACCGTAAAACTTAGCCAAAAAATTTGGATAACTTTTGATGCCCCACATCTCGAGATGAGGTGGAGCGATTTTGAGCTCATTTGGTCAAACGCCCTAGGAGGAGTTCGTTAAAAAGCGACGTCAGCGAAAACGCTGACTCAGCATTCTCCGGACTTCCTGTCAAAATGGCGGACTTCCGGTTTGTCAGGGGGCGTGGCCACAATAATATTTTTTTTTTGTCGTCACATGACGAATATCTGTACCGAATCTCAACGCTCTACGACAAAGTTTACTTCGGCCCCTCCCCCATTGGCGTAATGTATTTTGACTTTTGTAGGTGGCGCTGTCGCGCCATTTTTTTTTTCCCCAATATGAAACACACATTTTAATTAATTTTTCGCCGGACCTGAATTTTGGGCAAAGTTTGGTGAGTTTTCGACTATGTTCAGGGGGTCAAATTCCTGCTCAAAGAGCAGAAGAAGAAGAAAGAAGAAGAAGAAAGAATAATAATATTTCCGAGAAAAACAATATCGTCGCTTTCGCGACGATATCATATTATACATTTTTGGAAAGCTTTCAACGATCCGCACGCACCCGTGGGGTTCCTGGGTGGATGACGAGCGCTTCGCGCTCGTCATCCACTATATACCCCCATTCACACTATATACCCCCATTCATTTTAATGCAATAATAAGTATAAAGGGCCCACACCTCCGGTGTGGGCTGTCACTGTTTTACATGGTGAGTTTACGGTTGACATGGGGACAGCGCTTCGCGCTGTTTTTGTGCGCTCCGCGCACTTAGGTTCAGTGCGCTGCGCGCACTGCGCTGTGATTGCGAATACAATAGGCCCTTGCGACGGCAGGCCGCTCGGGCCTAATAATATTTTCGACAAAAACAATATCGTCGCTTTCGCGACGATATCATATTATACATTTTTGGAAAGCTTTCAACGATCCGCACGCACCCGTGGGGTTCCTGGGTGGATGACGAGCGCTTCGCGCTCGTCATCCACTATATACCTCCATTCACACTATATACCCCCAGTCATTTTAATGCAATAATAAGTATAAAGGGCCCACACCTCCGGTGTGGGCTGTCACTGTTTTACATGGTGAGTTTACGGTTGACATGGGGACAGCGCTTCGCGCTGTTTTCGTGCGCTCCGCGCACTTAGGTTCAGTGCGCTGCGCGCACTGCGCTGTGATTGCGATTACAATAGGCCCTTGCGACGGCAGGCCGCTCGGGCCTAATAATATTTCCGAGAAAAACAATATAGTCGCTTTCGCGACGATATCATATTATACATTTTTGAAAAGCTTTCAACGATCCGCACGCATCCGTGGGGGTCCTGGGTGGATGACGAGCGCTTCGCGCTCGTCATCCACTATATACCCCCATTCACACTATATACCCCCATTCATTTTAATGCAATAATAAGTATAAAGGGCCCACACCTCCGGTGTGGGCTTCACTGTTTTACACGGTGAGTTTACGGTTGACATGGGGACAGCGCTTCGCGCTGTTTTTGTGCGCTCCGCGCACTTAGGTTCAGTGCGCTGCGCGCACTGCGCTGGGATTGCGATTACAATAGGCCCTTGCGACGGCAGGCCGCTCGGGCCTAATAATAATATTTTTTACAAAAACAATATCGTCGCTTTCGCGACGATATCATATTATACATTTTTGGAAAGCTTTCAACGATCCGCACGCACCCGTGGGGTTCCTGGGTGGATGACGAGCGCTTCGCGCTCGTCATCCACTATATACCCCCATTCACACTATATACCCCCATTCATTTTAATGCAATAATAAGTATAAAGGGCCCACACCGCTGGTGTGGGCTTCACTGTTTTACATGGTGAGTTTACGGTTGACATGGGGACAGCGCTTCGCGCTGTTTTTGTGCGCTCCGCGCACTTAGGTTCAGTGCGCTGCGCGCACTGCGCTGTGATTGCGATTACAATAGGCCCTTGCGACGGCAGGCCGCTCGGGCCTAATAATATTTCCGAGAAAAACAATATAGTCGCTTTCGCGACAATGTTATATTATACATTTTTGGAAAGCTTTCAACGATCCGCACGCACCCGTGGGGTTCCTGGGTGGATGACGAGCGCTTCGCGCTCGTCATCCACTATATACCCCCATTCACACTATATACCCCCATTCATTTTAATGCAATAATAAGTATAAAGGGCCCACACCTCCGGTGTGGGCTTCACTGTTTTACATGGTGAGTTTACGGTTGACATGGGGACAGCGCTTCGCGCTGTTTTTGTGCGCTCCGCGCACTTAGGTTCAGTGCGCTGCGCGCACTGCGCTGTGATTGCGATTACAATAGGCCCTTGCGACGGCAGGCCGCTCGGGCCTAATAATAATATTTCCGAGAAAAACAATATAGTCGCTTTCGCGACAATGTTATATTATACATTTTTGGAAAGCTTTCAACGATCCGCACGCACCCGTGGGGTTCCTGGGTGGATGACGAGCGCTTCGCGCTCGTCATCCACTATATACCCCCATTCACACTATATACCCCCATTCATTTTAATGCAATAATAAGTATAAAGGGCCCACACCTCCGGTGTGGGCTGTCACTGTTTTACATGGTGAGTTTACGGTTGACATGGGGACAGCGCTTCGCGCTGTTTTTGTGCGCTCCGCGCACTTAGGTTCAGTGCGCTGCGCGCACTGCGCTGTGATTGCGATTACAATAGGCCCTTGCGACGGCAGGCCGCTCGGGCCTAATAATAATATTTCCGAGAAAAACAATATCGTCGCTTTCGCGACGATATCATATTATACATTTTTGGAAAGCTCTAAGCGATCCGCACGCATCCGTGGGGTTCCTGGGTGGATGACGAGCGCTTCGCGCTCGTCATCCACTATATACCCCCATTTACACTATATACCCCCATTCATTTTAAAGCAATAATAAGTATAAAGGGCCCACACCTCCGGTGTGGGCTTCACTGTTTTACATGGTGAGTTTACGGTTGACATGGGGACAGCGCTTCGCGCTGTTTTTGTGCGCTCCGCGCACTTAGGTTCAGTGCGCTGCGCGCACTGCGCTGTGATTGCGATTACAATAGGCCCTTGCGACGGCAGGCCGCTCGGGCCTAATGATAAATGCTGTTGTAGAGTTCTGTATAAAGATAAATACATTTACACCAGCGGCTCCCCAATCTCAAACCGTAGCCTACAAGAAATGCATTCAAACTTAAGCAAGTGAGCAACATTGGCAGCCGTAAGATCAAATCATCTTTGATCTTTTGTAAATCTTCTTCCTTTACTGAATAGAACTAATGTGAAAATACCTTTGAAATGCCAGAGAAACATAAGGCTGAATAGGTTAATAAAATCTCCAACAACTACATATCAAAGTGTCTCAATGCCTTCTTTGGGTTCATCGGGCGTCCACTTCAGAACTCCCCCATAATGTGCCAGTGCTGAGCTGAATTTGCGTGCTTCAAAAGGAAAAGCACTCAACATCCATCCATTAATCTTTAACAAGTCCGTCCTGTTTATGACAGGGCATGATGACATGAGGTTTTATAACTGTCTTAAATATCAAGATGAAAATATTAATGCTTTTTTTTTTAGCATGGTACATTTGAACACATTTTGTTTCTAAGTTGCATTGCACGGTAGCGCAGCGGTTAGCGCTTCACAGCTAGAAGGTCCCGGGTTCGATTCCAACCTGGACGGGGCCTTTCTGTGTGGAGTTTGCATGTTGTCCCCGTTTCCCCTACCACTAAAAACATGTACAATAGGCCAGGATGAATGATGTGTGTGTGAATGTATAGTGTTGGTCAGAGGGACCGTTGGCGCAGGCGTGACAGCGCTTCTGTCAGTCTCCCCCAGGGGAAACTGAAGCTACAAATGTAGTTTACCACCACTGAGTATGGAGTGAAGGTACAATTTTCTCATGTAAAGCGCTTTGTGACTATGTCTGTGAAAGGCGCTGTACATCAGTTCTACTTCTTCTTCTTCTGCTATGTTAGCAAGTGCGTTTAAAAACCTCTTACTTCTCACCTTCACCGAATTCACTTCGGCATTAACAAAATCTAAACATTTACAGCCTATAGGCCAGTCAAACGCCTCATTTGAAAGCTAAGACCTACAAAGCGTTGTTGCCGTGTTGACATTGGAGTTTTGCCACTTTTTCATTGCTTTTTTGCCACTCTTTTGTTGCTTTTTGGGGGGGGATCCTTTTATTGGGTTTTTGTCAATTTTTTCATAGCTTTTTTTATCACTTTTTTGTTGCGTTTTCATCCACATTTTTACACTTTTTCAAGAAGCTTTTAAATTTGGGTAATGCCAAAAGGTGCTTGGTTCAGGTGGGGGTTCAGAGGTTAAATCTCAGTCAGATGGAAGACCTCAGAGACTTTGCGATTTACCGGGACTCAATGTACCTAATTACACGTTAACAATACTCTGGCAGTACATTGTGTTGGGCTTATGTACACTATAGGCTACATGTTTTTTGATACCGGTACATTAACAATAGTTGGTTTTTCGCTCCCGATACCTACACTAAAATATTTGTCATAGAGAATCATAAAACAGAACAATAATGTCATTTATTTGAGCTGAAACAACAAAGTAACCCTTCTTTATTGCTGTCCCTGGATCCAGCAGCATCAAAACTTTGTCTCTAAACACCAAATTTTTTTTCCCTTATCTGCTCTCAATACTTTTATTTTTTTAATACCAGTAGGACCTATACTCTTTTTTTCCCCCGATATCGTACTGGTATTGTTTAATGGTACCCATTGCATCAACACATTCAGAAGGCTACCACACAGAATACTGTATTACCAGTACAATGTAATGGTACGATTTTGAATGGAAAGTACAGATGTGCGGCCGGGGCATGTATTGTTGCAGCATTGTTATCCAGGTTTTAAAGAGGATCAAGCCCGACTGTGAAACTAAATCTATTGTTGACAGTGTGAGCTTTTGTGTATGAGCTGTGTGTGTGCGTGAGTGAGAGAGTGAGAGAGGGGAGGATTATATCACTCCAAACACCTCGCACTGCACAGGGGAGAGGGGTCACTATGTAATCACCACTACAGCCTGATGGACAGATTGCCCAAACATGGCGCCAAAATGCAGGTAGTGCAACAGGACACACGCCTACACCGGCACAGAGCATGATCTCAGGTCATGGATGTAAACACAGCGCAGAGACAACAGAGGGCAGCAACTGTCTCTGTTGTTAAAGTCATTTATCTAATTTTATGCAGTAGGCTTTAGTTTGGGGGCCTGGTTTCACACAAAATGATCAAATGAAAGAAATTGCACTTTAGGTCGGGAAGAATGCTGTACTAATTGAATGAGAAAAAGCTTTTTCGTGATGGAAAATATGGCAGAAATACATATTGTTCGTGCAAGTGACACTTTATCAGTCAGGACAACAAAGTATGGCATGGTTCTTTTTGATGAAACTGTGAAAAACAAAGGCCAGAATTGCGTTGAGCTTGAGTTAAACAGTGCTTCAGACAGCCTGTGCCTTGCCTTGGTCAAAAATGGGCGTGGTCAGGCATCTACGTCATCACTCGCCGCCCAATGTTCAAATCGTCCAGGGGCATGTGTCCTCTCATTGGTTAGCATGTGGCTAATTTACCAAGGATACATCAGTGTTGCCTTCACTGCCTTGCTCCAGCCAAAATCACCCATAATCCACCACGGCTCTTGTGCATCATTTGATTCAGACATACAAGGAAATGTCACGGCTGCTGGAGTAAAGGAACTTCATTTGTTTCGTGGGCATTGCATTTAATTGCTATGAGGCACTCAGATGGGTTTCATCGTCTCTGACTGCTTCTTATTTATTTATTTATTTATATATTTGTAGTTATAGGTAAAAATACAATTACTTCCACTCCACCAGCCTTCAGAATCCCCCTCCTCAGCAGATCCTCCCCTGCACGAAACACAACTTCCTTTTTTATTTTGCGATGCCACTTCCTTTAGCTCTGAAGTGTCTTCCATAAGCGGCTCTTTTTGGACCAAGGCAGGACACTTGCCTTGGACTGAAAGGAAGTAAGTCTGAAAGTACTGCCTTCAACACCAAGGCGAGGCACCTATGAGTTGGGAAACAGCCTTTGTGTCCGTGTAGAACTGATTGTATCTTGACTATTCCAGTCCTATGTAAACTAATAGGAGTGGATGGGTGGGCACAGTTCATGGCGGCGCCCACGCAATAAGGTGGATAGCGTTTATGCTGATGATGTCCCAACACCGAGGGCTTGTGAGTGCGCACCCCTCTACTGGCAACGGCTACAATAACCAAATACATTTTCTATGTTTGGGGGAAAAAAAACAACAACGTAAACTAAGGTTCCAACTGGCAGCCGGCGGATTGAGGAACAGGGAGTGCTCTCTGCTTTTTGCAACACATCAAACCGTGCAACAAAAACCAATATTTCATGTTCGACTGTATACGAGCTCACATTGAAACAGCACACGGCGCCCTGTCATCTACCATATTTCTAGCATCATTGACGCACTCCAGACGCCGCACTTCATAACTTAGAACCATTACATTATACAGCCCATAATCTGCAGGCTACCGGCTTTTAAGGCCTGGACTACATTAAGACATGGTGGCTAAACATACATTGTGCTAACGGGGTCGACACAGAACAAGCACGTCTGAGAAGTTGTCAAGTGCCTAATGGCTTGCGTCGTATATCAAGGCCTTTGTAATAATAACACTGTACATATGAAGGGAGAAGATTTAACGGCGTGAATGAGTGGTCTGGGAGAGCGGCTAATGCGGGTCGTGACAGACTGGTGTTGAGTTAATTCTTAATGGCTTTTAGCATCAACTTTAATCACTGACGACGACGGTTTCCTCCGAAATGACCTTGTACTGGAGGCACTTCATTTGTCAGTGCCCACCTCGCCGAGCTCACAGCGGGCCGATAACGCCGCGGTGCAGGCATGTGTGGTCGCGGGCACCTGGTGACAATGCACAGATGTGAACATGTGACGACTGTGCATGTGTGTGGCGGGCAGGCACGCGCTGCTGTGGAGATGGGCAGAGCTGCAGAAGTGAAAAAGTACATTTCAAGTTTATCCGATCAAATAATCAGCTGTAATCTTAAGAAATATATTCAGTATGATTGAAATATGAAGTGTGAAGGAACAATAATGAAGGAAATATGGAGGAAACATTGTCTTGCCACGTACATTCATCTGAAATAATTAACAATTAGTATTATCTAGTAGTGGAGATTTTGCAACTTTTTGTTTTGCTTTGCTTCTGTTTATAAATAATGAAAATACACCTTTCAGTTAGTTTCTATTACAGGTATTTTCCATTATTCAGACTTGATACAGACTTTTTATAGTTTAAGTTAAAATAACATACAGCTGTGCTCAAAAGTTTACATACCCTGGCAGAATTGTACATTTTTTTCTTCAAAGACTATGAATGAACGATGATTACACAAAAACTTTTTTTTTTTTTCACTCATAGTGAAATTAGTTGTGTGAAGCAATTTATGGTGAAACAAGTGAGTTTGCTATTTTTAAATCATAATGAAAAAAGAAAATACCAAAATGTCATGAGGCCGTCCTTCTGTGGACCCACCACCTTCAGGAGGAGCTGGTGCAATGTGATTTGGGCAGCTCCAAAAGTCCCCGCCCACGACCCAGCAACGGACAAGTCGAAGAAGATGGATGGATGGACCCTGATCAAAAGTTTACATACCCCAGTTCTTAATACTGTGTATTGGATGCTTTCGCATCAATGACAGCTTGGAGTATTTTGTTGTAGTTGTGGATGAGGCTCTCCCCACAGCGGTTCAGTGATATTGAGATCAGGAGACTGATCACTAACGGGACCTTCACTTTATTCTGTTGGAGCCGGTGGCATCAGCGAACCACCTCTATATTTCACAGTGGGTATGGTGCACTTTTTTGTTGTCAACAAGGCCAATGATGGCCTCTGATGAAAAGTGCACCAGACCTACTGTGAAATATGGAGCTGGTTCACTTATGCCATCAGCTGTGTTATTTGTGTTTTCTTTCATATTCTTGAAAAATAGTCAAAAAATCCAAAATTCTGCCAGGGTATGTAAACTTTAGAGCACAACTGTATATGTGGAGAAATACTGCTTAGTACTATAATCAGTTATCAAAATGCCACTAGAGGGAGCACCTTCTTGTTTAGTACACCAGCCACTAGCAGCAATGTATATATGAAACTTAGAAAAAGATGACTAAATATGCAGGTTTACTAAAACAAAACACCACTTCAGGTCTGTTTTCTGATGAGAATAAAACATTATAACATGGTGTCATAAGAAAGTTGTGTTATATAGGCCCTTTAGGATGATACCTTGATGCCCTTCCTAAAGCAACATTTTTCAGGGCTTGGGTCAAGTACAGGGGTCTAAAAACGCTTTCTGATCAGAAAGCGAGCAAAAAACTTGCTTTCAAGCATTATGCAATGTGACCTGATGACACGCGTAACAGCACAGTGCAACAGAGCACAGAAACATGTATCAGCTGTTTTGACCGAACGCGCTTTGGACGTCACCAGCTCTTCATCCATGTGCACGTGACATGATCAGCTCCACATGAGCGTCCGTTCAACCTCACGCAGTATATATAACTTTACGCCAGGTGTGTGACTGCCTATGCGTCCATTATGCACGGTCATCTTTTACACTTTGGCGACGCTCACGCCTATGTAAATATAAATAATCCCTGCATGTGTGTGCGTGCACCAGCAGCCCCTTCGCCTGACACTGGCCTCTTGCTCTTGCTCTTTCTGTGTGTGAAGAGAGAACAGCTGCGGTATAGAGCCTGTAGTGGGCGAGTGGTAATTAGTGCATAAAATGATTGTGTTATTTGGATTCGCCGGTTCAAAGTGGAGGGAGGCAGGTGAGCGCGCATACGGCCCGCAGCTGCACTCAAACAAGTCGAACGGAAGCGCAGACGAGGAAGAGGACGCGAGGGCCAGGATACAGAGAGAGAAGGTGAGAGAAATTACACAGGAACGTGCCAGACAGGAGGAGAGGGGGGGGGGGAGTTTAGACACTTCTCATGTGGGAAAGTAATGAGGCTGTTATATGATGTAAGTTGTAAGGGGCAGCTCGGTACTTACTACGTCTTTTTAGTGCCAAGAACGGCCTAATGTTCACTGCTACATTTTGAACGGACCATTTTTCTCCAGGAGTTTGATAAAAACTTGTTAAGTCCTTCCATATATATCGTAAACGTTTACGGCGCATTTAATTATCAAGCCCTTTAATTGAGTGTGAACTTCGCTATTGAGATTAGCCGTTTTTGTTTACATTACCGTGGCAGTGTTGTGCCTTTAAACTCGTGGGATGGTGAAAAGCAGTCAGAAAGTTTGGAATGAGTTTGAACCATAACTATCCGGAAAAAATAAGGGAAGTCTTTCATTCTTTGTGAGGGCAATCAGCAATCAGGGATCGGGCGCTTAAAGGAACAGGCCACCTTTTTTTCCATACTGAGATATGTTCTTACCTGAACTTAGACGAGTTGATATACACCTGTCTGGCCTTTGTGCGTTCCCTCAGTCATGCAAAACGACCAAAGATATAGTTAGCACTTGGCCTCTCCCAGTATATTCCTAAAGCTCCAAACGGGTGGTGAAGTTGGAAGCTATCAAGCTCTTCCACGGGCACGCACAAAGACCAGACAGGTACGTATCAACTCGTCTGAGCTCAGGTAAGAACATATCTCAGCATGGAAGAACTAGGTGCCCTCAGTCACGCAAAAAGACCAAAGATGTTGTTAGCATTTGGCCTCACCCAGTATATTCCTATAGCTCCAAACAGGGGTGAAGCTGGAAGCGACCACGATCTCCCACGGTCAGGCACAAAGACCAGACAGGTACACATCAACTCGTCTAAGCTCAGGTAAGAACATATCACAGTATGGAAGAACGGTGGCCTGTTCCTTTAAGCAGAGCCATTATTGGACATATACTGTACACAATGCTTTTTTTGAGGATTGCTATTTTCATGGCGACTGCACTAAGCATTCACAGAGCTTCAAGGAACAATTCACACAAAAAATCACACTCTCATTCATGCTCAGCCGCTGGAAGCAAGGCGGATCGGGTGACAGTAAGCAGTGGTCGAACTGGTGACCTTTGGATCAGCTACTCTTCAGGACTAAAGCAATGCAGGAGATCTAGTAGTGTGGGTGTTTTATACTGTATAATCTTGAATTAAACACCATGAGGAACATTCTCCCTGATTTCAATTCAAGCGCGATGTCTAACAAAGGAAATGTCAAAAACAAACAAAAAACTCATTTGCAGGTCACAACTATTGTTCTAAGACAATCAGAGTATCATACACTACTGCTCAAAGGTCACGTCTATTACTGCTGACTATCATTCCTCACAGTGTCTAGAGCTAACACCAAGGTGCGGTCAGATGCGCTACAAAGAGAAGCAATTCTTTTTTGCACACTTTGCAGCTTAGTTTTACAGATGCACTGGAAGCTTGTACGCAAGCATAAAGAAATTGCAGTCCTACAAATAAAAGACCTGAAGTCAATCTGAATTGATCCCAGTGATATTTATCCCTGTGACATTTAAGGAGCAGTGTTTCTGTTAGCATTAGTCACTGACTTCAGTGTGATCAATTATCTGGTGCTGCAAAGCTGGCTGTAGATGCATTGTGTGAACGCTCCCATTTTTAATAGTCCGGTTTTAGACGGGTTTGACCTTTTAATTTGTCTCTTTGTGCTGTATCTGATCACACCTTAATGTCAAAGGGCCATTTTGTACCTGTTTGGACTGAAATGTCGGCAGGCCATCCACATGATGCATATACAGTGGTTGTGCAAAACAAATTGTGATATGAGAACACAGAGCAAGGAGACTCCAAGTGACGACTGAAAAGCCCAGCAAATGTATTAACGTAGAAATGATAATTGTGTTTCACTTTGTTTTTACTTTATTTTAATCCTTTTTTCACCATTTGGAGTCTAGCTATAGGTTAAAGAATAAAACAAACCAAAAAATAAGGGCAAAAATGAATAAATGGATGCTAATTGTTCCGTTTGCTGGGTTTGACAGCGTTATGAGGGACGCACCTGCTCAGGCTGGTTGGCGTTGGACAGCGGGATGACCATCCAGATGATGTTGAGGTTGTTGAGGGCAGCGCTGGTGGTGAACGAACAGGGCAGGACGGCAGCTTGGCCCCGCGCCACCTGCACACTGCTCTGGGACACGGTCACATCCAGGGCCTCCACACACACTGCGCAGAGAGAAAGGTAGAGCACTGGTCAGAGAGGGCGCCGGAGAGGACAGGGGCAAACAGATAAGACGCAGAGCAATGGAGCGCGTTCAGATGGACCTGGGAGGAACTTTGGATATATGTCTGTGTCTCTAGTACCAAGTCTTTTTCACTGTTCAACCTATGCTCACACATTCAGATGGAGAGAAGGAGCCAGGGAGGAACAGATACGACCGAGCAATGAAACACCATATCACCTCGACAATGCTCAAACCTATCTGATCGTCTTGTGTTAGTAGCACGAGGTCTTTTCAATTTTCTATCTCAATTGGAACTCATTCATGGAAAAGTCGAGGTGTTGGCTAAAAGAGGAACACTTTGAAGCATTGAAACAACAAACTCCTTCCACCTCTTCGTTTTTAGACATATCTTGTTTTCGTGACAATATTAAAAGTGTTACAAAGCCTTTTCACCTCCAACACCTTTTGTTTTAATTCACAGACCGCACACATTCATGTTCATATTCTTGAAGTTCCCTATGCATATATAATCACTGAATAGTGGCACTTCCTCAAGAAATCATTCATTTTGATGCACCCTAAATAGTCCATGCCATAACCTGTGATGATGACCCAAGTTTTGTGGCGTGGAATTGTTTGCAAAATGCCCAATCCCCTCTTCTCTTAACCCCACGATTGTGCGAGGCTTTCAAAAAAGTCATGGTCACAAAAAATCTGACTAATTTCACGAGATGGCATGCAGCACTCGCAGAGAAAAACACTGCAGACAGCCAAATTGCATTTAATCTACCAAGCTGCCAAAATGAAAAACAGGCTTGTGTTTTACACAGCTTTTATACACTTTATCTGACAGGTAATGAGGCTCCAGTGAGGGAAAACATTGAGAAACACTGTCAAAACATAAGCCAATTACAATAAAACATTTTGCTGGAAAAATGGCACATTTCGATAGTAAATAAGCAGTTATACACAACACTCTGCTACTGTCATCTCTACTTTTCATCTCAATTGCAAAATAAGCTCGCCTTGTGATCCAAGCCAGTCTTTTGAAAGTCTCTCGGCAGAGAGACAAACAGAGATCACACCGAGGAGGATCACATGAAACATGTAGCAGTTTAATGGGAAAACATGATAGAGCGTCTCCAGAGTAAATCATTTGTCTGAAACAACTCGCTTCATTTCTGTTTCAAAGCAACAACCTTGGTATTAATAAGAGAACATGCCCACTGGGGATAGCCAGGCTTATTTTTGACATTCTGTATGGGCATATAGATCCCGCATTAAGAGTAAGAGAGTGCATTCATTTTCAAGAGCAGAGATCTGTTTTTCTTTCCTTCCAACTTTGTGCAAAGAAGAGAATTGAACAGAGACAGTTCCAAGATGTGCCAGCCGGGTTTATTTGCCATTTGAAATACCACACATTATGCCCGGATAGACTCCAGTTTAATAGAATAAATAAATAAATACATTAAATTAAATTCAGTAAACAATAATACAATAAAACAAACCATAAATAATGACAAATAGCTACAAAAAAGGCTTAAAGGGACTAGATGAAAGTTGGTCATTTTTATACTCACTACTGCCACCTCAGGTCTTACTCGTAACTGCAGCTTCTACATTAAGCTTGTCCAGGACGCCACTTCGGACCCGAGGTAACACCTTTTTGAGTGACAGTGCAGGATTTTAGAGGCAGTTGTGTTGAATATGTCTGGACTCATTCTACACATTAGGACATGGCTGGAACATGTAAAATACTTAATTTTAACATTATTAAACTCTACAGTCACTTTAAAGTGTACAGTATATAGGTGATCCAGTTTCTTGGTCATCAGTTCAGATCGTCAAATATGTTTGGAATTGCCCATACAGTATGGTCATGTTTGAAGCACTCCGAGGGGGAAAACAAAGAAGAGAAAATTAACTTTCTCCCATTTCTCCACCACTTACTTTAACAATTGCTGAATTATGAACATAATTTTATGCTAAACAAAGAGACAGAGACATGGAGAGGAGCAAAGTGGTTCAACCGCCCATAAATACTAAAATTGAACAATGCTAACCAGGAACCTAGCGACGCTAACGTTAACTTTATGGTTTATGGTTGGTTATGACGCATAGTCGTCTGTATGTTTACATCATATCACCAAAACTGATTCCTTCCGGCCCATTTTTGTCTACAAACATTTTTTTATTTTTTTCCCCGTTTGCTAACCACAAACCGTCCATGCACCTCATCCGAACACAGCTGTCAGGTATAACAGACCCGCGCTGACAAATGTATCCATGCTGGATCCTATTTCGAGACCGGCTAAAGACATTACGCTTCAAATTAAGTTAGATCTTCCCCCACAAGCATGTATCCCTGTCCAAAAAGCGCGGCGGGAAGTCCTCTTATCTGAGCGCGGTGAGGCGGACGATGGCACTGATATGATTAGCCGTAATTGATCATGTCCTGCGAATCGTCCTTGTTAGCGATAATGTCAGATGATGGTCATGCCACAAACAGCAGCGCCGGCGACCACAAGTTTGTCATCGAGCTGTCAAAGCAAATGTCAGCCACGCGCTCGCAATGCATAATTCAATGTATAGATTAGCGTTTAAGCAGGGGAGATATTATCGCGTTCAGATGATAGAGGGGGATTTACAATCTCCAAAACCAGACACTGAGTCTACAAATATACAGCACAGACATTCAAACAACACAGAAAGGGCATTCAGTTGAAAGTGTCCAAATCGTACATGCTATGCACCGAGACGCCTTTAAGTCGAGTTTTGAATACTGCAGTCTCATTCTCGCCGACAGACTGCTTGTTGCTCCTTGTGTCGGCCCAAAAACCTGCCGGACATCCCACGCTCTCCTCCCGTTGGCAGACACCACGCTCCCCACAGCCTCAGCGCCGGCTACAAGCGCGCTCCGGCTCTTTTTTAACCATAGCTGAGACATACTTACGCGGAAATTGCTCTGTGCTTTATGAATTATGCAAAATAAAGCGTTATATCAGCGCTGTCATCTTGGATTTTGTTTGAGGCAACTCTTAAATGCACGGCTTATGAATAATTGCGGCGTGTGTGTTATGGCTGTCTTGTATGCACTTTCAAGGGATCGTCGTGTGATGCAGCTTTGTAGTCGAGTTGCAATTTCTCCAGTCCAAGTCGCCGAGGCCAAGTCCTGAATGTGCAAGTCCAAGTCCAAGTCAAGTCCCTACCTTAAAGTGATCTAAATGTATGACACATGTTATAAAATGTGCAAAATGGATCACCTGGTCTTGCATTTTGATGTAAAGTAAGTATTTTTTTTTTTTGTCCCTCCTTCCCGGATCTCAGCAGCCAATCAGAATCTAGTATCCTCCCGCGTTGACCAATGAGGCGAGCTTTTCCTGTGAACCAGCCAGTCAGGTCCAATCAGGAAACTCTGTTCCTGCTCTCCTCATTTGCCTTTTGTCTGGTTAATTGACTCTGTGCATAACTTCAAATCAAAACAACGCCGCCCAAGAAGCGACTTCCTGATTCGATCCAGCACACCAAAATAAAAGTACACAGCTCTTCTCATTGGTTTGTCCTGCAGGTACTTGCTACATTACAAGAACATCATTGAATACACACTTTAATTGTTTTGTCTTTTAATAGTTAGGCAGTGCTTTTATTTTTGGTGTGCTGGATTGAAACAGGAAGTCACTTCTTGGGCAGCGTTGTTATGATTTAAAGTTTGGCGAGGAATCTGATTTTTTACTTTCAAATCTCACTGTATCGCTCCTCACTTTGAAAACTTACAGACTGTCACTTTAAAGGACCGAAGACACACAACGATTGATTGCACTTTCCATTTGTTTTATTAGACATGGCTTGAAAGGTAACTAACCGATGCACTCTCACATCCACACACATGGTACACATACGCTGCCTGACCAGAAGCAAAAAGTTGCCACACAGTTGCTTTGACTATAGCACGACCACGACTCTTGGAGGTGGAGTCGTGGAGTATAATAAAGTAAAGCACCATCTATCTACCCACCTCTGCATTCGCTCAGTGCAGCTAATGACCTCCCATTAGTCCGCATGACGTCTATAAACACAGAGCATCCTTATGAAGATGCTGCTGAGGTCACTCCTCTAATCTCATCTTCAATCCACTGCGAACAGAGCTCGCTTCCTCAAGGCTATTAATCTCTCTTCTTATTGAAGGATTAACAGTAAAAAAAAAAAAAGAAGGAACTTCGCGAGACACTATAACCCCGACAAACTAGCATCTGTTTGGCTGTTAATTGTCAAGAGGGGGGAAACTGAGGGGGATATTGGTTTAAATGTTCAATGTTATGCACTATGCAGGCTTTTTAAAACAATTATTCAATGCCTTAGTATTCGTATTCTAAATTAGAACAGTGTTCATGTTACAAAGAGTTTCTCAAATCAACACTATTAGTCCTCCTATTGTTGATATAATGGAAACTAAGAATATTGACAAACTTCCTCCTCCTTTCTCTTTTTAATTTTGTTCAGTTCAGTTCACCCCCGCCTTAAATGAGGACATTTTTACCCGTTTGGCTTTACCCAAATCTAAAAGCTTCTTGAATAAATAAATAAAAAGATTCAAAATAGCAGCGAAAATGAGATGTAAGCAAGGATGAAAACGAAGCAAAAAAGTTGACAAAAAATTTCCAAAAACGGTCAGAATATGATTTTTTTTTTAAAGTGACGACAACGTGCATGGCAACAATGCAAGGAAAATCTTCGATCAGTTTTGTAGGTCTTAGCTTTCAAATGAGGCGTTACACTGGCCTATTAGGCTGCAAGCTCCGAGTCGAGAAGCTTTTCGACTTGGGTGAAGTCAAGCTTATCAGTTCAACCTTATAAAGATGGCACTGAAAACCAAAGTGCTTCTAAGGTGCCACTTGGTGCGCAAAAGGCGAACCCGCTGTACTAAAGAGAGAAGGAGCATCTTTTCGCCTGTAAGCCTTGTTCGAGCAGCTCTCTCTAAGGCCCACAACAGCTGGAGGGCTCATTTCAAAACACTAGATTATGAAACCGCCGCGCACTCAGCCTGCAAAAAGCTCCCACGACCAACCATCTTACAAACTTACACTTCCCCATCCACGCACATACGGCATGAAAATATATGCACAATTTCAGCAGAGACACATGCCCACCCGCCCAACCAACCAACCAACCAACCCAACCCGACCCGCGATACCACCCACTGTCCCTATCAGCTCTGAGTCAAAGGCATCACACGTGTGTCATCTGCAGCGTACGGCGGCCCTTAAGGGACACTTCTAAAGGAGAGAGCGATATAAAACGGCTTGACAGCTTCCCATCCTATAAAGTGGAGCCCGCAGTTGCTTGGCATTGCCTCATTACTGCGCTCCTCTTCTGCCAAAAAGCTGGGAGCGTGTCCGGTAGTCGGAGTCGCTCGCTCCTCCAGAAACCGCGGTGTCGAACGGGTTGATACGGTTACGGTTAGCGCCTCGCTGTCGAATGTGGCCACGCAGATAACGCTCGCCCGTACAGCCTTTGCGGTTTACAAAAGGAGCCACGAGAAAAGAGCCAAAGAATATTACAGGGGGGGTGGAGGGGGGGGGGAACAAGACGATTTCAGTCTGAGCAAATAGGATCATGCAGTGACCAAGCTGGCAAATAAAAGATGAACTGAGCTGTCTGTTTTTTTTTCCTTCTTCTGGGATTTGTAAAAGATGATTTCTGCCTTAGGTACTGCCCTTTGTTCAGTACCTATGTTGTTTTATTTATGTATTCAACACACTTTGCGAAACTAAACCACCCAACAAACAAACAAGACTTCATGTGTTAGTAGTTTCCATTTCTATTCACTGTACACTCCTCCTAATCTGTTTCTGTCTATCATGAAATCCAATCATCTTTCTCATGTCTTCCGGCAAATAAGCAGATATAATGCAAATGAACCGTTCCCCTTCCACCAGCATGACCATGCCATGCCACTGTATTTTTCGATCGACAAAACATCAAGCCCCCTATGGACAGGTGTTGAAAATTAGCACATGTGCTATAACACTTTAAACAATGCATCTGGTTCGTCCAATGTAATTGCTATGTCCATATTAAATAAATAAATAAATGAAATGAAATGAAAATCTTGCTCCCATCTCGTGCCCCGAGCCACCCCCCGGGCACAGATCCACTGACTGACAGGAAGCAGGAAGCACCATACGAGCTGCCATTGCTGCTCCACACACCACTCACCACCATTCCCCATATTACAGGCTTTAAACACGAGACAGATACAAGAAATACGTGCCTTAAAATTCATCCGCTGTGAGGTGAGTGACGTAAGGTCGTCCCACCGGGTGCCATTGTGAAAATGGAGAGGTCTGTGTTTTATAGAACATGCACCTACTTTTTTTTTTCAATCTTTGGCCTTTGTTTGGACAGATGTTTGTGTAAGCAACCCAGTCCAGTCGACGATATTTGAACATTTCTACAACGAAGGAAAGGCAGACTTTGTTCAGACATGAGTAAATAACAAGCTCAAATCCCGTTAGTTGCTTTAGGGAAATTTCAGAGGTTCCAGGTTGAGGTGGTGGGAATAGCGCGACCATGAAAGGCTTAAGATCCGCTCTGGTGACAAAGACAAAACAAAGTTGTTCATTCCCTCCAACATTTTTAACAGATGTACTTTCTTTAAGATGTATTTTACTCAGGGCAAAGTGAGGCAATGCCAGCGGGCTTGCCTTCAGCTTAAAGAGAGGATCATTTAGAGCATAGTTTTTTTTTTCTATTTCTAATCTTTATAGCTTTGTTCTTAAAGATTTGCAGAAGACAAGTCAATAAATCTTTAGTTTTAAGCTGGATTTTCACTCACCATGAGCAGAGGACTGTAGGAATTATGGACTTATTTCTAGAACCACGTGAGTTTGGGGAAATATCTATTTGCTTTTTTTCCCCTAACATCTATTAAAATCCATATTTGGTGCACAGTCAACATTTAAAAAACCCAATCCAGCAGCATTAACAATCGAGGAAGCATGAACTCCTCGACTAATACTGGAGTCACGTGCATCTCAGAGCAAGTCTGAACAACAGGGACAGGCCATTTTGCTTCATCAAACAATGCACTAATCGCGCGTGAGCAGAAAGGTGATATGAAGGACTTTCATGCACCTAAGTGTGGGAAAATCGAAAACCCAAAGCACGATCGGATCCGTTTTGTTCAACTGTTTTATTTCAGCAATAAAATCGCCATTGCATTGTTCAGCCCCTGGGCAAGGACCAAGCATCCTGGTTGTATTACACGACTCCTGCACGGATTCACGAGCTGGCCTGTTGGGAGGGACACGCGGGAAGAGTCGATGAAAAGAGGGCAGGCGGGGGGGGGGGGGATATACTTGCCGGGTGATGGCAGGATGCGCCCGTGTTACCGGCGAGGCCTAATTGATCGAGTCACCTCAGGCAACGCTGGTGGTGAAAGGTATGAGGAGCTCTCGTTCTCTCCTCCTCCCCTACTCCTGCAGCCAAGTGTCAAAACCACTGCTGATTAATGCATGAGATACACCTCACGCAAGTGTAGGGGGGGGGATGTGTCAGTCAGGCTATAGTGCAGCTATGATAGGAAACAGAACAAATGCGGAGCGAATGCAACACTTCAGGATAGACGAGAGAGAGACAATCCTCGCTCGCGGAGTCATTTGCATCCTCTGTGTTTTTTATTCATGGTGCTCTTTTATTCATAGGCGTTATCTTTTTATTTGGGTTTTCAAACAGCTGCTGTGATGTGACAGGGCCCCAGCGCCGGTCCGGGTTGGGTTGAGTTGGGGGGGGGGGGGGGGGGGGGGGGTGTTTGCTGGGACGCGTAGATAGATATGCGCACGCCAACCATGAGACCACCCGGTTAAAAGGAGTGATTGATGATGAAGAGACACACACCTGACTGACTTTTACGGTTCACATTGGCTTGTGTTCAAAGGGGTTGGAATTAAGGAAGCGTTTCGAAATAGAGGTGCAAAGATTTCCTGATGCAGCCCCAGTCATTAATCGGGGATTGAACCAACACAAGGAAGTGAGTTCTTGCAGGGTTTGAGGGTGGAGTCCAGGTAAGGAGAGGAATACTTTACTACTTCAAGGTTGAAGAAGTACATCCAGCCTTTAAAGATGAACAGAGAGTATTCTTCACATTAGACACTGCAGGGCCTCTTTGCTGTGAGGTAAAGTGTATCCAAAGTGCAAACCTTTAAAATGCTGTGACTTTCTTGTGCTATTTTTAGAAATTAGGGTTGAGTAAAAAGACAAAAAAAAAACGATCCCCCCTCTCATATTTATTTGTGTCAATTCATAGATTTTGCTAATATATTTCTTGAACAAAGACAAGACCTTTTGAACCTCTTAACCACCGCCTAAGCCCAGCTTGGCATTACGCAAATTAAAAATCTTCTTTAAAGGGGCTCGATGCAAGTTGGCCATTTTATACTCACTACTGCCACTTCAGGTCTTACGCTTCTATATTAAGCTCGTGCATGACGGCACTTCGGACCCGAAGCAACAACTTTTTGAGTGCGGGATTTTAGAGGCAGTTGTGGTGAACAGGTCTGGGCTCATTCTACACATTAGGACATGGCTGCAACATGTAGGGGGAGGAAAATACTTGTTTTTTAACTTTTTAAAACTCTGTATAGTTCCTTTAAAAAAAGCGTCAAATTAGCACCAAAAACAAGGATGAAAATCCAACAAAAGAGTGATGGCCGAGCAACATAAACGTGACGGAAAAGCAACAATAACACAATTTAAAAAAGCGACAAAATCACAATGATGACAACATAAAAAAAACGCTTCAAAAATGTGACAACAAAGGGGCAACAAAGCGACAAAAAAGCTACAATCAGTTTTGTAGGTCTTAGCTTTCAAATGAGGCGTTACACTGGATTTTATGCTGCAATCTCCACTCGAGAAGCTTTTTGATTTGGGTAAAACTGAACTGGAGAAAATGGGTCAATAAAAAGTACTTACTAATACCATAATGCAGCAGCCTTTTTCCT
Organism: Gobius niger; assembly: GCF_951799975.1. Lineage (NCBI taxonomy): Eukaryota > Metazoa > Chordata > Actinopteri > Gobiiformes > Gobiidae > Gobius > Gobius niger. The sequence continues at coordinate 24,665,298 of NC_136852.1, forward strand.
AACGTTAATCTCATCAGTGTTTGGTGTGTGAGAGTTAACCAGGACTGTGAGCCCCACGACCCCGATGTTGCGGCCCCCTCCGTCGGGGAGGCACTGGTTCGTCCCGGTGTCGGATAGCTGTGTGTTGTTGATAATGATGGAGGCACTTGTGCTCGGCATAGTGGCCAAGCTCTTTAAGTCCAGTCGCTCAGTTAAAGGAACAGGCCACCGTTTTTCGATACTGAGATCTGTTCTTACCTGAGCTTAGACGAGTTGATACATATGTCTGGTCTTTGTGCGTGCACTCAGTCACGCAAAATGACCAAAGTTAGTAGTTTGCATTTGGCCTCTTCCAGCATTTGGCCTCTCCCAGTATCCCTAAAGCTCCGAACGGAGTGAAGTTAGAAGCGACCACGCTCTTCCACGTGCACACACAAAGACCAGACAGGTACGTATCAGCTCGTCTAAGCTCAGGTAAGAACATATCTCAGCATGGAAAAACGGTGGCCTGTTCCTTTAAGGTGGGTGGTAAGAGGTTAACAAACCATAGCTCAAACAAGATATGAACACTTTCCACTCCAGGACCATTAAACACAAAGAGTTGACTACATTTAAGATTGCGATTTCACCTCCATTTGGACTAACTGCACACACAGCCCTAGTAGACAAAATATTTCAACAATTCCATTACAATTTAGCGAGCACAATGTATAGCCTACACTCGCTGTAACTTAAACAGTAACAACTTTCTACTGTTTCTACCTTTTCGCTATGTGATGAAACCCCAACTGTCCCTTTAAATCTCTCTAAACGCCACAATTAACTTCCCCTTTGCCTGCCAAGACGACAGTTGGCCAGTCCTCTGCGTGATAGCCACCTTTAGTCAGCAGCAGCCCCTCTCCGATGTAAGACGAGGAGAAGGAGGGAGATCGAGCGGAAAATCAAGTCTCTTTCTGCTCTGGGCACAACAGTTGGCAGCTCTGATCGCATTGCACGTCAAAAACATCATCTTTTATTCTGAAATGTTCTTGGGGCCCACATGGCGATTGTGATTGCCTCAGTGTCTTACCGCGGGTACGTGAGAGTAATTGAGTGAAAAGCGCAGCCGTGGAGCGCCACAGAAGCGACCGCACACGAGTTCCTGCCCGACACCTGTGCCCACGCATAGTTGGAGCGACGGTCCCTTTTTTTCGTTCTTTTTTTTTTTGTTGCGGCGCATGTGACCCGATGGCAACGCTGTCCCGAGCAGAGAACACATAGGCACCGGGGGCGGTCCGACCAACAAACAGCCGGGCCAGGTTTGCATTCGGGGAGACGCTCAGGTGGTGTGCTCAGCTGCTGCTTTGCGTGCTTGGAGAGATGTGTTCAAAGCCAGGTAAAAGAAGAAGAAAAAAAAAAAATAGAGCCACAAGCCAAGTTTATGCGAGGTTCCAAACTTTTCGCGCACGCATGAACGAGCAAACGTGATGTTACTGAAGGCGACAATTAAACAAGTGCGCACTTAAAGCTGAGGCAATGGGGTAAAAAGGTGGTTTCAGTTCAAACGCTGGCGTCGTTGTAAGTTTTGAATCATCTCAAATGCTGTGCTGTTGGGAAGAGGATAGTGTAAGCGCTAAAGAGATAGCACTAAGATCGCAGCCTAATCAAAGAGTGGCATCAGCATGAGGGGTGCCGTTCAACGATACCAGTCTGGTATAGAAAAAAAAGTTTAGGTACTACCGGTATCGACAAAACAAAAATATCGAAAGCAGGTACCCGCCCCAATACCTTCATATCCAAGTTTTGATGCGGTTGGTTGCATTACAGTAATTGACTTAGAAGGTTTCCCTTTTTTTTTTCTTGCCTACTATTTACCTAATTTTTCCCAATAAAAATAGATAAATAATTGCTCCATTTCCACCCCCTAATTTTTGCTCTCTTTTTTTTCTAATATTACCCCTATCCTCCCCCATTTTCACCTAATTTATTCCCAATATTTTTGACAATTTTTTGTCCAATTTTCTCCCCATTTTTAACACAATTTTTTTCCTTATTTTTACTTAAATATCTCCAAATTTTCTCTCACTTATCCCCCAAATTATTCCCCATATTTTGCACATTTCTTGATGGACCCGATACTGTACATTTGCAGATCTTTCACACATTATTGTTCTGTTTTCTAGTTCTAGATGACAAATATTTTAGCATAGGTATCGGGAAAAAAGTGTTGTTCAGGTATCGGTATCGATAGTATTGTTAAAGAAATGAAAAAAATGTAACGGTACCCAGCCCTAATCAGGAAGGGAAACAATTTCACCCATGACTGGAGTCTGCTCATGCTACCTTCATGGCCATAGAATAGCATTGAAATCAAGCGGCGTAGTGTAAACTATATATTAAGTTCTATTCGTAGCATTGCGCAGCTGTTACATGAAATCCTTTACTTTCATGTACTCATCTGGCGCAGTTATTGTGTAATTGACAGTGCAAACCTTTACAGTTGGTTGGTTATGCTATCGGCAAATCGCATCATATAGTCTGCATATTTAAAGTTCCTGAATTGAATTTGAAAATAATCGTGTCAAATTCATGGCAAGATGGAAGTGCAAACAACCTTGAGATGACTGTGTAAATTATATCTCTATAGGGACCGCTACATAAAGGTCGCCATCCATATTTAACTTCAAACTGCCTCGGCTTACTGAGGAGCACAAATGAATTAATATGCTGCTTTAAAGGGCCGGTGCCTGCTTTTTGGCCGGTTTGCAAGCCATAAAACAGGAAGGGTAAAAACTTTAACACATGGATGAGTTTTGAAGTGTGTCTTACAACTTGCACAGAGCGAATTGGGAGTTTTATTGTCTGTAAATCAGATATAGGGCCCTTGAAAATGCAGGATCTGGAAAAAGGTTTTGCATGCCTCCTTTCAGCTTATTTCTGACAAACTCTTGGCCAATAAAAGAGAAACAAAAAAAAAGCTCCAACAATCTCTCGTTCATCCCGCTCTCATCCCAGCCCCGCCTCTTACAGTTGACCTATTAGCCACGCAGCCAACTCGCTAACAGGGCCTACTAGCCGAGCCTACATCGCTAATGCTGCGTTGTGAAGTACAGTCTGACGCCCAGCTTATTGCTTTCATAAGCCACTACTACAGTACGCAGCATAGTACCCGTCTGCTGTCTACCATTATACTCCACTCATCAGCTCCATAGCATAGTTTTGTGATGCAAAAGGTGTTAAGCAAGACACATATTGTTTATTATACAGCTTAAAAATAAGATGAATAATAGATAGACGGATTCTTGATGTCATTATTGTGAACTGTTGACAAAGTATCCTCCTACCTTTGAGATTGGTGCAAATATTTGAAACAAAAAGAGCATTCCAAAATCATATGTGACAAAAAAAATCTTGAGTAACTTTATTTGACCTGTCTGTACTTTGTCTTAGACTGTTCTTAAGTTGCAATTGTAATGCGTGCAAATAGCAACCATTGATTGCATAGATAACAATAATTTAGGGAGTGGAATGTTTAAATGACTAAATGTCTTGTCTCCATGTCCAAGAACAGCAAACGGGGAAGATCCAAAGCTTACTCAAAGATGCGCTAGTGACTCGAAACACAACTCTAGGTATGTTTTTGGATGAGACAACAACATTGTTACATGGAAAAAAGCTCTAAAACGGTGATTTTGCCCCCCCCAAAACAAGAAAAAACTGAAGTGATCATTTTGTAGAAGGTTGCAATGGCTATTCGTTTCCAGAGCGACGTCACATTGAGCGACTTGAGTGGTTCTGACCAAGCTGCCGTCTGTGTGTAAAGAAGCAGCATAGGGCCACGCAGTGACTGAGCATAAGGTTAAAGTAGGCCACTGCCCTGGTGCACAGATAAGCCCGGGCACTGGAAGACTACGGCTAAAGCGGCAAACAGATGGCCCCGCACATGCAGCCCCCGACACACACACACACACACGCACACACGCACACACATACACATACGGTCCCATACGCAGAGACGGGCACGCTTCAGAACACACCACGTACCAACTTCTGTGGGGCACCATCAGCACCAAGAGCATGCCGCATGGCCAGACCCATTGTTGGCCATTTACGCAACACAAGACCTCATGTGTTTTTCTGTCGCAACCGTGTTCTCAGCTTGGGTCAAACGGACCCGGTATGCAATTGGTCCAAACCACCTGTAAAGTTGAGTCTTTCACGATAAACCGAATGCGGCAGACAATTTTTTGCTGGTTCTTAGGCCTGAATTTTCTCAAAATATGCCCAAAGTTAAAGGAACAAGCCACCATTTTTACATACTGAGATATGTTCTTACCTGAGCTTAGACGAGTTGATGTGTACCTGTCTGGTCTTTGTGCGTGCCCTCAGTCGCGTAAAAAGACCAAAGATGTTGTTATCATTTGGCCTCTCCCAATGTATTCCTATAGCTCCAAACGGGGGTGAAGTTGGAAGCTCCCACGCTCCTCCACGGGCACGCACAAATACCAGACTGGTACGCATCAACTCGTCTAAGCTCAGGTAAGAACATATCACAGTATGAAAGAACTGTATGCTCTCAGTCACGCAAAACAACCAAAGATGTTTTTATCATTGGCCTCTCCCTGTATATTCCTATAGCTCCAAACGAGGTGAAGTTAGAAGCGTCCAAGCTCTTCCACAGGTACGCATCAGCTCGTCTAAGCTCAGGTAAGAGCATATCTCAGTATGGAAAAACGGTGAACTATTCCTTTAAGCATTATTAACCACCGCGACATCAGTAACAAACATTTTTTTGTGTGAGACTGGCCAGAATAGAGGTGTGAAGGCAGAACGGTGCACAGTAAATCTGCTAAACGCACCTACACGACTTTATGCTAAGACGACGCGGCCCTTTGCTTCAGATATCTGTTGATGTGTAGTCCTATGAAAAAACTTCTGGACATCCCCACATAGCGGCTCGACATGGTGAGGTGCGCTCTAGCTTTCCACTAAGACAACCTGAAAATGGTGCAAAAAAAAAAATCCTCCATTGTTCTCAGCAGAGCATGACACAATTACAAATGCATCGCTCAGCCTTAAGTGATAGCATTCACACTCAATAACCGCGCTCAGACTGAAATGTGCCGTGTCATGTGGTCTTTATTCTGTTTCGCGTTTGAACGTCCCCCCCCCCCCCCAAACACGCCAACTACCGTCAAGCTCCTGCCACCTTGTGCTCTATAGTCTCCGTGTGTAGTAACTCTATTTCTTGGCACACTTTGATGTTTGGCAAACCTGTCGCTGTGTCTGCGCGTAAATCCGTCATCCTGGCATACGCGCTGATCTGCCAGTAAGACGACATGACTGGCAAAGGCCTGTGTTTTGCTATTTGGCAGCTGTCTCCCACAAGTCCTTGTCCACGGGTGACAACGGTCCACTTCTGCCAAAGACATTCAAATGAACTGGAGGAGCGAGTGTGTTGTTGGAGAATGATTGACGCCTGACTGGAAAGCGACAAGTGTCAAAACAGTGCAGACGCAGACTTCCATACAATAAATACACTGTCAGCCGAAGAAAGCTGCCCCATTTCTCTAAAAATACAATGGATTATTATATTCTGAATGGATGAGATGCTGTCGTCACTCGTCATACACAAGCCTATTGGGCATGAGCTACATTATTTGTGATCACATTAGCCTCAGTGAACTCATACTGCATTCGGTATAGCTTACTCAAAATGAATCCAACATAATAATATTTCAAGCTACATTTCTAAGTACTTCTGTAAAACTCTGAATCAGTCTATCATGAGCCGAAGAACTGTGGCCTTACCACTGAAGGAATACTGCAATACTGTAACTCTTCATTTGTAAGTAGTCTTTTAAACACATCCTACAACTGTTTTTTTCCCTCATGCTGCTATGTCTCTGCTGTTGCCTGCAAATGAACACAGTGATTCTCAGTCTGGCCTCTTGAGTCCAGCCGCATGGGACTAGCGCCTCAGCAGGTGATCTGGTCAGTACTTCTGGTCTCAAGCAATAAGAGCCTGCTAAGATTTATAGTGTTTCCGCCCTGTACTAACCCCCCACTGTGGGCCTTCTATAAGTCTATAAGAAAGTCTATATCCGGTAGATATACTGCAGGCAGTACAGTTAATGGGGGCTCTGTGTAATACTTTGCTTTATCCCGTGGATGTGTTATTAAGAGAGGGCTGTTCATAATGAAAACATCAAATAAATCAAATAAATAATGAAACTTAAGGACAGAATGTTTAATAACTTTAGTATCGAATCGAGAGAAAAGTTCTCAAACATTTCAGACCAAATACCACCTCATAAAATGTCGACCTTCCAAGTACGAGTAGACCTAGATCAAGATCAAATCAGGACTAACATCGACCTACATCGGACTAAACTATGCCCAGAATGGATGTAAACCATGTCTAAACTAAAGTATAACATCCATCCATCCATCCATCCATTTTCTTCCGCTTTATCCGGGGCCGGGTCGCGGGGGCAGCAGTCTCAGCAGAGATGCCCAAACTTCCCGATCCACACACACTTCCTCCAGCTGTTCTGGGGGGACCCCGAGGCGACACCAGGCCAGCTCGGAGACATAGTCCCACCACCGTGTCCTGGGTCTTCCACGAGGCCTTGTCCCACTAGGACATGCCTGGAACACCTCCCGCGGGAGGCAACCAGGAGGCATCCGTAACAGATGCCCGAGCCACCTCAGCTGGCTCCTTTCGACGTGGAGGAGCAGCGACTCTACTCCGAGCTCCTCCCGGGTAGCTGAGCTCCTCACCCGATCTCGGAGGGTGCGCCCAGCCACCCTGCGAAGGAAACTCATTTCGGCCGCTTGTATTCGCAATCCTGTCCTTTCGGTCATTACCCAAATCTCATGACCATAGGTGAGGGTGGGAACGTAGATCGATCGGTAAATCGAGAGCTTTGCCCTCCGACTCAGCTCCCTCTTCACCACGACAGACCGATACAGCGACCGCATCACTGCTGACGCTGCACCGATCCGTCTGTCGATCTCACGCTCCATCCGTCCCTCACTCGTGAACAAGACCCCGAGATACTTGAACTCCTCCACTTGAGGTAAGGACTCCCCACCGACCCGGAGAGGGGAAACCACCTTTTTCCGGTGGAGGACCATGGCCTCGGATTTGGAGGTGCTGATCCTCATCCCGGCCGCTACACACTCGGCTGCAAACCGCCCCAGTGCGTGCTGAAGGTCCTGGTTTGTTGAAGCCAACAGAACAACATCATCTGCAAACAGCAGAGATGAGACTCTGAGGCTCCCAAACCGGACACCCTCCGGCCCCTGGCTGCGCCGAGAAATTCTGTCCATAAATGTAATGAACAGAACCGGTGACAAAGGGCAGCCCTGGCGGAGACCAACACGCACCGGGAACAAAGTATAACATAAGATAAAGAAATAGTAATACAAATCGCATGTGGTGTAATTGGGCAAAGGATTTTTTATTGTAAATCAACTTGGAGGTTAGTGTATTCAGTTTAAAGTTCTAAGTGGAATAAATATGTAAAGCAATTGATATTACTTGTGTTTTTAAGTTTAATCATGTTGTAGTTCTTTAAATTAATAGTGGAATAAAGTGGCTAAGCAATTATATTACCAATCATTTTAAGTTGAACAAACTTGGTGTATTGAACTCAAAATTACAGTGCCATCCCCTCATTTTGTTAAGTTCAATGCAATTAAATTTTCATCAAACTTAACTTAATTTTTTTAGGCCAACATTTTTTCATTAAACTCTACTTATACGGATTTACTTATAGCCATAATTGGTAATGTTCTGTGACTTATCTGACTTCACTCAGCTAAAATGAACTACCACTGCTGTACAATACATACTGTACTAACCCTGGATTCTGAACTTTTTTCGCACCATTTTCATTTCAAAATAGCATTTGTTCAAAGTTTAAAGCTGTGGTTTTGATGTTGAAGCAATTTGAGCCCATGAATAATAAATGAAATGAATGGATTGTTAAATGTTGCACTGCTCCGTTGCAGGATTAAATGCAATAAAAATCTGCCCATCTCTTGCAGCAGTGTTTTGACATAGTATTTTAGCCAGAAGCCTTTTATCAGGAGCACAATCTTCTCCGCTCTGAGGCAGGAAGCTTCATCTGTCCTGTTTTGTGGAGCACAGCAGGAGTCACACAGTCATCCACTCACTGACAGACAGACAGACAGAGACGAGACAAGAGTGAATGTGTTGTTAGATCATTTCCCCACTGGAGATACCACTATTTCTATCTTCACAGCACAATCTCTGTCTAAGGTGACAAAAAAAAAAATAGGCAAAAAAAGTTTTTCACCTCTCAAGCCAAGACAAATCGGGCGTCTTGGAGGATGCATCCAAAGTAAGCTGTGTGATTGAAAGAACAGTAGCCCTTGTTTTCAGCTGACCATGTTTCTCAGCGATGACCTTTGAACTCTGTGATCCAGTGAGATCTCAAAACTGCCCTCAGCTGACTCATGATGACACATCAGACCAAGTGATGTCTGCCTTTGCAAAAGAAAAGACTAAAAATACTGCTACAGGTGAACAGGAAAACTTTGTAAATTGAGAGATATCAATTTGAAACCTTTGCTGTAGATTACTGTCATAAATAAGAGGAAAAAATATATTGTGAGTTTTGTGTCATTTTATGTTTTCAGCGACAACATCTGAATAATGGAGCCAGGTTTGAATGTATGTTTTTGTTGACATAGTAGTTACAAAGAGGAGAATTTGGATATCTGGTTTAGTTTAAAAATTAGCTGTTTATTAAAAAACATTATGCATTAATTATATTGAAAACATTTTGTTCTGCCTGTAGTGTCTCCCCTTATCTATTTTTACATACTGAGATATGTTCTTGCCTGAGCTTAGACGAGTTGATGCGTTCCTGTCTGGTCTTTGTGCGTGCCCTCAGTCACGCAAAACGACCAAAGATGTTGCTAGCATTTGGCCTCTTCCAATGTATTCCTATAGCTCCAAACTGGATGAAGTTAGAAGCGACCACGGGCACGTACAAAGACCAGACAGGTTCGTATCAACTCGTCTAAACTGAGGTAAGAGCATATCTCAGAATGGAAAAACAGTGAACTATTTCTTTAAGACAGTTTTTCACAAAACAATGCGAACAATTTCTCATAGTTTGACTCAGTAAAGTTTTAAGTTGGGCCTAATGTTGACAAATGGCCTTAAGTCGTCCTTTGTGCTTGGCAAAATGTTAAGTACAGTAAGTAGGTTTGTCCACAATGGAAAACTCCTGTACAACTGAGAACCTTCACAAACATAGTTATTTATTTAAAGCTGTTTAAGCTGTTTACACTGCCCTCAACTCGTTTCTAGCTCCCACAAATCCCTCCACACTTTCAACTTTGTCCAATTACTTGATGAACGCTGTTTATAGTCCAAAATAATTCAATTTTCATCAACGTCCTCGGTCAAAAAGTCACACACAGCATCTGGGTTTGTTTGAAATGGTAATTGAAAGCAAAGCGCTCCGTTTTTGAGCCCAGCCACTTTGATGCCTCCGTTTGGACCAGCAACAGGAAGCTCTTTTTCATATAAACCTATGCTGCTTTTGGATGTTTGATGTGGGTCAAGCGCTGGCTCAGCAGGCACCAGGGCGCGGGCTACATTCTCATTCTGCACACTGGTCAAATTTACATCCCATTTCATTCAGCGCAAACCTCACTGTACCACACACACCTCCGCCGTTCCCCCACTACTCAGCAAAAACAGCGAGGAAAAAAATCAAAACAAACATGCTGACTTGACACTCTCCGGGCAAAAAATAATAATAAAAGAGCATGTTCCCAGAAGGCGCAAGCATCATAGTCTGATCAAGTTTGCGAAAGACGGTGTCAAAAAGAACTACTTCTCAAAGTGGAGCGCTTGTATCAAAAGGTTACATCCTTTATCCCATCACGGACGCTTTGTGTAGTTTTGGATATCCTCTGCAGGGAATTTAACTTTATCAGTGACGTGTGATCGGGGGGGGCAAGTGAAGCAGTGTCATCATGAAAAAGTAAATAGAAAAAATTAGGGACCGGAGCTGATATTGGAAAGAAATGTTATATCGGGAATCGGCTACGAATATCATATACTTAACAGACACTAGTTTTGGCTTTTGTCGCTGAAAAAACACAACTTTCATTGACTAAATCTAAGTGAATATAGACATGTTGTACCTCATTTTGAAGCTAAGAACCTGGGGAATACAATCGCTGAGTTCGTAAATGTATTTTGATCACCGCACAAAATGCTGTGGTTAGCATCAGTATGCTAAAGCTGGCAGGAGCATGCTAATGCTAATGTCAACTAATCAAGGGTGGTAGTAGCCTGGGAATACCCAGACTGCTGTGTGTGCTGCACAGCAGCCTGGGGACCGTGGCCAAAATCTTCGCATGGATTTGGGACCAATCACAGAACAAGGAGAGACGGCAAGGCGATGACGCACAATTCAACATACGGAAACTAATGGTTTGTTTACGGATTTTAAAAAAAGGAAGTTTATTTACGGATCCAACATGACAGCTGCAGATGTGACGCCATCTTTCGTTCAAGCTTTAGACCGTGTTCTAAATAGTTTAGCTTGAAAGTTTACAGCGGGTATGTCATACGTCATCTGATACGACTGGCTATGGCTACGTTCAGACGCATATGACTGACTTTCGTAAATGGCTATGGACAATCGTAAACCACACCTCTCCTACGAGAAAATGAATTGGTGGTCTCCAGATTAAATATAACTTCTGATTTTAGTGTGGCGATAGAGGCTTGGCCACGTGTTTGTATTTTAATTTAAGAATTAACTGATCTGACATATTTAAAATGATATCACTTTATGTGTGTTGTTCATATTAATATAACCTATAGCCTCCCATATACACAAGGATATCTAGTGAAAAAACGTCCAGTCATCCTTATCCAAGAGTTTTTTCAATAAATACAATATACAATGATAATAGATCTGTAACATCATGACAATAAAATATGACGAAAAGACACTTTTTTCTTTTCTTTTCGTATCGGTAAATATCAAATATCGGCAGATACTTGAAGCCCAGTATCGGTATCAAAAAAAGCTGGATAGGTGCATCTCTAGAAAAAATGTATTTTAAAAAGTCCTACAATTTTAATCAATTTCATGGTTAAAAATGCCCAAATCTTTTATCAGTTGTCGTGTAAAGCAAGCGGGGCATTTGTAAATAGGTTTTAGGTGGGGTGCATCGGTTTTCTATCATCAGCATGTGTACGTAAAGTACGTAACATTTACACAATTACCAGAGACTGCAAGTTGCATTTTACTGCAGTTTTGTTGACTTTATATTGAAGTCTATACAACATGTGCCTCATTAGCAACAAACCTCACCGTACGTCATGGGCGTATATATGTTGGAAAAGGGTATTCATGGCAGAGCATCTAAAACACCTGGACTCACTGGTTGTCAAAGATGGGAGTGAAGCAGTTTAAAGAACGGTCAAAACAACAGCTGCTGGCTAGTGGTTAGGCATTCAGTGTAGTGGAAGCAATTTAAGAACTGATAACCTGAACAACTTCTATGTCTAGACTACAAAAGTGACATCAGCAGGTGAAACGGAGCAGTGTGAGCTCTTGGGAAGGAGACAGAAAGAGCATGCAGGATTAAAACATGTGTGGATGAACATTATAAAAGTTTGAAAAAGCCAGAGCAGCAAAGTATCACCGCTTTAAGACAGAAACTAACCATTTGTACACAGGTATTTACAAGCTCACTGGGGCCTTGTGGCTGGTCTTGCTGCATGACTGGCCGTTAGATAATGTCGCCAGTGAATATACTGGCCTCTTGTGTTCAGCCATGCTCGCCCGTGTGCGTTTCCCCATCTATCCCGTGTGAGGGCGCGCGTGTGTGTGTGTGTGTGTATGTGTGTATGTGTGTGTGTGTGTGTGTGTGTATGTGTGTGTGTGTGTGTGTGTGTGTGTGTGTGTGTGTGTGTGTGTGTGTGTGTGTGTGTGTGGGTGTGCTTGACAGAGCAGAGCCCAATGCAGGGCACATCTGCTCCGGACGCCCCTGGCACCGCCATATGGCTGGCAAACACGCCTCGCAATCCTTCCCCACAAAAGGCCCAAGAAACACAAGAGTTCTTGGTGAAAAGGGAAAATGAGTGTGACGAGTGGAGAGCGACGGCGAAGAGGGCAGAGGAGGAGCAGCTGACGGTGAGGAGACACACGTGCGGCCTATTAGGATCAGCAGACCAGCCCCGGCCCGACCGACCGCACACGGGATAATGGTTTAAAGGCCTCACAACATGGACCCCGCTTACGCAACGCGCGCTTAGAAAGGGTCGGCGGGAAAAAGTCAAAACACAGGTTCGATATTTGAAGAAGTTCATCTACATAAACAAACTACAGACCGTTTCCACCTTTGATGACTAGACTAGGTCCGGTACATTGATATAAGCAATGTGGTTGAAGTCTTTTGCCCAAGGATACAAACTCTTTACACTTGACTCAACTGCGGTCCTGCACTGTATTTCGTGAGATAGCTTGAAAGCGCCGAATCTGCTGCAACCTGCCCATCAGTTTCCCAACAGTAGAGGCGCGTGTTTGCTTTGTGAACTTTGACTATTATTTATGGCGCAGTACAGTACAGGAGTTGCTAATGGTTGCATCATGTACGGGGAAAAGAGGTTGACGGTTATCACTGACAATTAAAGATGAAAGGTGCTTAAAAAGCCGTGCAAAGGGCCTGATAATGGATGACAACTCATTTGTTTTCATCTGCCCAAACAATGGAACGGTACGGAAGGCACGTGGGAGAGGATGGTTGTCTAAATGTCAGCTCTGTAAGGCAATTTATAACCATCACGAAAAGGTATCTCGTAGTTACTGGGGGGTGCTCCAACCCTCCATGTATCGCAATGAAAAGAACATGACTTTTCGACTTCAGAAGACACAGACAAATGAGTGTGTTTGTTCGGAGGATCTGATCAACTCTGATGCTTTGACTCCATCAGGTGGAGAGGCAGGGAGTGTGGCCGACCCAAAGCTGGAAGGGCAGGATGGTTCGCTTTATATCAAAAGGCCAGACTTCTCCATTGCTCAAATCGGTCAGCTGTTCAGATTGTTCGGTCCAATTTGCAATCCCACATATCAGCCCTCATTTTTTTCACCTGCTATTTGAAATTCCTGCCCTGTACTTCCTCCGCCCACTCCCCCCTCCGGCAGCCCGGGGCACCTTCGCGGAGGCTGGGTTAATATGAGGAAATCAATACTTCCCGTGCGCCTGCCGTAACGGGGCCTGGCGTGGGGCGGCTGTTTGTGCGGTGGGAGATATGGAGGTTGATAAACGTGAGTGCATTGATCTCTGTTGCATGTTTTCTGTGCGTGCCGCTCCATGGAGACTTCTGTGGTTTTTTGACAGGCAGCTTCAGAGCCGGCTCCGGGGCCCCATAGGTGAAGTATGACTGTGTTATCTGTGTGCTGAGTGAGGCCGCCTGGTCATGTGAAACTGACTGGACAAGACCATTTCACTGAGAGATAGCAGGTCTCTCCAGAGTTGAATCACTTTTATGTACATAAAGTTATGGTGCGTTTTGGGGACTGGGGAATATGGGAATAAAATTTCACTTTGCAGCTTTATATAGAGCATATGCAGATGATGCCACATACAGCAACGGCAGCCAAATGAGTGGCAATTCCTCATTGTTTTTATTTACTTTGACACTCAAAACAGTGAGGGTCCTGTTCAGAATACAAATTTTTTATTTTATTTTAAACAGAGCCCTAAATATGTATTCACTTCTTTCAATGTCACTCATTTGGCTTCTGTTGGCATGACATCATCTGCATGCACTCAACTGCATAACGTAAAGAGACTAGATGCAAGTTGGTCATTTTATACTCACTACTGCCACCTCAGGTCTTTTGCGTAACTGCAGCTTCTATATTAGGCCTTTTAAACAGAATGTCAATTTTATGACACTGTTTTGAGCTCAAACAAATCAGCATATGCCAAAACGAACTCTTTGTACAGTTATTATACAAACATTGTATATAAGTTGAGGCCATTTACCATTTACCATTGTAGACGTGCACTACAGTCCCGATCAAAAGTTTCAGACAAAAATGGCACCAAAAAAATTGGACTGTATCTTAACCCTCAGGATAGGAAATCTAAAATAACTGTCTTACAGCGTCCCACCTCATAGCAATGGTGCACTGACCATGCTCAAAACTATAATTATCTTTTTGCCTGAGTGAATATATGACTTAAAATGACACTGAATCCACATTTCCTGCACAGATTTGGCCTTTCAAAGGCATGTGGTACTAAACTTTTGATCGCAAAACATTTCAGTTTCTTTGTTGTTTTCAATAAAAGCTTTACACTTTTTTTTTTTCTTGTTGCATCTTGAAGTTCTACTTGGAACCTTGTTAAAATCTAACTATACAAAATTTGAATCTTTTGTGAATTGTGACATATCGATCTTCATTAATTAATTTCACTAAAAATCCACTTGAACACTTGAAAACTTGTTAACATCATTCCTAATGCTGTTCTTACACCTACATTTCAACAAATCTCTGTTACCAAAATGGATTGTTTTTCTCAAGCACACGTTTTCGTTGTGAAGGTTGGATAGTAATCCTTTAATGCCAATATTGATCAATTATCAATGGCTGCTCTGTTTTACATGAAGCTTCTATGATCCATCTCCACAGCGTGTCTCAGTGAAGGAAAATCCATATGAGCCGGACAGTCAGAGCGTGCCATTATTAATGGAGCTTAACATCCATCCAAGGGGTTTAAAATGTTGACGGCTTGATATGTGTCTGACTTGAAATATAGCCCAATAGCAGAGAAATGGTTTTCTTGCAGAAACAGCAGCAGCTGGCTCGATTTCTGTAGCGAAATCACCAAATGACAGAGTAAGAAGCAGACCTGACACCAAATGACCTGATAGGACCCCAGTGAAAAGACGACTTTATACGTTTTCTCTGAACGCACCCATGGCACATTCAAGAAGGTGGTGATATCAGATACAGAAAGACCATCTCGTATTAAGTTTCTACCAGATCCCTTTGTAAGCCACTGCACTCTGAGAGATTAAGGGTGACCAGGACGGTCCATTCGAACAACATTGGGGTTCACAGGTTGTTCTGCTCCCATTCTGCCGTGCAAAGTCTTTGTTTCATCTCCGGTATTGTCACATCTTCCTGAAAAGGCACACATCCACTTATACGAACTAACACAGAAAGAGCCCACCCCTCAATAATCAGTCGCGCTATTCACTGGCCCGGGGCTACGCACAGAACGAACGCATTCACGGCATAATTACTGTGGAGGCAGCCGCACAATTCATCAGTCTATTCCTGTCTCAAAGAGTCCCAGAGAGAACAGCGTAGAGACGATTTTTCCAAATGATACTATGAGATTCTTACACCTTGGAAAGAGTCAGAAAGATAAGAGTGGTATAGGAAGGCATCTGAGTGACATCTTGACTGATTCATGCAGTTACACCGGTAAAGAACAAGGTTGAAAAATGTTTAAGACGTCGCCCGTGGACAGATCTGCAAGATTGTCACTCTTTTGTCACAAGGGAAGATAAGTGGCAATGGTCAGTAAGTAACTCAATAACAATGAGCTGATGACTTCTGGAAAGGGATTGGAATGGGAAGTGGCATAAAGCTGTCCGTGGAAGTGGGCAAATACAGAGAATACAACAAAATAGTGATAGCGACACATTCCTATAGGAGCTTTGGTTGGCCACTACAAGACACTGTCACTTTACAGTGTTTGATCATTGTTCCTGAATCAGGAGTCCTAGAATCTCAAACCCGGGCAAACCTGCTGAGATTCTCTGCTCGAATCCGTTTAAATAGAGTTGCAGTAATAGTAATTGTAGTAGTAGTACTAATGCTGTATGCAAGTATATATTATGCTCACCTTTAACAAGCTGGACAATCTCTGTTCTTTTATCAGTTTTATATATTTTTTTCTCTTTCTTTTTTGTCCCCCACCTTTTTCCCATTATTGTCCTAAACCCTCTTCCCTTTGGAGAGAGGTTGGGAGGGGTCCCAGGTGTCTTTGAATAAATGTGGAATTTCAATATCAAGGTACCGGCCTCACCCTGTCCTGCTCAATGTCTATGACAAAGATGTCCCGCTGTATTCACCTTATCCCGGAAGTTCCCGTGGGCCATAAATTGTGCCCGACCCTTTTCTCCTATCAGTTAACATGGGACTGGAGAAGTCCAGATAAAATCAGCTACTACACAAAAACAAAGTCATGTTTAGGCGGCACAGAGAAACGTTGCAGTGTTGGCTTGTTGGTGCAAATGAACATTGGACATTTTACACAAATCAATCTACTAAACATCAGATTTGAGCGACAAACTGTTCCCCTCGTTCTCCGTTTAAATGAATGGGCTTCGCACTCGACCGGAAGTGTCAATACAACGGAAGTGCCGAGACAAGGCAAAAAGAGGCAAAAGTGGGCAGCAGCCAAAAAGTTATCAAAACAACAATGGATTGTCACTGCACTGGACATTTTGAACGTGGAGCTCTCAGTTGCCAAAACATGGAACTTATTGAAAGCCCCATGTCTTTTAAGTTAAGTCAAAAATGATATTTGAATGTATTTCTTTCTTTCTGGTACACATCTACTACTAACTACAATATAAGATTATGTATTACCCATGATTATGTTTCTTTTGTGGTTGCGGTTGCGGACACTTCTCATAGTCTGTATTGCACAATTACTGCAGACATATGATGTTTCTGATATGGGACAAGTGAGGGTGGTGGGAGGGGGTGCTGGCCACGAAGGCCTATTTACTGATTTTGTTCTGTTATTTGTCTGGTGTGTGGCATGGTTTACAGTGAAGAGATGGCGTGGTTAAAAGAAAGAAACTGCCAGTGTTTTTGAAGCCCATCTATGTATTTGTAAAAGGAATCATGCAATAAAAATAGATCAAATAATTAAAAAATGATGAAATGGTCTCAACTTATATGCGCTTTCAATCATGAGACGACCCGCTCTACCATCTGTGCCACTGTCGCCCCCCAAAAAGCAAGCAGTCATTTCCATTATTGATTTTATTGGCAATTCACCAGTTGATGCAGCCGACACACGGCACCACATCTCTATCTTCTTCCCAAGCTGCCACACATGTATGCTATTCCCTTTCTTTTTTTTTTGTCCCATTCCCATTTTTGATGGGAGAAGATGGAGGGACATCTGACATGCAACCTCTGCCAAACCAAATGAACACGAGCATCACTCCACAATATATGACGGTAAGATATCTTCAAAAAAAGATCACCCTTTTTCTCGCGGGGGAAAGATAAGTGGCAATTGCGTAAGGCATCAGTCTAAAAATCATAGCGGGCCATAACGGCGGAGGTGTCGGAGGGGCATGATGATATACAGGGCAAGATATCGAGGTCGAAGCCTTAATGTTGGGTGATGTACGGCGCTGAGGGGTAACAGGGCAAACCCACATCGGAGCCTGATAGCAGAAATCAATGCCGCCGTAAAAGATGAGGAAAGGTAAATGGCATGTTAGGCCCATGAACATGAAGGAAGCCCGGGCTGCCCGATAAATGTGCAGTGAGTAGTGGCCGAGGGGTGGGGGCCACATGTTGGGGGAAAATAAATTGTAGATCCATAGGAGCTTTAATGAGGCTCAAATAGACTAGGATTGATTCACAGGAGCGTGGACCCACCTTCAATAAAGAAAGACGTAAGGTTAAGGAGCGCGCTAATAGACACAGTTCATTTCGATAGCTTAATATAGCCCCTAGGAGTAAGTGTATTAGTCGCTAAATATAGCCAATGCTGGGGTCACAAGCATTTTGCCCTGTGATAAGCTTGGATAAATGGGTATCAAGGTAAGCCGCTTTAAAGGCCCCATAGTATCCTAAACTGACTCTTTATTTTTTAGCTTTTAATGTTATGATATTGTTACCTCATGGAAAACAAACCTGGTGTGGTGTTTCATTTCCGTTTGAGTGATCCTGAATTTTTCAAGTTGGTACCTTCTCAAAAACGTCCCGATGTCATGAGTTGGTGCTAGTCCAGACAGCAGTGTTTTTGACTCATTCTGATCATTTCTATGCTCAAACTTTGTTTTTGTTTTTTTTATTCCAAAATGCTTCACTCCCTCTTTAGAAGACTACCCCTGTTTTCCTAAGTTTCATATTGTATTATGATGTATTATGAAAATAGGAAATATCAATGTTAAAGAGACTAGATACAAGTTGGTCATGTTATGCTCACTACTGCCACCCCAGGTCATATGTGTAACTGCACCTTCTATATTAAACTTGTGCATGTCGGCAATTCGGAGTCATTCTACACCTTAGGACATGGCGGGAACATGTTAGGGGAGGAAAATACTCAGTTTTAACATTTTTAATATCTGTATAGTCCCTTAAAGGTGTCCTATAGCATTAAAAAAAACATTCTTTTTCATCCCATTTTGGCCATTTCATGTTGCTGCTTAGTCACTTTTTGACGCTGGGGTTTGAGGTAAGAGGTTAAGCTTTCTCTTATGTGTGTAGTGATATACTAAACCTTTTTGGGTAAAAGATAGACTCATTTGATTTATAACCAGACTCTTCCAATGCAATTTCAACTGGCATTCCTTTATTCAACACAAAGCAGGAACTGCATCCATGTTTTACAGTTGAAAACACTCATTCCATTTATTCTGTTTTGTGTTGTTTTCATCAAGAAATCTCTCAGAAGAACTATGCTGCTTTTTGTCCCAGTGTTGTTGTCCCAATTCAAAGCAAGTTGCTTTGCTTTGTTACCGTCTCCGTCATTACAACCATCTCAATCAGAATTGTAAAAATGTTTTCTGATGCCAGCGTCGCAACTGATTACAAGTCTTTGGGATCCATCTCCATTTCTCCCCGGCACTTATTGACAAGCCCATCGCCCCAAAAACCGGCTGATCGTTTTCATTACGCGCGGTGGCTCGGGTGAAGGCAGTCGCTTCATAAACCGTTAGCGTGTCATTGTTGCCGTCTGCTCCTATAGAGAAGAGCTCAGACATCAAGGGAGTGGTGCGGGGCCCCGGCCAATAACAGCATTGCCATCACTGCGTCATTTACCATTCAAATTAATTCCATCAAAAGCAAAGCTGAATGTTCAATGAGGAGCTGAGTGAGGCGAGCTGTCAGCACCCACTTTTCCAGAGAGAGAGGAGAAATAGACCACAGACGCACGGAGAGGAAGCTGCACGGTCAGAGCCAATAAGTCCTTTTTTTTAATGTGGCATTTCAATATGAGAGCATTGACAAGGGAAAACACTGTGGGATTGACTGGAAAGGCAAAATGTGAAATGATATATTTAAAGTCACAAGAGCCCATGATGTGGAGGACAGGTCAGGATTCTATAGCAGATTGGACGATTTTTTGACAGCTGAAAGGACTTGAAGTGATATGGGAAATTTGTGGACCCAATCCCCAACAAACAATGATGAGATTCAACATTTGTGGATTCTCTGTTACTTTCAGTAACAGTTCCTGCCGGCGTGCAAAATTGTAATATTAAGTTGTAAAACATCATTAAAGCTATACCAGTATATGCCATTTTGACTTGTGCACTCACCTTTGTTTTCGGTAAGATGTCTATAGAACCTATAGTGTAAGGGAAGTGAGATGTTGAATGCATACATGTGAGGGAGGACAGACAACCACTCCACTACTGTGTCTCAAATATGATTATTTTTATACAGTGTAACCATAACAGTATTATTTTACTTTATTATGTAGATCATTAATACTAAAATCGGTTTTATATAGCGCTTTTCTGGACACACAGACGCTTTACATTGCATTATTCATTCACTCCACACTTGATGTTGGTAAGCTACTATTGTAGCCGCAGCTGCCCTGAGGTAGACTGACGGAAGCGAGGCAACCAGTCTGCGTCATCGGCCCGTCCGACCACCACCACTTACTCACTCACTGCATTCCCCCAGGCTTCCTGTTGTTCCCAAACGGTCTCCCATCCAAGTACCGACCAGGCCCTTCCCTGCTTAGCTTCCAAGGTCTGACGAGACCTTGGAAGCTAAGGCGGTGTTGCCAAAACACCGAGGGCAGAACCTCACCACTGTAGCCTAAAGTAAAGATCAATTTTCTGCAAATGCCAATATTTTACATCAGTGGTTCTCAAGTGGTCTGGCTTCGGGACCCAACATTACCCAAATAAAACTGTAATTTGTCTTATATCGTCTAAAATATTGTATTCTCCTCACATGTTTTTATTGAAAAAGCAGTAGATTATTATTATGATCAAAACAACCCAATAACATTCATTTTTACAGACTCTGGTTTGTTTCCATGTCGTTTCAGATAGAGAATATTGGAAAAAAAGTTCCCTATAGGCTCACGACCCACTTTTGTGTCCCGTCCCACCAGTTGAGAATCACTGTTTTACATTATATAAGTGGGCCAGGAAATACTGACACTATTTCACACATTTTTAGAGTACTTTAACAGGTATTTGATCCCGTATTTGCATAATGATATTTCTCAGCCAGTGGTTCTGTGCCGGAGGGCCGGATTTGGCCCCTGGGCCTGACGTTGCCTACCCGTGATGTAGATGAACGTTGCACCACGTGGATGTTCGAGTTGCATCCTCTCTTCCACTGTGCTGCTGAGTGTGTGAATCCTGGCTTCACACTTTGTCGCTTCTAACCAATGACACGCCAGCCCTAGATGAATGGTGACCCTATATGAACCAATTAGCCTGCAATGAGAATGTCCTTCTTTGTTCCCTGTGGGTCCGGGATAGGCTCCGCCCACTGTGACCCCTCTAATGGGTATGAACGACAGAAGAAGGTGCACGACAGCTATATCAGTGACAAGACTATGCCAAGACTGAAGATGCGAGAAGGTTCAAATCCAGGCCCTAAAATGGCTCTACTACTATAGCTGTGCACAACAACGGGAAGTATTCATTCAGGAGTTCCGCTTTGAATCAAATTTCACACCGATTTTGGAAAGTCTTTGAACACTTTGAGGCCACTGTGCGTATTAAGCGTTCTCTCGTAAACCTCCCATGCCTCGCCATTACACGCTCATTCCCCATTGATCCCTATTATTGTGCATGTGCAACAAACAATCATCACCATTGATCCTGGCTCCAATCACTATCCGATCTTTACACTGACATAACACACACACACACACACACACACACACACACACACACACACTGACTACACAGCCGCCACAGCGCAGCGCTCTGGGGCAGGGCAGAGAGCAGCTCGACAGCTTGCCTGCAGTGGCATGAGCGCGAAGCACGTCAAAAACACTAATAAATAAATCAGTGATTGCTTCCCTTTGTAAAGTGCTGCGACTATTATTGAATATTCATGTAGGTAAATACATTCATGCCGGCGCCTCTCATGGGCCTCGCAGTACTTTATTTATTTTTGCCTTTGTAGTTTCTCACTCCTGCTCCTATAGGCAACACGGTGGACTACAGTAAACACGACCGCGGCGCTTAAAGTATCCTTTCATCGTTCGTCTGTAAGAGCATGCATGTTGGGTGTATTATGTGCGCGCTGTTTGTTTGACCCGCTATGGTCAATGTGAGGGGGAATTTCAAAGCTGATTGCTATTGGCAGGCAGCTATCGACCCCTGTTCCCGTGGGGCAGATATAAGTGTGAATCCTGACACACAGCGACGTTACCCACTCCATTGTTTCTGTAATGTCCACGTCCGACCAAACAACGGCTCCTTTCAGATCAGCTACTGTATCTGCCACAGCAAACGTCTCCTTCGGGACCTTGACCATACAATAGTGTAGGGCTCGCATTCTCAAGCATAGCATAGCATTGTTTGGGTCATAGTTAACCTGAATCTAAAAGCTTCTCGACTGGAGCTTTTTTGTTGCTTTTTCATCGTCATTTACGTCTCATTTTAGTCACTATTTTGTCGCTATTTTCTTGTTCAGTTGTAGATGCGGAGAAAGGACTAGGTTCTCTGAGATGGAACTTGGTGCTTGTCGCTCCTCTCCACAGCAGCACCGTTGGTTGACAGAGGAGCAGGCTGGACTCTCCAAAAGTCCCCCATAATGTCCTTAAAAAGAATCACCAACATTATACATAATTATATAGAAAGCGCTGCCCTGGGGTGGATGGAAGTCTGGCTTTCCAGGTGGAGCCAACCACTATCACTCATCCACACATTATATCATACAAAGACAAGCTGGGTGAAGTGTCTTAAAGGAATAGGCCACCGTTTTTACATACTAAGATATGTTCTTAGCTCACTTTAGACGTGTTAATATATCCCCGTCTGGTCTTTGTCCGTGCGCTCTGTCACGCAAACGGAGCACATACGCAGCCTCTCCCACATGTCACATAGCTCCGAAAAAGCTCACGATAGAAGCTACCAAGCTCTTCCACGTGTTCCCTATTTAAATAAAGTTACGTGAAGTGTTTTCATGCGAAGTATATTTACCCAGAAATGTAGCATGTCGATTTTATAAGCAAATAAAAAGGGGGACTATATTGTGAGGCGTAATGATACGAGGAGCACAGCGTCCGCGTAGTAACTCCTAAAGACTTCCCCCGCTCACTTCCGTCAATAACCTTTAGGAGTTACTGCGCGGACGTTTTACTCCTCGTATCATTACGCCTCACAATATAGTCCCCCTTTTTATTTGCTTATAAAATCGACATGCTACATTTCTGGGTAAATATACTTCGCATGAAAACACTTCACGTAACTTTATTTAAATAGGGAACACGTGGAAGAGCTTGGTAGCTTCTATCGTGAGCTTTTTCGGAGCTATGTGACATGTGGGAGAGGCTGCGTATGTGCTCCGTTTGCGTGACAGAGCGCACGGACAAAGACCAGACGGGGATATATTAACTCGACTAAAGTGAGCTAAGAACATATCTTAGTATTTAAAAACGGTGGCCTATTCCTTTAACCAAGAGAAGAAAATATATCCATTGGTTAGTTCCTAAGACTAAACACAAAATTCCCGCCGAGTTCAAGAGCAAGCAAGATTTAAAAAAAAACAATCAAACATCTGAATGCTGAACTTTGGTTGGGCCGTTGGGTAAATATTAAAAAATGTTCAGATCCGACAAACTTTGGTAAGTAGCGCTGGGCAATTAATTGATATTTAATCAAAATAGCAATCTCAATAATCGTCATGGGACTATATAATCAACAGATTTATAGCGATGAACAGAAACAGCGCGCAGTTTTGTGGTTTGGAGGAGACAATTGAAGATATATATGCGTTAAAGACATATCTGTCCTTGAGAGCTGAGGTCTGTATAAAAAGTACGTCTAAGATGATGAATCGGCCACATATATTTATTTTGGTATCACTTTAGATAAAAGTGAGCTCTCAGAGACTAGATGAGACTAGATCATTTTATGCTCTTTACTGCCACCTCAGGCCTTATGCGTAACTGCAGTCTCTATATTAAGCTCGTGCATGACGGCACTTCAGACCCAAAGTAACACCTTTTTGAGTGACTGTGCAGGATTTTAGAGGCAGTTGTGGTGAACAGTTCTGAGCTAATTCTACACATTAGGACATTGCTGGAACATGTAGGGGGAGGTAAATACTTAGTTGTAAGTATTAATAAGCATTAGTAATCATTTTAGGGTTAGGTTTAGGTTAAGGGTTGGCTATCAATAAGCGTATTATTAATGGCCTATGAGTATGTTAACAGAATAAAAGTATAATAAGCAGTGTGTTAATACTTTACAAGCACATTATTAATGCTTATTAATACCTTATTAATACTTAACGAGCACACCTTCATATAAAGCGTTACCTTTGCTTTAATTCTGAAATAATAATAAAGTAAAATCAAAAATTGAGATCGATCAATATGACACAGACTTTTTTTTTTTTTTTTTTGCCATATCGTCCAGCCCTATTGGAACGTCAATAGTACTCACTATCTGGCTCGAGATGCATGTATAGTGT
The DNA here is from genome assembly GCF_951799975.1 of Gobius niger. NCBI lineage: Eukaryota > Metazoa > Chordata > Actinopteri > Gobiiformes > Gobiidae > Gobius > Gobius niger. The sequence continues at coordinate 24,689,225 of NC_136852.1, forward strand.
GCTCCCCTAAGGAATCTTCAGCACAATATGGGATATGCCTGCAGACTGAGAGAGATAGCAAATAAACCCACAAGCAAATCAATACATGAATTCTAACAGATACAAACTCAGTCAAATAATCCAGTTGTCAATGCCCAATCTGCTGCAGGCACAGACTGGTACGACAAGACACCCTCCGCACATCAGCACAGGGGCGCTATTGACAGGCAATACTTACACATCCCGCCATAGAAATAGCAGGGCATTGTCCCCGCCATTCCTCTCCCAATTATTCTCCCATATCAGCAATTGTCTATCGCTGCAAATGCATCGCACGCCATACCGAAGACACCAACACACACTCATATGAACATGCACGAACACCATTGATGGCAACTTAGCCCTCGTGATTACTGTGACTCTAAGCTGCTTAGGGGTCCTGTCCCATCTGGCCCGGGTGTTTGCGGCATCATTCACTCCCCGCCCCACGAAAAACACACACAGCAAAATATATGGCCCTGCGACGCTTGCTCCTACTGTTTTATCCTCTGTCATACACACACACACACACACACACACAAAATCAACCATCAAAGGCCCGAAAGAACACGCACCAAGGAGGGGAAGGACCGAGGTGGGGCAGAAGAGAGCATAATCCATGCGTAATCTGGGTTTACCAACTATTAGGGCTCTGCAGTGTTTTCTTATGTAATCTAATCATCCGTAGAAACGTGCAGTCGTCCGCCAGGAAGAGAGGGATACTGCTTTGTGAGTGGAGAGGAGCGGATGACAATACAAAAGCCACCTGGGCCAAAGAAACAGATTATGGTATAATGGTATTTATATTTAAGTACAGCATGCGGTTATGCCCCCGATATACGTATACTATAGGCAAACGGGATAAAGAAAAGCCCCTTTGACGTCATTGTAGAAATATCCGCCCGTGGATTTCCCCTTGAATAAGTGTTTTAATATGGGCCCATTAAAATACAAAGTGGGCCTGAAGCATTGTGGTTAATGTTAATGTTTTATGGCTGATGAATGTGCTGAAGTTATAATATAGCATTCCCATACAGGCAAATTTAAATTCATCTCGACGGTAGAGAACAGATGCTATTTGGAAGGATATAGTAAAGTTATTGCGTTAAGAGATGAGGATGTGTACAAATAAATTCAAAAATGTATTGAAATAAATGGAAACAGCCATTGAGTGAGTGAATACTGTGCCATTTCGGTGAAGAATGTCTCTTATATGCACAGATATAGCTGTGCTGATATTGCACCAAGATGTAAAGTGAAACCTTTGCACTTTCCAATAACCTCATTCATTAAAAGCGTGAAAATTCATAACCTGGAGTTTTACAGTTGAATGTGATTTCGATCAGTGATTCCCAGTGTGGGGTTGAAGGCCCTCAAAGCTTGTCTTTACAATGCATGACAGAAAATGTGGATTGAAATAACTTTTTAATGTATATTTGTACTTTGTGCATTGCTTAAATCTCTTAACCCCCGTAACAATATTCTTCCAAGGCTATAGACTATATGAATCACCTACGCATCAAGGTAGTCTCAGGAAAGGCAACTCGATTACACCGCATGAGCTTTAAGACGCATGCTAAACGCTGCATGTATAATCCCGTTTATAGACGCCGGTGTTTTTTCCCGACGACACAAGAGGAACAGATTGGCAGGACAATATATAGTTTGATGCAGCTTTCTTATAACATATGGATAAAAGGGATTAAGTCCGTCCATACAGCGCATCATGTAACAGCAGCTGCATTGCGGTGCACATGGAACCACAGAGGACAGGGACTCAGGGACCCGAAGAGCGAGAGGAAAATCCGCCCAAATCTACAGTCACTGCACATGAACTGGAGGGGATTTCTGCCTGCGTCATCGCTCCGTGAGGGAATTGAAAATGTTCAGGCACTGTCATTAATATTTGAGTGACTGACGCGGAGTTATGCTTACTACACGTAAAGTGATGTTCATGATTTAGTCCAACTTCAGTCCAAATCAGAACTGCTTTAGTCGGGGAAGTTTTCAAATGTCTTTTTCTTCGCTTGAATCTGATTCCTGATTTACCAAGTATTCATTTTGATTGTTCGCCAGAGAAGTGGCCACTTTAAGAACACTTCAGGTTAGAGATGGGTTCACGAAATTCTACCTCTTTCTATGTCACTTCCTGTGCCCAAGCATCAATAATAGTGATGGGCAAAAACTCTGATTGCTTCGAAACACCGTGTCGGAGCCTGTTTCAGTAACTGTCTCGAACACGGCTTCATTATTTTTTGAGCTGCGTGTCTCAAAGCGGGTCATCGGCTCAGAGCGTTTCCCTGTGCTGCCACCGCGGATGTTTTCTGGTCCATACAAATCATTAGTGATAAAAAAATGTGTTGTATTTCCCCGATTTCCCATTTGAAGACATAGGCTACAAAAGCAGGTGTTTATGGCGGACCAGGCGAGGGAAACGTAAGGAGCGCCATCTATAGCAAATAGTGCCGAAATTATCACTGACTGAATGGAAGAAAATGACTCTGATCTATCGTCCTATGATTTATTTGAACAGAACAAACAGAATGAAACAGCTCAGAGGCTTTGAAAAGTACAATACTTTTTTTTGCTAGGAAAGCCTCAAAGTGCCCCTGCCTCCCAGTGGGGAGAAAAATAAGACATCAGAACAAGGCTGGGGGGTCTGGTGCTATTACAGGCCGATTTATCCCACTCATAAGGCACACAAGTTGTCAAAGATCGAGCGATATATCGGGCCGATATTTCTGAAAGCAAAAGTGGTAGAGACTTCATGTTTTTTTGGCATTGTAAAGAGCACAGTCAGAGCTTTATGATGAGCCCTGCCACAAGTCCAAACTCACCTCATAGCAGGGGAGCTGAGAAACATCACGGTGAAAAGGTTAAAGGTTTATACACCTCATAATGCCATTTCGTTATGTGTTGCAGGCTTTTGCTTATAATTTCGAAACCAAAAGAGATAGGGACTTACCATTTTTTGTTTCGGAATCTGCTGATTTTTGTCTTTCAAATCTCCCTAAAGACAGTTTACAGTTTAGGAGCTTCATATACAGCATTATAGACAAAACATTTAGAAAAATAATGGCCTTTATATGATCTTAGAAAAACACATATAGACCTCTAGTTTAAAGCGAAGTCTTGGTTTGATATTCGAGTCAGAACAAAATCTACACAAAAAAGACACTCAATACTGACGTCATGAAACTTGTTTATCCATGGTTTACACTATAGATTATATTTTAATGTCCACAAATCCAACCATTACCACTTTATTTGGCACTTTTAGAAATGAAGCGTTGACCAACTAACTGCACACCAATCTAAACACCATATGTTCAGGTCTAAATTAGAATCATTTCATATACCTGCTGACCTAAAAAAAGGGCCCTGTGACACCGCTGGGCAATCAGTAATAGCTCGTTCCGCGCTGACCCAAGTGCCCCTGCCCCCCAATGGGGAGAAAAATAAGAAATCAGAACAAGGCTGGAGGGCCTGGTGCTTCTATTACAGGCTGATTTATCCCACTCCTAAGGCACACAGGTTGTTAAAGATACTAATCACACATCGATTTTCACCACCACCTACAATAATAAGAACGCTATTTTAAAATCTCAATAACAGCGAATGGGAGGTGATAATTATGAGTTGTTTATTTGTAAAAGTTCACGCTATTACGCCTTACAATCATAAAAAAAACGTAGAAATTGACCTAAAATTGAGATGACCAGATTTTTCCCCACCTGTGATGCGATAAAGCCACAACCATTGCCGCATATCTAGACATTTTATACCGTGTTGTTTCAGACTCTCCTTGCGGATAATGAGGTCGCACTGTGCTCGTCTATGAGGAAATTATCTGAAGTCGAGGTTTCATTAAGAGTGGACAAATGAATAGAAACAATAATCAAGTTTGACATTCCAAACCCCTCATTGTCCTTCCATCGCCCGTGAGACTCGATGTGCACTAAAACAATTGAAATAGCTTATTTTTAACATTACAACCAGCGTGAATGATCTGTACCTGCAGGGAACATTTGAAATCTCATTCCAGGACTTCAAGTTGAAGGCCATTCAAAAGGTAGATAACAGCGTTTTGACTGTTTTATACTGGTACCATTGCCACATCGATGGATAGGGATTCCTTTTTGTTTTTGGTTATGTTCATTGGATATCATCTATTGCTTAAGTAAATAAAGCTGAGCTAAACTATAATAAGGAGATACAGATACGTTTTTATGCTCTTTGTGTCTATCTCTTTGCATACACAAAAGGATCTATCACAGGAATTAAGCACAGATAGACTCCGCGAGTGTTTTGCATGGAGAAATAAATGACTTGGTGAAGGAGACGTGAGGCAGCCATCACGCTCGCCGCGGCTCGCTCCATGTTATGAATGATTCATGCCTTCATCTTTAACCGTATTTGAAGAACTTTCGATTTCTCAAATGGATCACTTCACATCCCCCCACGCTGCATCTCTAGACTCGAAAATGTCTCGAGATTTGCCTTATGAAGGCGAGAGAGCCCCCGTGTATCAATCTCGACATATCCATATTTTAACACATGCTTAAATCAACCTATTTTTGTCTATATATATATTCAAGGGGCATGGGCAGCAAAAAGCTAATTTGACATCCAACCTTGGAAGAAATGCAATGAAAAATGCCATTCCGGGAATAGGGCATTTGCATAGCCCCCTCTGAATATGATTGCATTAGATTATTAAATAGTGGAGAAAAATGATTGCGGCATAGGGGCGTAATGGCGATATTACACAGTCATTAAACAAAGATTTTTTTGTTGGAGTGAGGGTACGCCATGTTCTAATGCCTTTGTGCTGTGTTTCTATTACACAAAGCGAAGACAATCCAGCACAATTCGGGGTTTAGAAGCGCCGATCGAGTGCGAGCCTGTCCGCTGGGAACCTTTAACACAATATGAAGACAGCTGACAGTACGCGAGAGGAGCCACTGCTGTACATTGCAACAAAATGCTCCCCTCGCCCGCCTTGTTTTCTTCTTCGTCCCATGTGGTGACACCAACTAATGAAGCCGTGATTACTGAGCTGTCCCGGCGCAAAACGATTAACAATGATGAAAAAAAAAAAAAAAAAACAATCCGTCTGTTCATGACACGGCTCACCTGCAAAATACAACCCCCAGTGAAAGAGACGCGTGCCACTGCCACCGCGATCCATTTAATGGGCCTCCGTATGGCGCTGCCGAATCAATGAAAGATCATTTGCGGATTCCCCCCCCCCAGCGCGTAATGTTGGTGGGTATAAGGAGAAGGAAGAGGAGGCTAAATTTATACAGGGATTCCTCAGAGACATCCAAGAAGAACTGGCGGCTCCACAGGCGGAGTCACACGGAAGCCCTTTAGAAGAGGAGGGTCGGGGAGAGAAAAGGCAGGCTATGACTACGCTCAGAGCTTTGACCCATATCTGTACCACAGAACTGTCACAGCTGGAGAATGGATGGCCGACCTTGGTTCAGACGCGCAGCCAGTCGCGGGGATAGTCCTAGAAAGAGAGCGTTAGCTGTAGGGGCCCAGAGACGGTGAGGAGTAAGAAGGTGGCGAGGGGGGGGCGGCGAGGGGATCCAGGTACTCGGAACGAATTACAACTGAATTATGTCAGCGCACTTCCCTCTCACTGGTGAAAATGTACCGTCAAGAGATAATTTGCTAACCTAAAAATAAAAGACCAAAGTATTTTTTTTTTTCTTCACATGCACTGAGAGTTTCCTACGTTGGCTTCCTAGTTGCCTACGTTGCATTAGTTGCCTTGTGCTTTTTGTTTTTTGTTTTCATACTGTTTGTGAAACCGTGGGTGCCATTATGTCCCTGGGCAAGACACTTCACCCACGGTCTCGATGTACCTGAAGAAAAGTACATTAACAATCAGAGTAAGGATAAAACCACATCGAAATAGAGACGATGCAAAACAAAAGTGGCTCAACAGACTGCCCTTTGGGAAAACACTATTTTCTTGAAAAGGGAATCCAGTGACTTTTTTTTTTTTTTTTTTTAAGCCATAGCTACTGTATACATTACACTATAATAAGCACAATGTTTTCATCCATGAAGCGGTCCCTCCCTCCTTTTATGTGCTCTGAGGATTTCTGCTTAGATCGTCAAGAAAGAAGTTTTGTGGGTTCTTCTGTATCGTTTAATGGAAGAAGGGGCCGCCTTGGGGCATGGGCAGGCAAGTTTAGAATATCAATTAGTATCAACCAATTCTGTGAAACTCTCCTCGGGGGGATGCAGAGTGTCTTTTTCCCGGCTCATACAGAGAATAGGCTTCTGTGGAGATGAAAGGCGGGGGATAGATAGGGTTAAGCAAGTTAAGCAGGGTATCGTATTGGGGAATTGCTTAACTCTGGACAGTGTTTGTGAGCTGTCGAAATGCAATGACGACCCCTCCTGGGTTGCCTAAGGGATATTCATAGAAATGTTTAAAGGCTTTTGAATGAAAATGAAATAAATTTGATTTGGATTGTGTAAAACATCCATCCATTTTCTTCATCCGGGACAGGGTTGCGGAGGCAGCAGTCTTCAGCACACTTCCTCCAGCTGTTCTGGGGGATCCCGAGGATGCCTCGGCCAGCGCTGTACTGGGTCTTCCACGAGGCTTCCTCCCAATAGGACAAGCCTGCAGGAACACCTCCGGAAGGAGGCGACCAGGAGGCATCCGGAGCAGACAGTATTTCTCAAACTTTTTTGTTATCTCAATCAAAGAGTTTACACACGTTTAAGTAATCCTGTCATGTTTAATGGTCTGTTCATTATTGCACACAAGAAAGAAGCACTAGAGGATAACATTAAATCGCTATTTATCATAATGTAAGTAAGTCTGTACTATCTCTGTCGTAGCCTTGACTGTGGTGCTCAGGGGCCCCTCTCAGCCACTGAATGTTTGCTTGTGTATCAGTATGACGCTCTGAGAGGGTATTTATCTCTTTTCTGTGGAAGCATGGACAGACTTGAATGGTAGGACAAGCGCAATGTCTCGAGTTCATGTCTCCAGGTCCCATACCAATTGCAAAGAAACTTCTCCTGTATAGCACATCCAGACTGCTGCCTATTCTTCAACTATCCTCTCGAACGCCATTGTTAATCCTCTAATAGCGCGACCTCTGCTGTTGTGTTGCATAAGTGCATTCCACAACTTCTTAACACGTCGGAGTATTATCGAGACACATCGAGACAAAGTGGTACTACCAAAACATCAAGGCTAAAATAGTCCCGAACAAAGCATAAAGCATGACCTTTAACTGTTATGTTACTATTATGTTATTATGACACTGACGAGTACATCATTTGTGACATGTTTGAATGTTCATCTTTGTTATGTGTAAACGGATCTATTAAGCTCTCTTATCAACTTCCTGAGGTCATCTGCGAGACATCTTTCATTACTGTCTTTTTAGAAAATAGTGACATTGATGATTTGACATGGCGTGCTGCTATGTCTCGTCACACACTCTGTCACGCCGGGAAATCTTATTGTGGTTTGAACAAGTACAGTGGAAGCTGTAATGACGACTTCAGCAGCGTGGGAAACCTTCTACAATGAAGTGAAGCTGAATTACTTGTTGTTTCTTCTTACAAACAGAGTCACATGTCACTAAACTTATTATATAACAGACTACACTTTGATATAACCCTATGTTTTTGTTTTTGTTAGGGTTTTTTGGGGCTATTTCCAGCTTCAAATTTGCACAGTGACCAAACAGACACTTGTGGACACTTCCGAACTTTGGGAAAACCATAGCGGGACACTAAGCTAATTAATTCTGCAGACAGAGGGCCCTCACAGAAAGGCGTCCTGTCCCGGGGCTGAGTCAGAAGAGGATGATCAGCACATGATCCGGGCCTATTGGACAAGGTTACGCCTTATCTTTCCACACAAGCTACACTCGCTCACTCCTACAGACCGGGGAGCCACTGCGTGAGTGCTTTGAATGACTGTTTGTGTTACACTCTTGAGAACCCCCTCAAGTCTTAGCGAATGTAATAGTGTAAGCTCCAACTGGAGGGTAAACTTGAGTTCCAACAAAACATTATTTCCATTAAACATTCACTGTGGCAAATTCATATTATTCAAAAAAGTATCCTATTTCCCTTTTTTAATCTGAAACACTGCATTGGCAACAGCAAGTTACTGCATAATATGTAAATCTATCTTAAAGGCGATATACCTGATACCCGGTAATGCTATAGTCACTGTAGTACATCCTAGACGTCTACAGTGGTACATCTATCGTGGTACTTAAAATGGTACACAGTTGTAGTCTGGTTCACTATGTTTACATTTCCACTGTGGTGGGATTTTCGTGGAGAGTATGAAAACATATATGTTTTTGGAAACCTTTTGGTATAAGCAATGAGAAAAACAATGTTTCCATTTGCCCTTGTCATTTTGTAAAATTGCTCAATTATACAATGTTTCCATGTAAATGGGGCCAATCTGGTCATCGCTACGGTAACGGTACCATGACAAATATGACAAGGGTTTCATTGACTTTTTGATAGGAACGACCAAATGGAATTTTCTACCAAATTTCAAACATTTCCGCCAAACGACGTTTTTTACTCCCCATATAAATGTTATTATCGCTACTATTTAGTCATTATTATTATTTACACATCAGAGCAAATGGAACCATTGTGATTGGACTGGACTGAAAAATCACAAGACAGTATGTAACAGAAACAGGGCTGTCCTTATCTATTTCTCCAATCTTGACAACTTGAAATAAGTACCACGATATCTTCTTTAAGGATGTGAATTATGACCGTCAATTTCTTTAATAACAGAGAACAAAGTTATTTTTAAGGCGCACAGTGTTGTCTTAGATTTCCATGACTGCAGACGTTTTAAAAATAAAAGAGCAGAGCATTATCATTAGGGACTGTAATACAAGTTGCTATGAAATAAACATCGGCTCATTCATCTATTTGCCATCTAATGTGTCTGCTGGGACGGTTGGACTCACAACACTGTAACCAAATATGGAGAGAGGGAGAGAGAGAGAGAGGGGGGGGAGGATGAGAGCGAGGGAGGAGGGGATTGTTAAAAATCTTTGTCTAAAAATACAAACTGACAGTCGCATCCACTTCACACTTTTCTCAGTAATACCCACTGAGATTCACACATGAGCCTGAAACAGGGATGAAACAGGATTACAACAGGTCCAAACCCCCCCAAAAAAAAGAAGTCAATGAAAATAGAATGCTGAATGCAAAACTAAAATAGGACTAAACCAAACCTTAACAAGGCCTGGCCCGTGCCTTGACAATGATTCATCTGAAACTATAAACAGGAGGACATCGCGTCTTGACTCGTGTTGTTTTTCAAAATCACCATCACCATCCAAAATCCTGACAGAGGTAGTTCTCAAGTATCACACTGCGCTTCACACATACAGAGGGTCCCAGAGCGCTTATGATTCAGCCATAAGTCCGGGGATGCTTTTCAGCCCGACGGTGGTTTGAAATCAAACGGCTTCAAACGCGCCGCTGTTGCTCCGGGCCAGACTCACGAACAAGTATGATAATGTGGGGTCCAGCTGGAGGCCCTCACTAAAGATGAGCGCTACTGTGACAAACTGCTCCGCATACCGTATTAGTTTGACTGTTTCTCTGCAAATGCGATTGTACATGTACACTGCGTTCCAAATTATTATGCAAATTGTATTTTTGTATCAAAAAGGTAAAAAAAAAAATAATAATAATGAAACTCATGGATGGTATCATGTCTCGGGGCTCTATGAATCACTGACATTAATCTCAGAGACCTGGGATAATTAGTTGTCAGATTAAGCCCAGTTAAAGGTCCTATATCATGCAAAATCGACTTTTTGGAGCTTTTAGCCATGTTGTTATGCTATTTCCTTATCAAAAACACCCCCAGAGTGGTTTGTGGCTTCATTCACGCAGCTCTCAGTAATCCTCCTGAATCCTGCTCTCTGAGCAGCTGCTCCTCCCTCTCCTGGTGAACGGCTGAGTGTTCAGTTGTGTCGTAACAGCGGAACGGAAGTGCTCGACGTCTGTAATGTAATGTCTTAATTCTATGCTTACGGCCGGATTTTAATTTGGAAAACAGCGTTTTCATTATTTCTGTCGTAAGAGAGAAACAAAGAGTAAAAAAAAAAATACAAAAAAAAAAAAAATACGAAAAAAAAAAAAAAAGGATGTGCCCGAGGTGCTTCCAGGTCAGCTGTGGCCAAAACAAACCCTGAGCGTCTGAACAGATCAGTCATGTTTGCGCTGCAGCTGTGAAGATGGAGCTCGTTACCTACTCTTGACACATCTGTTCTTCATTCTTAACTAACGATAATGTCACGGACGGAGAAAAAGAAGCGCGTTTGGCTACGGAGTTTATTCAACCTTTTTCAAGAAGAGGCCACTCAGCTGTTTTTTTCTCCGGGATTCAGCGACTATCACCAAAATATTGTTTCTCTGTGACTGTCTCTGATGGATGTTTGGTGAACCTTCGCCAGAATCAAAGTGGATTAACTTTTATAACCAACGCGAGTCCCACAATGTAAACAGCGATGGAGCAGAGCGGTGAGTCAATCCAAACGCGTGTTAGCTTGTGTGTTAGCATATTAGCATGTGTGTTAGCCATTTATGAAGCTGTGTTGCAGATGTCAACTCCGTATAACTGCATCGTGAAGTGACTTCACTTATTGCTGTTTATTTATATTACGGTAAAGTTGTATGCGCGGAGAGAGGGGGCGGAGTTAACTGAATCGAAGCGTTGTGTCTTCCGGGTTCGAAAAATACCTCCAGAAAACACTTATATTTATCACAAAAATGAGTGCTCCATAGTGGTAGAGGTACAATATATCATATAAATGCCTATACTTAACTTTGGAATGGCTAAAATAGCATGATATAGCTCCTTTAAGGGAAAAACTACTGAAAAAGGATGTTCCACTTTATTATGCAGATCATCATTTTCAAGCAATATGGGAAAGAAAAAGGATCTCTCTGCTGATGAAAAGCGTGAAATAGTTGAATACCTTGGTCTAGGTATGAAAACCTTCGATATTTCATGAAAGATTAAGCGTGATCATCAAACTGATAAGAGATTTGTGGATGATTCAGAGCACACTCGGGTTTGTGCAGATGAAGGCACAATATGGACGGTTTCTGCCAGACAAACACATCAGATAAAGAGAACAGCTGCTACAAAGCAGCAGACCGGTGTTTGAAGCTGCTGGTGCCTTTGGAGTCTCCTGAACATCAAGGTGTAGGACCCTCCAGAGGCTGCAGTTGTGCATAAACCTTCTATCCGGGCCTCCCCTAAACTGTTAATTGAATGCTGATGAACAGAAATGGCTGCAGTGGCTCAGAAATACATGAGGACTCCTTTTCAAACAGTCTTGTTCACTGATGAGGCCGTGTAACCCTGGATGGTCAAATCAATGGAGTAGTGGATAGTTGGTGAATGGCCACTATGTCCCAACAAGGCTGTGACGTCAGTAAGGAGGTGGCTGAGTTATATTTTGGGCCAGAGTCATGGTGAGAGAGCTGGTCGGCCCCTTTAGGCCCTTTTAGGCCCCTGAAGGTGTGAACATTTTCAGTTAATTACAAGCTTTAAAATGTATTGAAACGATGAGTTGCATAATAATTTGGAACAGTGGATTTTGAGGTTTTTACTACATTTATTTTTGAAAAAAATACTGTTATTTTTTCAGCCACATTTAAATGATCCTCTACCAGTTAAAGACTTGAAAATTATGCTGACTCTCATTTGAGTTGACAATTTAGAAAATCATTTGCATAATAATTTGGAACGCAGTGTATATATACAGAAAAGTTTCATGATTTACCTCAAAACATGACCAAACCTGTTGTGGCTCTTCAGTCCAACTTGTTACAGTAATGTAGTTCTCCATAGGCCCGCATGAGGAAACACCTGGCTTCTCATTCAGTGCTATTTATTATAAACCTGGCCTCACTCTGGCTGATATACAATTAGCCGCAGATGCCTCAAAGATGATATAAATCTGTGATCTTGATACAGGCACTGTGTAATTTCCTCCCGATCCTCGAGATTTCGCGCCGGCTCCTGTGAAAAATCACACTTAAAGGGGGCTCCGGTAAGGCTGCAGCTTAATTGGCGATGACGTGACTCGCATAACACCGGCTCACTCCCCGCTTAGAGAACGCACAAGGTAACGAGACATTCGGCAAACACAACAGTCACGTTTGGGAATGTACACAAGTGGTTTAGGCTACATATGGCCCAGTAAAGGTGTTTTCGTAAATCATGCAAAACAGGCAACGCTCACTTGTAACAGGCACACGGGAAGGAGGGGAGGATGGCGAGAGAGAGAGAGAGAGAGGTGGGTGGATTTCGAGGGAGGGAGGAGAGGAAGATGAAGAAAGATCTTGCGTGTGTGAACTCAGTTGGAACCGGGGAATAATGAGCGGGTCAACTCTTCTCATAAATCATCGTGTACAACAAGGAATCGCACACCGGGCCTCGGCGTGAACGCACTATCAAGGCGATCATGAGCAATTCAAAAGCAGTTTGGGCCACTTTACATACATTGACTTGATGTAGCATATTTACACTGCGTGGGTAACGGCTTTGACGGCTTCTCAATATCCCAACACAGCGTTTTGGTTTTCTGATCAAGTATAGGAGCCACAACTTCAGCATCCAAATACAACAGTGGTTCTCAACGGGTGGGTCGGGGCTCAAAAGAGGGCAGCAGAACCAATTCAAAGGCTTTCCCTGACCTGGCTTGCTGCAAAGGGAATTGATTTGATTGCGAGATCTGCATTTTCAGAAGGTCAGGCTCAAATTTGCTTGGGGATTGGACAAATTGCAGCAAGCATTTTACATTTCATGACAACAACAAGCACTTTGATTGATATGAATTAAAGATGGTTTACACGCACATCTCTTGTTTGGAACAGGTGCGTAAGAGAAGGCACATTTAGGGCACCTAATATAGAACGTCTGCGCAGGTTTGATTAGATGATCAAGCTTTTTGTTCCTTAAATGCTTTTATTTATCACATTGCACAAGTCTGAACTTATTTTATTTTATAGCCAATTTCATATTAATTTGCACTGATTGTTGTTTTTGTCCGTTGCTGTATTATATGTTGTCAGCTGCACCTGGACTATGTGCCCAGGAGAAATTTCCCCGCGAGGGACAATCAAGTTTATTCAGTTCAGTTCAATTCAGGATAAAACCTGTCGCACTCTGTCTACTTGCAACACAGAGACTTTTTCAACATGTTGGATTGTTTTGGCCCGATTTCTCATGGTGTGGTGAGCCCCCAAAGGACAAACAAGCACGTGTTACCTGTAGCCACACAGAACGCGAGGTGACGAGGCGGCGAGGAAGCACCGGGAAGTATGGAGGGGGAATCCAAAATCAAAACAGCTGTCATGAAGAAAGTCGGAGATGGGTTTTTTGTCCCTGTTAAAAACAAACTACAAAATATCGCCGCTGCCTCTTCTCCATCTGCCATGTTTCTTTACTCTGAAGTCACGTTTGATCTGGAGAGGTTTGGTGAGATTTCTCGGGAATGTCCGTGAGCGAAATCGATTCTTGTGTGATGTGTTGATTTGGCCGTGTGGCCGCACCACAAAACTGTTAAAACCTGTGATTTTTTTATTGCCATGTGTGGGGTCTCTCAGGTTTTGGAAAATCTACCGACAATTTTAAAATCTTCCCGTGTGAACCAGGCTTAAGACGAGGTGCGCCAATCCAAATCGGCAGCAAATATCCCAATAAAAGTCCCTCCTCTATCTAAATGATGCAAACCCACAGTAACATCACTCATACTTTAGCATTTTTGTCTGACTGGTCACTAGTTGTTTTGATCATGACGCTACCTGATTTATATAGGTATATCTCAATAATAAGCGAGGGGACATACGGTATTTCACGTTATATGTAATAGATTCAAGCTACACAGAGTTGTAGAGCTTGTAACAGATAAGGTGATGTAGGTCCTGATGCAATAACCTCCACCTGACAACGTCTTCCACTCTGCACCAAACCCAGCAGACACAGCGCTAACACCATTTCATTCTCACAGGCTTTTGAATAATGTCACCTGAACAAAAAGAGTAGCAGGTAGAAAGGCTTTCACGGGACTATTTATGTATTTGACATTTAAGCCCAACCCTATTGTTCGGCAAATCCCTCATCATTCCGTCTTAAACCTTGATTAGAAGGGATTTATTTGCATGATGCTCCCCCGTTAGGCCTATAAATAATTGCATCGATTCGAGATGGCAGTCTGCTTGGTAAATGCCTAAAGATTCACAGATTTGGTGCAATCCAGACGGTAATTACATGCGCGTGTGATGTTGTGTGGATTGAGGACTATAGCGCGCGGGCTATTTACGCATTCACGGTTGACTCTAAGCTCATTACCAGGCGTGGTGATTGCTGGTGAGGACTAATTATTTTGGCCCGTTTCATTCCTGCCGCTCGTTAGACATGCACACCAGGAATTTGTCCTCTGGCTTTTCAACATCGCACATTAAAGGATATTTATCAAGCGCGTTTAGACGATGAACGAGAAGTAGGAGGTCTCACGAAACGGCTTTTGATTGTATTTGATTAGAACTATTCAAATTGGGTTCCTGGAATAGATAATTGATTAGAACAGTCGCTGACGGTATGATTTGGAATAGCAGCCAAAAAGTACTTATATATACTAAACACTAGAAGTCCTTGGTATGTAAAATGTGCGTATGTAAAGCTTTAGTGATCATAAAGATAACCGGCTCTTCAATGTGCAGGCCATCAATGTGCCCGTGTGAATGTAGTGTGTGGCTGAGTAGTTGGGGGTCAGTGAGAGTGCAGATTGGTAGCCTGGCGACTGAGTCTACCCCAGGGCAGCTGTGGCTACAATAGTAGCTTAGCATCAGCAAGTATGGAGTAAATCAATAATGACTGCATACAGAATAGAGCTTTGAGAAACTTGTCAACAGATGCCTGTAAAGTGCTCAAGCTAAATCTGGTGCAAAACATCTTTTATTAATGTTTTATTGCACATTGTCCCTGTTGAAATAAAGTAATAAACAAAAACAAAACAAACAAAACAAAACTTTAAGTGTCTGACATTTTTATTCACATTATATGACAGGACTAATGCCTGTACAATGACACATAAAGCACTTACTTACATACTTATGACTTATGTACTTACATACTTATGTATTTACTTACTTATATACTTACTTGCATATGTACTTACTTACTTATGTACTTACTTAATTACTTATTTGATTACTTGTATACTTACTTACATATGTACTTATTTACTTATGTACTTACTTACTTACTTACTTACTTACTTACTTACTTACCTACTTACTTACGTACTTACTTACTTACTTACTTACCTACTTACTTACTTACTTATGTACTTATTTACTTACTTACTTATGTACTTACTTACTTACTTACTTACTTACTTACTTACCTACTTACTTACGTACTTACTTCCTTACTTACCTACTTACTTTCTTACTTACTTACTTACCTACTTACTTACTTACTTAGGTACTTATTTACTTACTTACTTATGTACTTACTTACTTACTTACTTATGTGCTTGCTTACTTACTTACTTATGTACTTACTTATATACTTACTTATGTACTTACTTACTTACTTATGTACTTACTTACTTATGTGCTTACTTACTTACTTATGTACTTATGTACTTACTTACTTATGTACTTACTTATATACTTACTTATGTACTTACTTATGTACTTACTTACTTATGTGCTTGCTTACTTACTTACTTATGTACTTACTTATATACTTATACTTATGTACTTACTTACTTACTTATGTACTTACTTACTTATGTGCTTACTTACTTACTTATGTACTTATGTACTTACTTACCTATGTTCTTACTTATATACTTACTTATGTACTTACTTATGTATTTTCTCACTTACTTAGACACTTGTGACATACAATGCGGGAGAATTTCCACCACTGTGATGAGAAATGACTGACTCAGAAGTCAGGGGGAACTGTCCCTCTGTCTATGTCACTAATATTAAAGTGAAATGGCCGTTTCACTTCACAAGACCTGTGATATTGCTTACCGCAGAAATTATTCCATCAAACTTTGTAGTGATGAGAAAAAATATGTGGGGGAAAAAACTGTGATGTAATCCCTTTTTCAACAGAAACCTGGCCTGAAAGATGACCCTATTGTACAGGTTTTAGAGACTTATACAGAACATGCAAACTTGTTGCGAGGTGAGAGCACTAACCACGGCCCTACGTCATTTTAAATGAATAGGGTCAACAGTGAAAATATCTTACTTTTTTCCCTTTATTTTGACACAACAAAACTCTCTAGAAATAATAATGGGAATACATTCAGCAACTTGTCAGAGCGGCGGCAGTCAATGTGACAGACCTAAGCCATTGTTCAGCATTGTATTATGATGCACTTGACAGGAAGGAGATTCTGGAATAAAAACAAAGTATGTACGAAAACATGAAAATGAAAACTGCCTTGCAATTTCCTAATTCACTAACTTTTCACTGGATATAATCAGTACATTTATCTCAACTAAAAATGAAGTGGTCTCCCAGACTCCCACTCCTTGCCTAAAAACGTGTTCCCAGACATTACGCTTAATTTAAACAGCCCTTGAGGATACGCTTGGTAAAATATACTATTAGAATAATTGTGCAAATGTGAAGCCCAGGAGAGAGCCCGATAGCATCACTGGGCCATATCTGATATCATTTAATGGACATGGTTGGAGATAGAAGAGGCTAATTGCAGCCACACATGGAGCTCTATAGTGCTGAGGGTGCTAAGTAACACAGGTCAATTAAAACAGTAGCTCTTTGACCCACTTTCATGCAGGGTCAAGCGACTCATGGATTCAGATATTTTATTTGATCCCAATGGGAGAAGCAAATCCCCTGGACCGTTTTATGAGGCCAGTCCGGGAGATATTTCTCATACGTTTGAAGTGTGAAAGATTTTCATAGAACAGATTTATTTATGACACTTTTTGAAGTGTGGTTCACATATTCTTTGAGATTGATTTCATGCAGTGAGCTATCCATTACATATAGACAAGTGGTTCAACCCATCTCGATTTGGGGTTCATCATAAGTTAGTAAAGTAAAAATAAAGATTTTGCCTAATTTTGGAAGTTTAAAGCTCAATAAATCGGGCTTCTGGAAAAATGCTTCTGAAAAGAAACATTGAGAGAACAAAAAAAAAGTCAATATTTTAAGGGGAGATGTCACAATGTGAGCGATAATTATATATAATAACACCTCATTGTGGAGATCCGGTGATATTTTTAAATTAGAGGTCGACATATTGGGCCGATATTTGGGGATTTTACAATATCAGCTATTGGCTGATATATAAAAGTCGATATCTCTGGGACCGAAAGTGAAAGGAACTACAAGAGCGAAGCCAGGGCTTGAAAAAGATGTTGAACATCGTGATGAAAATTGGTTAGCTATAAGTTTTTTAAATAAGAGTTAAATCTCAGTGAATACGGACATGCTACATGTCATTTTGAAGCTAAGAATTCAATTGCTGAGGTAGTTTTAACCTGCGCAAAATGCCACAGCTAGCAACAGTGTGCTAATGGCAGCATGCTAGTGCTAACTAGCCTGGCATAAAGCCAGACTGACTATATTTATGTATTTATAATGTATTAATTAATTAATTGTTTACCATAACACTACATAAAAAGACAGTCTGGAATTGTGGAAATAGGACACGATTTCCAAATTGAGACTTGAGGTGGGGCTAACGATCACAGTTTGAATGAGAGAGAACCAATCAAACACAAAGCGACTTACGCTTTGCCTTTACGTCCTCCACCATGCTTGTTTGTAGTCCACACGTGAAGTTGAGTAAATGTTCCGGTGAAAGCCCTCAGAGCAGCTTCTTGCTGTGGCTTTAAGGGCAAGTCCAGCTCATTTAAAACAGAAGTTAGGGCACTGGTAAAAGATCGTCGTGTCGCGGCCACCATTTTCACTGTTTTGGTTGCGGCCACTGGTGTTTGATGGGAAATCTTAGCAGGGAAAATGACGCACCGTCAACTCTCGTCCCGTGCAATGATTGGCTCGTCTTGGTTTTGCCGGAGTCAGCGAGACTCAAATCGCACAATTCCAAACTGTATCCCCAGGTATCACTTATTATGGAGGATCAGTCTGGCTTGTGCCAGGCTAAATGTTAACGGCAGCTAATCAAGGCTGGACAAAAACTATGATTGAATCACCTAAAGTAATAAAATAAAATCTGCCTCAGCTGGAGTATTTAGATTATAGACCAGATATTTGGAAAAATCGGCTAAAAATATGGTCAAAAATATCGGCCAAGCATATTGGCATCGACCAAGAGAGAGAAAGCAAACTATCCTATAAACCTGAAGGTAAAACACTGAGTTTTTGAACTCTCAAATTGGAGAAGATAATGTGATTTTGTAAAAGGTTCACTCATTTGAAGTATCTGTTAGACTTTAAAGTTATTTCCAGGATTAGTAAATAATGACCAAAATGCAGTGAAACTCCCTGATAGCTGATACTTGTTTTTCTCATTCTCATAGCAAACACAGGCCTGCTCCGATGGGACTCAGACTTAAGTCCAAAGGTATGCGGAGGCGTCTTGAAGACAGACAGGCAGACCCAGCCCAGGCTTTGGCATTTAGACTTGACAAAGATGAAACTGTAGACCTCCTCTTGGAATAGCCCACTTCACTTAGCGGCACGGCAACTCGATCCTTAGCTCACTTTCACTGGGGTCACTCATGCCCCTCTCACCTTCTTTTTTTCCCCCTCAAGCCACAAACAGATCAGTCGGTTTATGGCATCAGGCTGGCTATAGGTGCGTAAAAAAACCCTCTCAAAATAACCTTTGGCGACATTTCCTAAGCCGTTCAAAATGCCTCAGCTGCCACGTGAGTAAAAATAGCGCCATCTTTTCTCGAGGTGTCTCTCAAGAAATCATTAAGTCGGTACGAGGTGCTGATAAGTGTTAAGTCTCTGAGCGAGGAGGAGCGGGATATATGGCGAATTACAAGCCCCGAAGATATGCAAAGGAGGGATCCGGCAAGATAATGGCCGGTCGATTGGAAAGCTTTTAGTTAAATGTCAAGTACAGCTTATAGATGTCGAGTGCAAAAGTTTTAGTGCAAAGATTTGTGAAATAGAGAATTGTATTTTCAGTTTTGAATAAGGGTTGAGTGTACTTTTGAGCATAAGCTTGTTTTCGCGTCTTCCAGGGCCTGGACGTAAAGAAAAATGACCCAGTATGGACAGAAGAAAGACATCGCCGATGGTATGGATGACTGGAGAGAACATTTATCCTTTCATTAGGGCATTTTTATGTCTTGGCTCCTTTTAATCACTGTAAGACATGGATCAGGGCCTTGATGGAGGTCTTTGCTCTGTAACTTGGACACCTGACCAAGACTCTCTCTGACTTTTGACAAATTTCCATAAAGGCTATTCTTGAACTCCAAAATCCTAATATCGTTTTTTCCCTTCATTCGTTAAATCGTCTGTGAAGATACTGCTCAAACTCGCTCATACCATTATCTCCAGCCCTGCATAAGTCAAATCGCGAGTCCTTCGACATGCAAGGATGTGATAATCTTTAATAAAGGTGCTTCAATTGGAAACCCATTAGTTAAATGTCAAATGGAGCTCACACTTAATCCCGACATCATTTTAAATCCTCCTAGACATCACCATGAGAATCACTCTTACTTACTATCCTGTCACATGCTTTTTATTTCTCCTATCCAACCAATCCATCTGCTGAATGCAATGCAGTTGTACAAATGGAACGGAGACACAATAGGAGCTTTGTGCAGAGCCAGACGACACCCCGAGCACGGCTGGTGTGGTCACGAGTCAAAGAAACTACTATTAAATCACTGCTTTAGACCAATAGGACACAGTCTTCAGGGGCAGCACGAGGGAGGACATAAACGTCTCATAGTAGCAGGCCTTTTTTGCATGTGTAAACCTCATTCCATATCAAGAAATGTAGCTATTCTCACTCATTGAATACTTCACTTTGTATTCTGCACGTATAAAACTGATTGCAATTTCAAAACCAGAGCTCACGGACAAGACATTGATCACGATCTCAGAATTGTGTGTTGATAAAAACACCTGCAGAATAGGTGAGAAGGTGTGATATCCATCGACGGGTCAGTGGCCTGCTACTACCTGCCCCTCACACGCACGGGGCATGAGCTGTATTGTCGCACTTCTCAACTGGAAAGAGAGGACTGCCACAATCACTGTACACAGCAGGGGCGGGTTCACTGTGTCTCTGGCAGGAAGGCACACCGCTGGCATTAGGAAATTAATAGAAAAATGACAGTCGCCGAAAAAAAAAGAAAGACCTCTGGTGTGCAGAGGATAGAAGTGGTTAAGGCAGCAGCACATATAAACCTGCATATGATGTCCCAAAAAAATAATACAGCTTTCTATGATACACAATATTTATACAAAAAAAAATCAAAAAACGCAATACAATACAACAGAACATTCCCGGTGCTTAAGACCAACTAAGCTGTTCTAAAACCTTTAAAAAATAGGCAAGGCAAGGCCACTTTATTTATACCGCGCATTTCGTACACAAGGCAACTCAATGCGCCTTATAAACAACTATTGTCTGCCAGCCACAGCAAACATGCTTTTTGTGGTAGGTCATGAAAATAAAGCCACCTTAAACCTCGTGTTTGGCCACATGTAGTCAAAGCAAAGCACTGATATCTCCCAGGAGGTGAACTGTTCTGAAATCCAATCCTTGAGTCCAGCCCCACATATTTCTATATACTGTCTGTAAGCCCACAACCTTTCTGAATACGACTGAATGGGGTTAAGAGGGTCCATGACTTGAACAGATGAGTAAATTGTCCAAAATTTAATGAGAACATGGTGCTTTAGTCACTTGTGTTTTTAGGACAGGCTTTCCATTTAGGAACTTTCAAGGAGCAATAAAGTAACCAATTATTCTCAAAAAGCTGTCTTGTTCTCGACAGTAACATTTTCCTCAAAGCATCACAAGCACACCTCCCATTAACTTCTAAATATTCCAACACTTAATATCGTTTATCCATGCTCTTTTGAAGTTACGGCTGCCTCATGACGTGCGCCACTTGTTGTCGGTGTGGCCAACAAACAGTCTTTTCACTCTAAAACACGATCGCACCTCTCCCTCTGCAGTTGAAGAGAGCAGCGAGGGGCTGGATATGAATAGAGCCGAGCATGTGTGAGGAGTGGGAACGAGGCAGGAGACATACAAAAGCGATGACAACTCACAGCTCAGGGTGCTAACGGCTAACTCTGCCGTTGGGTGCTTCAGCTCATACGGGAGAGCCAGTGTGTAGCAGCGGAACACTCGCCCGCTTAAGTTATTAAAAGACGTTTGACATACTTTGTGTAATCCCTAAAATAACACAATTTTCTTATTTACTACTGGCCTATAGATACAGACGGCATTGCGTCATAGAAGGGGGCGTGGCTTCGCCGAGGGGGAAAATAGAATATTTTGGGGAACACAATTTTCCACTCTTTTTAGCCATTTTCTGGTGGAATATGAACTTATTTACCAAACATAAATAAAGACAAGTGTAAATCGGGCCCATATGGATATTTTTTCACAGCAGGTTATTCAGTAGAAGTGAAAAAACGTCAGTCGTAGTTAGCGCTAGCTATCCATTAGCATTAGCATGATATTTATGGACTGTTGAACCACTTTGCTCCTCTTCATTTCTTTGTATCTTTATTTAGTAGAAAACATAACATAACATAATTTAGCTTTTGTTAAAGTAGTTTTTGAATAATTAGAGAAAGTTTAGAGCTTTCTCCACATTGTTTTCCCCCTTAACTGTTTTGAAACATGACCATATATGGGCGATTCCAGAGATGCCGTCTGCATATGAGAGAAAAATCTAAGTGTTGTTGTTGTTGTCGCTATTTGTACAAATTTGTGGAGCTTTGTTAGTAGAAATAGTTGGTGGAAGAGGCAAAAAATAAGGAACAGGAACAGGAACAGCATTATCCTTATTAAAGGTTTGTTTTTTGTCTTGTTTTTTTACTATATAACTAGGCACCTTTGAACTATGGAAACCGCCAAATAATATTTGAAATTTGTTAACAACAATATGTTAACATTTTATTCCATTTTTATCAACAACTCGGGTCAATAGGGGTAAAACCTAACTTTGTATATAGCGTGTCATGTCAGTTGTAAATCACGGCTATGGCCGTTTTAAAATTCCGCTCAGATTTGACTGTTTTACAAGAGAAAAATCCCTCCAGTTAAATGGTAAGCGCTTCTACCACAAAGTGTGCGAGCTTTGCTTCCCAGAGCAATTTAGCCAACAAGAGGACAAGCACTGCAAACCAAGCAGAAGAAGCGCCCGCAGCGACAGAGACGACAGTGTGTTCTTGGTGTGTGTGGTAGTGGGTGTGTGTGTGTGTGTGTGGGGGGGGGGTGAGAAGTGTCTTTCTCAGCCCTGCTCCAGTCTCTGTCTCGTACTGAGGGCTGTTGCTTCTCTGGTTTTCACTGCCAGGGAGAAAAAAAAAGAAATCTTATGTAATAGGATTTACAGGTGCAAGTTGATATAGAGTTGAAGAGAAAAAGAGAATTTTATTGTATCATAGTTTAAAAAGCGGCCCATACAGTTTATTATAGAAATGATCTTTTATACTTACCCTTTTTCCTTCAAAACATCAAAATAAAGTTTTATTTCTACTGCATTTTTCTTTTTCAAGCGCCTCCCAATGATATCTGTCACGCAAAAATGAGCTCTGCTGCAAAGACTGTAGTAGGTAATACGTAATTATAAGTATACAACAAATCTTACCAGCACTGATCATCTCACAAGTTGTATAACATTTATACAGGAACTATTCAAACCAAGCTGAAAAAACCTGAAGCCATTTGATTTCTGCATCACTGTGCGCAGAGACAGAGTCGCTGGGGGACGGCATAGATTTTTCATATTGTTATGAATGTTGCATGGCACGGGCCATCTGTAGCTGACATCAGGAAATCGCTGCTCTCATGCGTCTGTGTGTCTGATGGTCAGTCACTGAAGAGCTCCAGGGAGGACGCCTGTCTCTGCCTCAACACACTGGAGGCTACTCAATCACCGCAACTAGGTTTATGCTCATACTAATGATGCGCGAGCAGAGAGGACTGATAGGACTGTGGCCATTTGGGGTGAGTTAAAAAAAAAAAATACACAGGCGCAAAAAAGGGACGACACAGTATTTGCATGATGCTCTTTCAATACAGTGTAAAATGTTAAAAAAAAAACTTGGATTGAAATTCCTAGGGTAGAAAGGGACAGTATTCAGGTATTCAGATGGTGAGCCACATTACTGAAAACAACTAAAAGGGTGGTGTTTTAGCACATCCATAGACTGTAAAATAAAGAATGGACTCATTGTGGCCTTCTTCTTCCTGAAACAACAAGGAAATGGATGGCTCCAGAAGTTCCAATGGATTTTCCTTGAAAACGTTTTTCATCTTTAAGTCGCTACTGAACACAGGCTTGCCATTCTGACCTCCATGTGTTTGTCTTAAAGTGTGCACCATCATCCTAATCTTATTCTTTTACAACTTTTATTTTTGCCCTATGAAGCTGGCTCTGGCTCCAAAAGCCCAGCCAAATTGCTAGCATGAACGAGCTTCAGCGAGCTTGCGCTGAACTCTATGAGGGAAGCCACGTGCCCTCTGTCCATTCTTAAATACACACTCTATGAGCACATCATAACAGAAAGTCAAGTTCGCCAGTTCTCTTTGTTCTAGAATACGATTATGCCGTGAACACATCAGTAGTTAAGTCTCTGTCACATAATTGTTTTGAGTTTTAAGTACTGTATTATTTTTGCTAAACAATAAACATTAAAAGTACAACCAATCGCAATTTGCTAGAATTCTGCAGAAAGCCGGAAGGTTAAAAATTTTGTTTGGCCAAGGCTATAAAGCATAGAAATAAAAATTAAAAAAAACAACAATTACTTATGAAGCCCGAAACTTGCATGTTGCCATAGACACTGCGCCAAACAGTAACGTACATTTAGTTGTTTCATCACAATATTCAACAAAAGTCTTTTTCCGTCTTGCGAATTTTGCATTAGCAGTTGTTCGATTTGGCTTTGATGTACTGCTAGGTTTTATATACAAAAAAGTCAGCGCTGCCATCTTGCTGGATTTCTTTTTCCCCAACACAAACATACTGTATGTACGCCCCCACGAGCAGCGGAAAAAAACAACATGCTATGATTGTTTGGTCACGCAGTGCAATGTTCCCATCCTTCCCATTTACCAACACATACCACGGTGACGAGCAAGACGTAATAACAGGGGAAAGAAAGGGAAGCCATATTGTTTTTTATCTTTTTTTTTCTTCATAACCCTCTCCTGCTGTGCCGTTCTCATAAACTGCGCGACAAGAACGGTCCTAGTTACCATCACAGCCTTGATGAATGGTCGACTTCACCCTCGTTTGCTCCTCTTTATAAACTCGGAAATAAACGTGTATCGAGCGGGGTTCCTGCTGGGTCAATCTCATGCCATAACACCGGGCTGCCTGCTTCAATTCAGCCACAGATGTGAGGGACAAAATGGCTTATTCCACTTTTTATTGAGACAAAGGCAATAAGGCGCTGTAAGTTGTTATAAAAATGTGCCTGAGGATACAGAGAGGTTTGGGAATAATTCCTCAAATGTAGGTTGACCAAAACCATAACACAGTGGCAGAATATCTAGCGTCTCTTTGAACTGGCTTTGGAAGCTTAAGATAATAGCAACACAACAACAATAACCTCCATCTGCGTTTGAAATGAGGAATGAAACGAGCCAATGGGCACACTTTATAACACTATCACTCGAAGCTTCCAGTGCACAGGTGCTTTACCATCACAAAGTGCAGAGACACCCACTCTTACCAAGTTAATAAAGCACTCCTCATGTTAGGACATTTATAAATCAGATGTTTCTGATTTTGAAAAGAAGGAAGAAACACTAGACTATAACTATTATTTTAAGAGTTGGGATTTCCTGCTGCTGGGTCAATACATTCGGTCAATGTCAATGTAGGGATGCACTGATACCGATACCAGTATTGTGTATCGATACCACAGGCAAGTATACTCATACTCGTACTCATTAAAAAGGCTAGATGCTCATTCTACACCTTAGGACATTGCTGGAACATGTAGGGGGAGGAAAACACATAATTTGAACATTATTTAACAGTCCCATAAATGTGGTCCCGATACTAGAAACCGATACCACATGACGTGTGGCCAGCGCTCCTGCATGACGCAGCTCTAAGCTGAGGAAAGAAAAGAGCAGCAAACTAAAAATTCTTTAGTGGAAATACAATATTCCTCATAGAGCTGACTTTATTACAGACTACGCTCTCTAAATCAGAGTCTGTGCTAGATTTAACAAGAGTTAAGTGTTGTTAGTGCTGCAGCATGGAGTCTGCAGTTTTTACATGATAGAGGCTAGTGTTGCTAATTAGGCGCTAGCTTAATACTTAACACTTCTGGCGATTCTTCAGCCGCTTTATGCCCAGGGGCTTACTTCAACTGTCTAACTAACCCAGTGACTAAAAAGTCTTCAGAAATCCAAAATATAGAGTTACAGCATGTTCATATTGAGTGAAATTGAGCAACAGAAAAACAATGAAAACGCAGTAGGCGACTGGTTAAGTTGCTATAAAGTTTAAAAACGGGAAAATCCACACCGAGCTGTATTAAAGACGAAAAGAGACCATTTAGCTGCCGTAAGTAGTAGAAATAAATAACCATCTCAATACTATAGATAATGAATAAAGTACAAGCATTGAAGAGCTTTTGGACATGGGCTGTTCAGTCTATGATGGACAGTGCAATAAAAATTTTAAATGATATTGAATGAAAAAAAATGGCATCTGTTGAATTCTGATATAACTTCTCTTAAAAGTGTCGCCTCCTTTACTCAAGGAAATGTAAATGAGTAAATGAACTAATTACAAACTAATCTGCTGTGAAAAAGTCAGTCTATAAACCGTCTGTTCACTTCATCCCTAGTCATTTCAGTGTAAATATAGGATTAGTTTAGTTGACTCGTTAACTTGAGCGTGCTAGCTGTTCGTACCGTCTCAAATGAAGTGCCCCGTGTCGTCCCCCAGGTTAAGTGCAGCCAACTCCCAGTTCAGCAGTTGCCATCAAGACCTCCTGCTCCCGCTTCTACGCGCTCATTACATCTGAGCGCTGATTAATGCCGGCCTAATAAATCACCGCTCTTGTTACCGCCAAACAAAATGAATCGGAGATAAAGGCTTTGCCGCGTGTGAAGGCGTATTTGTCTGGACGATCTGTAGTAAACACTGTGAGACCACCTGCGCTTTTTTTTTGTATGGGACAGGGACACAAAAGTGGAACAACCTTCATGCTCTAGTAGCTCACAATGAAACTGGCTGGCCTCCTGTGGAACCCGCTAATCATAAACAAACAAGTGGTCGGTCATGCACACAGGAATGCCACCTTCGTCGGCACTTTATTCTTCCGCCTTTCATCGGAACATTGTCAAATTTGTCAATGCATGGAATTGTTCGGGACAGGGGGGTTGTAATGGGATGGGGTTTGTGATTGTCCGAGCCATCTCCGCCTTTTTGCCACTTTTTTGGAAGCGCTTTTTTGTCACTTGTTAGTTGCGTTTTTTGTCATCATGTCGTTATCATTAAGTCAGATTCCTGTTTTGCATCTAAGTCTATTATTAGCCACAACTGCAACACGCCCAAGCCAGTCCTAATGAATGGAGCACGCAGTACATTCATTAAGCAGCGGCGACATAAAAACCTACACCGAATGAATATGCAAATGATCACACGCTCGCACAGCAGACGACATCACTGTGTTGTGATGACCCATAAATGGTAAAGTGAGAAGAGAAGCACATAGTAGTAGAAAACGCTCTGCTAAGTAAAAGCAATCACGCGGCTTACTTTGAAGGAGTCATTTTTAGCCGCCTCGAGCCCACGTGACATGATTGCTGCAAAATTGCCAATTACCTGGACATATTTAAGGGGCAGACAGAGCAGAGGGGCAGGTGATCTCAGGTGGAGCAGCTAAACACTCTTTTGACCGCGTCCTGTCAGTCAGGGGTATTTTTAGACGGGTGGCATTTCTTTGCAATAAACGGACCGGAGTGTTCAGCAGGGAGGATGTTTATCAACTGAATGTTAATGTTTCATAGCCTTTTTACACAATTAAAACATAGAGTCTGACTGAAACGCAGCTAGGACGCCCTGAACTTAAAGAAATAGGCCACCGTTTTTACATACTGAGATATGTTCTTACCTTAGCTTTGACGAGTTCTTTTGGACCTGTCTGGTCTTCACCCGTGCCTTCAGTCACGTAAACACAGCGCAGACGGTGTTAGCATTTAGCCTCTCCCCCTCTCCTCTATAGCTCCAAAATAGGTCAAGATAGAAGCTACCAAGCTCTTTCACGTTTTCCCCATATTTTGTAGTGTAACACTTCACGTAACCATATTTAAATAGGGAAAACGTGGAAGAGCTTGGTAGCTTCTATCTTGACCTATTTTGGAGCTATAGAGGAGAGGGGGAGAGGCTAAATGCTAACACCGTCTGCGCTGTGTTTACGTGACTGAAGGCACGGGTGAAGACCAGACAGGTCCAAAAGAACTCGTCAAAGCTAAGGTAAGAACATATCTCAGTATGTAAAAACGGTGGCCTATTCCTTTAAGATGATTCAATATATTGATATACGTAACTGTGGCAGCTACAAGGAGGTATCGCTTATTTAGCTCAAGAAGAAGAGCGCCTGACAGTGGGTATATAGACTGTGGGTTTGAGTCTGGCGCTCGACAATTTTCTTTTTTTTTTATAATCATCAGGTTTACAGTCATTTATTTGGCAGGAAGAGCTCCTAGTTTTGGAAGTGGGATGAGACAATGGAAGATTGTTTTTTGTGGGTTAAATAATGCTGGAGGAAAGCATTTTTTTTTTTTTTTGAGCTGTCGAAAATCGAGATCGATCAACAACTTATATGCTGTCCTTCCTCTCCCCTACCTCATTCACAGTGAAGCAATAGCACAAATGAAGCAATAGCTCAAGATTTGGTAAAGGACAGCGAGCAAAAGTTAGGATGTGGCTGGAGCAGGTTAAAAACATTAGGTGAGATGCAACAACTTCACTGGAGGAAACCTGTGTTTGTCTTGAGGCTAACGGCTAACACAAAATAAAAAATTATAACTAGTGCAAAGTTTTGAACAAGCCTGCGCAAAAAAGAATCGTTTGAGTTTGATTGAGTTGTTTACATGTTTGTTGTAGGTGCTAAGTTATTCTGTAATGGTTCTGCCGTTACAGGCACACAGCAGGAATCGAACGCCTGCTTGTGGAGAAACAGCTACAGGGAGACTAACATCAGCCCAATCAGACGAGATTCTGTTCTGTTCAAATCACCTTTCAGCCTTTACACAAATTTTCACTCAGGATTGTCTTGGGATTTTTTTCTAAGGGCCTTGAACCGGTCTCTGTTCTCCCCTGGCCCAAAGCTCCGACTCTACACACCAAACACTGATAGACTCCACATCAAAGATTTCCCTCCCTCTGTGACAGTCAGTCTCACTGCCCTTCCTCCCAGTGCCCTCTCCGCCGTATCCCTCCACTCCAGCTCTAGGTGGAGTGTCACCTTGCTCAGTGCGCCCGGCGGCCTGTGGCTAGATGATGATTTATGGCGGGGGAAAGCGGGGGTACGGCAGATGAAGTTGGTGGATGGCTTGGTTTAAAATCACTTGTGGCGGTGTATGAAAGCGTAGCCAGATAAATGAAGGTGGGCTCTGCATGCCAATCACACGGGCTCTGTTCTCCAGCAGCTTTTCAATCTCTCCACACAGGGCCGTGGTCAGGGCAGTAATCATCTTCCTCTGTGTGAGCGAACACAGAGGCCCTTTCTTTAAATAGAATCTCCTGTTCAATGCATTTTAAGACACGTATAAAGTCACAGGACACTCACACCGGGCTTAATCAATGTTCAAAGATGTTGAAAATATGGCATAGAAGTAATTACCAGGGAAAAGCTACCTCTGCTCCCGCTTCAACAACTGCTGAACCTCCTCCTGAACCTCCTGAACCACTGACCTGACAAATTGCAAGCAAAAGCAGCTCTCTACTTTTGCAGTTTAAAGGTTAAAAAGGTGAGAATTCTGGAAAATAATAAAAACACAAGACAGGAAACACATTATTGTGATTATTCAACTTGTTTTAACAGATAGGAGCTATCTATAAAAAAATGATTTGATGAAGTCAAGAAGTTATAAACAGTATTTCTAATTAAATGTATTAAAGTGATAGTCTGTAAATTTGCAAAGTGTGGAGAAATAGAATAAACAATCAAATTCCTTCGTCTTAAACCAGAAAGCCCTTGTTAGTTTGTAAAATGAGGAGAGCAGAATTTTCAAAAGTGAACGATCAAGCTCCTCCCCCTCCCCTCCTGATTGGATGTGACAGGCCGGCTCACAGGAAAAGCTCGTCTCATTGGTCAACAGGGGAGGATACTAGACTCTGATTAGTTGCTGAGATCTGGGAGGAGGGAATGAGGGACTTTACAAAAAATGGTATGTAGTATATATGAAAATGCAAGACAGGTGGTTGATTTTGCACATTTTATAAACCTTGTAATACACTTAAACTTCCAGACTATCACCGTAAGATAACAATATAAACAACTAATGGACTCTCACGGACAATTACTAAGTTAAAAAATCGCAACATGCTACGACACCTGCAGTGACGCTTATGGCCTCGCTTATGGCAAGAGTTACTTAGTACTGCTTTAAATGTTGGTTTAATTGGCTTGATATTGTTTACATTATTCATTTCTTTTGACGGTGGGAGTTCCAGATTGTTTGCATGAACACCTGCTTTAAAAACTACTCAAAAACTACTCAAGTTAAACATTTATTTTACAGCTTTGATCGACAGAAAATGACTATTAGACTGAGCTCATTCAAAAAAACATAAAAGCTGAGCACTCAGATGAATATTCAGGGCTGACAATGACAGCAGATAAAGCAACAGTGACTTTTTGTGTGTAAGTTTCTCGGCCATATACAGACACGGGAAAACAGAACTATCCATCCTGGAAAGTTTGAGACGACCCACATAACGCTAGCCCTGTCCTGTTGGATGACTGTCATAAATCTCACTTCAGAAGACGTGGGTTTACAGGAAGCACGGCTCTCTATGTCCACAACAATACAGCCTTTAATTGTCCTTGTAAGACAAACCGGGGGTATATGCTGACAACTTCTGCCTATTGTCCCGTCCTGGAAGAGATTTAGAGACAAGGAGGTTGAAAAATGCTAGATTTGATTTTGCAAAAAGTACATTGTGTCCTTTTTCACTATGTTCATTTCGTTTTGTTAGTCCTTCCATCTTAGAATAAAAGAGCAGAATCGATCAGGAACAGTAACATCTACCTACTGTCATCTTTACTGTTTTACATGTGCCCACGTGAGAACTGTCTTCCTCCCCGTTGGGAATAACAAACACTAGAAAAGATAATCACTCATCTAAATGCGTGATTTTGCTGATGTTAGACAAAGCAGGCAGCACTGATTTATGTTTAGTATGTTAATACAACCAGCACTGTGTTTTCATGTATTCATAATCTTTTTTTTTTTTCTAATAAAGGAGAATTAATATCACACACTTCAATGGCAGAGCGCACCCCTGTGATGTGTGGCCTTCAGTACGGGGCCGATCCCCGTGGCTCTTAACTAACAAGAAGACATCGCAGCATACCAAACAGCACGGCTTCTGGACGTTTACACGCACCGGGCTCAAGCGCTTATCATTGCACTGTGCTCTGCCAAACAAATAATACGTCAATGTAGCGCGTCCAGGAACCAGTGGGATGTAAAATGCAATTAATAGGAAACAGGGGGAATAGCAGATTGCATTTCATATCTATATACATTTTATAATTAGATTTTCAATGAACAGTATGTTATTAAGACCTATGGACACATACTATGGACATATAATCAAAAAAACAAACAAACTACAGAATCTGCATAGGGACAGACCGAGGGGGTAATTTGCCAACTGCAGATACCTAAATCCAAAAACTATAGCATAAATTACCCTCTTTGGCTCTTTTTCAATACTGATACCTGAACTATACTAATATTACTACGCCTTGCAATACAGTTCCCCTTTTATCCGCTTAGAAAATCTACATGTTTAATTTTGTGTGACTATATTTCGTGTCGTGTAAAGGCTCATGTAACCATATTTAAATAGGGAAAACGTGGAAGAGCTTGGTTGCTTCTAAATTAAAGCAATACTAAGTAACTTGTTTACCTTAATAAATTCTTTCCGTTGTCCCTCTGGGGGTAATACAAGTGTTAATGGGATGATTGGGGGGTCATTGATCTCCCCCTGGTGTCTCTGGCCAGAAAACCATGCTTGCAACTTGACTGCCACCGGACCAGAGTCACCAATACACACTAATACGAAGATGAAGCTGACAGGCTAACGGGCAAAGCTAACTGCGGGCTAGCACCACTTAAAAAGTATTTACAGCCAAGTTTGAGTGAAAGAAAATATCTCCATTGTGTATTTGGATGTACAATATCCCTCTCTACCTTTGTCTTTTCTGTCAGCAGTATTTACTCTCACAGACAATTAATAAGTAAAAAAACGCAACATGCTACGACACCTGCAGTACTTAGTACTGCTTTAAGCTCCATTCGGATCCATAGATGACAAGAGGAGAGGCTAAATGCTAACGCCGTCTGTTCTCTGTTTACGTGTGAAGACCAGACAGCTACATATCAACTCGTCTAAGCTAAGGTAAGAAGATATCTCAGTATTTATAAACGGTGGCCTATTCCTTTAACTACAAAAGGGCAGAAAATAACACTTTCCAAGTTTTTCTTATTTCTTTCCTACATTTTTTTCCCCCAAGTTTCCCTCTAATGTTCTTAAACTTTTTTCCCATTTTTTTCTAGGTGTTTTTTCCCGAAATTAATTTTTTTCCCAATTGTTATCCAAAAAATTCCCCAATTTTGTCCCATTTTTTTTCTCACCCTTTGTAAAAAAAAAATTCAACTTGTCTTTTCAATGGCCAACAGCATCAAAACTTGAATATAAAGATTTTATATTTCTTTTCAGTCCCTGCTTTCAATACTTACATTTATTTTAACGGTACCCAGCCCTTCTACAGACTACCTGAGAAGCAGACATTCGGAGTCAGTGTAACTTATATATAGTGTGTGGACGGCCCGCGAGCGTTTGTCCGCACTGTCCATACTGCGTGAGTCACACACAGACAGATTGTGGCCTGCGCTCCATCTGAGTCCACTCATATGTCACTGATAGCGCTTGCCACATATTGTTGCATTGCTCAGTCATCTCCCGCCGAACATATTGCCGGCGCCGCCAAACGGGAAAGCGTTGACCGCGAACGCAAATGGACAGCCATTTGCGATTCCGATGTCAGGTTTGAGCGAGCCAGCCAGCCATGAGTGACAAACGATGGAGTACTTTTACTGCATATAATAGTTGTTGTTG
This sequence comes from Gobius niger, assembly GCF_951799975.1. Lineage (NCBI taxonomy): Eukaryota > Metazoa > Chordata > Actinopteri > Gobiiformes > Gobiidae > Gobius > Gobius niger. Next base: position 24,721,862 of record NC_136852.1, read on the forward strand.
ACTATAGGGCTATACTGTGGAGGCTAGTTAATCCATAATAATGTAATAATGATCAGCCTTCATTGCTTTCTCAACCCCGTGGGTAACATACAACAACCTCTTTTTGCTCAGTAGCCTCTCAAAAATGTCAAAAACCTCCGTCATCATGATCTGCACATCAAACCCTTTCCTCCAAAAGCGGCACCAGTTGCTCCATGTTTTATCAGCTCGCACTGTCCTCGCGATCGTCCATCAGTGCTTTCCCCGCGAATGCGACTGGCCCACTTCTCTGCATGTGGCAACAATAGCGTCAGCGCGCAGTAATGAATCAAATTAAGTGGAATGTCAGATGGGCTAACGGAGCTCTCCTTCCCCTCACAGCGTGAAAAGGAACAGGTCTGCGCCTCCGATTTGTCTATGGTCCTCCTGAATTTTTGTTTCATCTTTAGAGGGAAAAAAAAACGATATGCTGGTGGCGCAAAGGAGAGAGCACAGTATGAAATGAGCAACATGGTGGACAGGTGCAGTCATTTGAGATGTAAGATAAACCCATTTTCAAATCAGAAAGGTTGGAAATATATTTGTAAGGAGCATGACATCACCATGATAGATCTGATATGTATAAATATCTCCTACAAGCATGCTCTGAAATGGGATTCTTGAATTAGTTTAGAAGTTAAAACACAGTCTTCCCTCAAATATTACCCCTATATTAACACCGGTCAGAAAAATTCTATTCAGCCAAATCATGCGATGACCTCACTTATGAGTCAAAGACAGCACTGGTTTTCTTCAGCCATTCCCATCGCTCTCCTCCTAAGATGAAAGTTCGCTTTCATACTCCATAGTGACAGAAAGAGCTCGCACTAAAATGCTAGTGATGTTGGGATGAAAGTGAAAGAGAAGTCGCGGAGCTGAATGGATAAATAGCAGAGAGCAGAGGCTTGTGTTGTACAATAGAAGCAGTGACTTTGTTGCTAATTTACAGAAAAAATAATGCCGTTACATCTGAAGCGCCGCGGCCTTGGGGCAAAGACATTTGTTTGTTTGAACAAGTTTAACCTCCAGCCACTGTGGGTTTTCTGCTGTAACGAATAGAGCCTAATTAAACCAACGCTTCAAACGTTTGTTTTGCTCCCACAGCAGAGGGAGAGGTAATACAAACAATTACAAACAGCATAGGAAGCATGTTGAAATTTGTGAACTCTTGGTCGTTCTTGGCCACCTCCACGCACTCTCAAAGAACATCACTGATAATATGATGAGCGGCTGGGTTGGCGTAGCAGTTAGTGCTCTTTCTTCACAGTAAGAAGGTCCCAGGTTCAATCCATGACTTCCATGAAAGAGAGATTTTTGTAAAAGATCCACAATATAAAAATAATATAGTATGTAGACGGCACAGTGACTGAAGTGTCTGTGTCCTGAACTGGGGATAAAAAAAAGTGTCTTTCTCTGAGTGAAAAATTTAATTGACTCTTTTCTCCATTTTAAGATCAATAAAGTCAGTTTTATTATCATGATGCTACAGATTAACTATCAATTACACCAATTAATAGACTAATGGATAAACATTAAACAAGCTCACATGAAGTGATCTGATCATTACAAATATGTTAAATCCATAGACTGTAGAAAATAATGGACGTCTTATGCTCACTCCTCCCCGTTTACCAGAATGACCACGGCCGTGGGGCAATTCATGGCGGATTTACAGGCTCCCCCTCCCCAGCTCTGACGAAGCATGTTCCTAAAAAGGACATACGGGCGGGATTTTCACCGTAGACTCGGCCCTTGCGTGACGTGTAGCTCGCACTGCTCCAATGCTAACAGTCCGAGCCTCATTAAATACGAGATTTCAAAAAATCATATTACGAAAACCAGCCTGGTTTCATATATTGTTATTAACCCAGCGTTATCTCAGGAGGAAGATCTAGCCTAGTCTAGCGTTGAAACAATTGAAACCAGGCTTTAAAGTAGTTTTTAACGTGTCTAAAGTCCAATGCTTTTCAATGGGGGCCTAGCGGCGATATGGAGGTACTGCAGCAACGGCGGAGCAATGGCGGCCCCCACGTTTGTGGTCAAAAAGCAGGGCAGCCAGCGGCCATTGGTTAAATCAGTTGTTTCTGAAACTAAAATACAAACACTTGGCTTCCACCTGAGGTGGCAGTAGTGAGCATAAATGAGCAACTTGCATTTAGTCTCTTTAAGGCGTTTAGAGCCAAAGCTAGTATCGGTTCAGTATTGGATATATATGGATATATGTAGCCCATAGCCGATATCGTATTTTTTCCAGTATCGGCTCCAATATCCGATACCAGTATCGGATTAGTGCATCCCTACCAATAACCAAAAAAAAAACAGATTTGCAGCAAATTTAATGTATTCAACACAACACTAATTCTTCATTTATTTGTTGGTCTGCTTTAAGTTTATTATATATTTGACTTATTTTGACCATTCTGTTACTGCTCTTTGTAATATCCTGTAGTTATTCACTCTCCAATTCTCCTCCCATAATGAAATATCTGCCCTCCTCTGTTGTCGTGGAATCTAAAGCTCGCACTTTCTCCCCCCCCTTTACCGCTTAATTGTTTAGTCTGACTCCGCTGTCTTCACGCCTCTGTGACCGTTTGTTAATGTGATTTAGGGAGGAATAGCGAGACACCACAAATCCAATACGAGCCTCTAAACACGACATAAATCCGACACTGAGCGGCGATCCGTGTTCGAGAAAATAAAGCGGGGCGGGACGCCGAGGAGTGGCGGCAAACGGAGCAAGAGCGCGAGATTATCCGTGGCCTTTTACTGCTTTATACTAATCCATACTTTACAATATTGTCGCGCGTCACCAGGAGGGCGTAAATCTGCAGCCTGACACACAGTCTATTGACACACTTTAACAGGAGCGGACAAGGGGGAACAGAGGACATCCCATTTGTATAGAGCAGTTTAGCTTGGCTTTTTCTTCTGCCATTGTACGACACGGTGCTTATTCGTCCCATTGAGTGTCCATTATCAAAGCACTAGTCGTCGTTGTTTTCTTTTTTCTGTTCAATAAAATCCTGACTCCACAGTATACGCTAGGCAGTGTCTTGTTAGCGCACGCTCCAAAGTCCTCTCCCTGTGCAGCCCCGAGATAGCTGGAGTTGAAGCCATGTTGGATCGTGGCCAGTTCTATGTGGGTCTCTAAAAACAGCAGTAGCTCCAGCACTTTCTCCCCGGTCCCACTTCCCCCCTTCTTTCCTCTTTCTCTCTCGCCTTCCTTCCCCCCTGAACGCGCTCTGATCTCCTGAACATCAATCCCCCCCCCGTTCCTCAAAGCGAAAACCGGCGAAAGGGAGATGACAAAAGTGCGATGACAGATTAGCCGCTATATATAGTGGGAGCTTCGTGTCGCTTTTTTTTTTCCTCATTCTTTTTTTTTTTGCCTCTCTTTGCCCCCCAGACATTGGATACACCTTTTGGCTTGAGACCGATGCAAATAGACCACTTTTACTTCTTCAGCGCGCTCAAACTCTCTGTGATTCAGGCCAGTAATGGTGCCAACTCTCAGAGGAAGAACCTGGAATTGTTTAACACGCGCATTTTACTAAAGGGGCCATGTGTGTAACGCATTCATTTATCCCGCAAACCTCTGTCACCGGGGCAGCTTTCGGGGTTCATGCAGGTAAAGCAGCCAGTCAAATGTAGGACCTTTTATTGCCATTTTACAAGCTCAAAGAAAAAAATGCCTTGCCACAAACTCGGCAAATCTATGCTATTTCTCTATTTCTCAAGATTTGCAAACGTAAGATTTTTGATATTTTAAAATATAGATACACAGACGGCATCACGGAATCGCCCATATATGGTCATGTTTGAAGCAGTTATGGGGGAAAACCATAGACATATTATCAATAGACCGCCATCCCTCACTCACACACTGACGAAGCATGTTCCTAAAAAGGGCATAAGGGCGGGATCTTCATGTTGATTCGGCCCTTGTGTGACGTAGTTCGCGCAGCTCCAATGTTAACAGTCCGGCCCTCATTAGTACGAGTACAAGTATTTCTAAAAATGTTCTCACGAAAACCAGCCTGGTTTTTATTGTAACTAACCCGGCATTTTCACAGGAGGAATATCTAGCTGTAGCAAGTTTAGGAAAGTTAGAAACCAGGCATTAAAGTTTTTTTAAAGTGTCTGAGGTGCAATGCATTCCAATGGGGTCTAGCGGCTATATGGAGGTACTACAGCAATGGCGGCCTCTAGTGTCATCACAAAGCAGAGCATCCAGCGGCCATTGGGGAAACTTTCTATAAATACTCCAAAACTACTTTAACAAATGCTGAATTATCAATATGGTTTTCTACTTAATAAACGGATCATGCTAACATCATGCTTAATGTTAACACTAGCTATGCCGTTTTTTTCGCTTCTACTGACCAATTTGCTGTGAAAAAACATCCATATGGACCCAATTTAGACTTTATTTAGTGTGTGATAAATAAGTTTATCCCCTCCTGGAACCACCACCTTAACATGGTGGAGGGGTTAAAGCACCCGAATGATCCTGGGAGTTCTGTTGTCGGGGGCTTCGTGCCCCTGGTAGGGTTACCCATGGCAAACAGGTCCTAGGTCACGGGATCAGACAAAGAGCGGTTCAGAAGCCCCTTATGAGAGACCAACAGGCCTGGTTTGAATCATGAGGCCATTCTTCTGTGGACCCACCACCTGCAGGAGGAGTCATAAGGGGCTGGTGCAATGTGATTTGGGCAGCTCAGATGGCCGTCCCCCACGACCCGGCAACGGAAAAGTGGAAGAAAATGGATGGATGGATGAAAGGATAAATACGTTTATATTCCGTCAGAAAATGGCTAAAAAGAGTGAAAATGTGTGTTTCCCAAAACATACTTCCTTCCCTGTCGATGAGGCCACACCCCCTCATATAACGCGATGCCAACTGTATCTATATTCAACAAATTGAGAAAACTTTTGAGCAAACATTCACAGCAAAACAAGTTGAATGTGCTTTGGACCATATTTTCCTTTTGTATTTTTGTCCTAAAAGACCACGCAACGTCATTCTTTTCAGAGGAATTTTATTTCGATGCCGGCTGGAAACAAATTGTACGCTTTTCAACGACATTCACTTTAACACAATTCCTTTGCTGCATTTTACTGCACTGCCGTGATAATTGCTCGCTCGTTAGAATAATTAACCTGAGCTCGTGCCAGTTTCTCCCGTCTCTCAAAAATTGGCGTGCACGTAAAGACGCTCGCCCCGCACTCGCCCCGTTCACAGCGTGCGCCCTTCAGAGGTAATGGAGGAAGCTGTACCGCACATCTGACGGTGACATTTCAAAAGATTATCCCCAACCTGTACTCTGAATGAAACACTTCCTGGCGCCACGGCACGGCACATCTCTAAAGTGGAGATCTGTTTGAACACTCTGTCGGCACTTTTGACAGGTCGAAATTCCCCGACACCGGAGCAGCACAAACAGGCCTTGTTGAAGAGCAGATACAGTGAGCTGCTCTTATAAACGCGCTTTTGATAGAGTCTGTCTTCTGGTCACTTCAAAGCGGGCCTGATGGAGCGGGTTAAGATGGAGGAGAGGAAGGAGGGAAATGTCAGAGGAGAGGAAGGGAAGGATGAAAGGAGTGAACGGCATGGAGAAGGCAGATGAAAGAAAGACCAAGAGAGACTAAACTACTGTAGGCTAGCAGTGGGCAGAAGTTTGAGAGATGCCGAGATAAAAAAAAAAAAGTCTAAATATGAGAGTATAAGTACTTTTAAAATGGGTACTCATGTTGAAGTAGTGGGTGTTACATAAGTAAAAGCATATTGACAGTACTACTATACCTCGAGTGGTACCATTTCAAGTTTCTACACCACTGGACTTACTGCACCCTCTGTTCGCCATGAGACTGAAATCAATCCATCAGTAAAAAGAGGCACTTCAAGGTACAGGATTTGAATTCAAAAGAGTCTTAAAGGCACACTGCGTAACATTTTGGACTATGAAGTTGCCATCAATAAGACCCATGCAGCTATAATGACCAGCTCAACACAGAAAATGCTATTACTGCAGTGGGTTATCAAAGAATGGATTTGGATGAGAACTTAGCCTGTTTAAATATCAAATTCTGCTGACTTTAGTCACATCTCCATGGAGACGAGCTGGAGACGTACCCACTCCCGGTAAAGTTATAGTCATGTCTTAGGAGAGCAGAGCCGCTCACAGCAAAAGCTCATGTTTGTTTGAATATTTATGAGGTAGTTTTTCAATGATGGAAATATCTGTCATAAAATAAATACATGTAGGTCAAGTTTATTTATTGGGTAAAATTCCACGCGGTGTGGCTTTAACTCAACCTTCACACATTTGTCGTCTAATGCCATGCTGTGATATCACCTGCATGCTCTCATGCACCCAAGGTGTCATGCAGGATCCGAGCCTCTCACTAGAACAATATGGTCACGAACAATGAAAATGCAACTTGCTTGTGTATAGCATCACCACTTAAAGTGCAAAACACAGGTTTTAAAGCTTCAGACAATATGACTTATTTGGATGGATGACATCGGTTGTCATTATTATAATTTCATTTGACTTTTCAAGATGCTGACAGGAAGTGACATAGACAAGTTCCATTGACATTGTTTGCCTCTATCTATCTCACCTACTGTCAGTGTACAATACGTTTGTTAAATGTGACGTCACGACTTCCGCTTCCGGGTACAAGCAGACCGGGAAATATGCCAGAAATAAACATTAAAAACTCTTAAAAACAACCATCAATATTTCTGAAACTCAGCGGAGAGTTACTGAACCTACTTATTTCTCAGACTCATTAGCCAAAAATGCTGCACCTCATATTTACTAAAGTCACTATTTCCGGGGTTAGCGTAGCTGCTTCGCCGATAGCATTTATCTCCGCTAACCCGGATGTACTGATTTTGGTAAACATGACTTTCATAGCAGTAGGAACAGCATTTTTAGCTAATGGGCCTGATAAATAAGTATGTTCAGTAACTCTCCGTTGTGTTTCAGAAATATTGATTGTGGTATTAAAGAGTTTTTTGTAGTTTCTCGCCCATCTCGGTACCCGGGAGCAGAGCTGTGATGTCACCACTTAACAAACGTATAAGTGAAGCTATAAACATCACAACAATTGTCAAACTAAAGAAAGCTGGGTACGTATTTAGCAGAATCCTAAATATAATTGTGTTTACTATGTGTCTAATGTGTCACATGCACTTGAAGTTCAATCGTGCTTCGGGAAGCTCTCTGATCAGTGGCGGTGCCGAAGCCTGTGGGCGTGCATTAATGCGCACACGGGGAGAGTTGAGGGTCGTTATAGCATCACTCTTGACGTTCCCACATGCTTGTCAGTTAGCGCCATAGCAAGTCCCGTCGAGAAAGATCCCCATCTGAATAATTCACACCAGTGTAAATAAAATATATCGGGTGGCCTTCACCTTAGAAAAATGAAACAAGATCGCGGCTGTGCTGAGCAATGACTTCTCCTCTGCACGAATTTGACATGCACGCAGATGTGTAGCATGGAAAAGACCATACCTCAAAAGTTCTCATTGATATTCATTGGTTTTAAAGTGAATATTTCATCTTCCTCCCTGCCGAACGTAATGAGATTAAAAAGTCGCCGCGGCAATACGGCAAGACAAGTCAGATGCAATGATGTGTCCGGAATTATCAGAAACAATAACTGGCAAACGTCGTTATCCACTGGCGAGCGCTCGGTATCGGCGCATTACCTTTAATTTTAAGGGGAATAACAAATGACAGAGCGCGGTTTATTGCTTTTCTGCTGCCATGGAGTGTGTAATGTGTTCGGCGTAATGCAAAAGAGCCAAAATCACGCCCCCCCCCCCCCCTCCCCATCCAAAACAAATAGTCTCGGAAAATCAATGAGACGGCAAGCTGCGTGCAACAGATCAGTCGTCTGGTGACAGGGCATTAGGAGCGGGAGGCGAGGGAGCGATTGCGAGGTGGGAACGGACAAGAAACGAGCCTTGTTTAAAAGAGAAGGTTAAACAATTTGAACTGCTGTGAACCGAAATCATTATGGCCTTTATTTGTGTGTACGATACTTTTTATAGTCTCTGTAAGGAAATGTGTCCTCTGTACTTGATCCTTCCTTCAATGCAGGCTGAGGAAACACATCTCCAGCTCTTGAGGTATAGATTCATGGTCATGTCGGGTGCACGTGCCATAGTTTCAGAAAGACTGCAACACTCCAACCTACAAAAAAATCCCTATAATCAATGAGCGACAAGACACCGATCAGTGGCGTGTCAGGGCGGTCAGGTGAGGGAGCGGGAGAGAAGCTGTGAAAACGACGCAAAAATCAAACTCTCCCCCGTTCAGGACAAGACGGATTGACCGACGGGCTCTTTTTTTACCCTCCGTCCCAGCGGCGCTACGCAGTTAACAGGGCACCACGATGTAGTCGAGTGCCTGTGAGCCAAAAGCTACAATAGACAGTGAGCGGAAATCAATACCTGCCCGGGCCAATTCCTCCGCGCGGCTCCGGTGATTACGACGGCTGCTGCAGGAGATGCGCGTGTATGGATCAGGTGCTTGGCTCAAGGGCGCCGGGGCCCCGGTGGCGCGACGGGAGGCTTTCGAGTTGTCAAAAGGTTAGTCGATGAAAAGAGCTGCACTTGCCGGAATGATTTGCTGAACGACTGGGCTAATGCCGATCTAAAGGGGGGCAGGGAAGTCTCAGTGGGAACAGCAGGACTGGTGAGTTTCTCAATTTACATGATCATTATACAGAGGAAATGTTACTTGTTCTCTAGGGCAAACAAGACCAGTATTGACTTGTTATTGACGTTGAATCAGAAACAGGTAAACAGGTAAACTGCGTTGCCGTTTGGTGTAGTTGATCGAGAAGGACTCGGCCATATCATATTGTTCCGTTTTTAATGCCGTGACCTAAGTTGCCTGCTCACTGCAACCAGTTTTTTGGTCTGGCGCAGGTGGAGAGCCCCACTGATGCTATGCTAGCACTTGGACACTACTCTAAGCTGCAGTTTACACAGCGACAATGCAACACTGCGTTGGTATCAGACGCACGTTTCTTTTACACAGCAACGTACATCTCATCGCCGGACACATGGCCTCACTGAAAACTCTGGAGGAGGAGTTCCTCAATGTCTCAGCGGGAGGTCGTTCTCAGCCGCTCTGCCTCATATGAGCAGGAGGAGGACGAATGCAGAATGGTTATGTCATTGTGTTGTGTGTTTAGATTTTGTCAAATAACGACCTGTAAATCATTTGTATTGACTTACTTTTACTTTACAAAGCTTTAGAAAGAGTTGCCTGAAAAAGCCACAGCATTCAAGGAAGCTGTTTACTGGACAGAGGTGTGCACTGTCGTTTCAATGGTCTGAAACTGCAGTGTCAATTCTCTTACATTTCATATAAAAGCAGAGAGGCGTTTTCACTGTGTTTTCCGTTTTCTTGGAGCCTGATGGGGAATGATTTGTCTTGGGGCGACAGAGGCGCAGTTGGTAGAGCGGGTCATCTCATGATCAGAAGGCTGGGGGTTCAAATCCCAGCTCCTGAAGATGCACACTGTTGTTGTGTCCTTGGGCAAGACACTTCACCCACCTTACCTCAAGTGTACATTGGTGTATGAATGAGAGAGTGAATGGGTGACTGGTTCCTTGCTATAAAGCGCTTTGGGCCTAATGAAGGTAGAAAAGCGCTGTATAAGTTGTGTCCATTTACCAGTGTATGTCTTCATTTAGTGAAAGAAAGCAGAGCTTTGAAAAAAATCATGCTAATAGGACTGCACGGTGCTAACTCGAGATGGACTAATTTGCATTGTTTGCAATGATTTGCATTGTTTTCAACGATAATTACCTATACATGCTCTCTAAGACATCTTTATAATGTCTTCAATAACTATTCTAGACCTTATTTACATCTTGTTTTAGTAAAGTGGCTAAAACAAGATGCCTCTGTGTTGAGCACAAAAACAGTACAGCTCAGTTTTGTGAAACCAGTTCACTATATTCGATATTATTACAGTATAAACATTAAACATGTTGAATTGGGGCACTGGTATGATCATTATTAACTAAACCAGCAACTTTGACACCACATCGAAATAACAAGAAGAATGTACTTATGTCCAGAGCTCAGTGTCTTGCTCTGTGTTGTGGCAAGAAAGTAAATTAAGTCTCCAATCTTTAGTCTTCAGAAAATTACAATCAAGTAATTTTTCCCAAATTGGTTTTGACCTATCTAGCAGACAAGCAAGGTTAAAAATATATCTCTAATATTGAAGACAGCCAGTCCTTCTTGAAGATTAAAGCTGCTCAGGGTCCAGTGTGGTAAGAGAGGGATGTCCCACAGTTTAATGCTGAGACAGACATCTGAAGACAGCTGCTCCTCACCCCCTCCTCCTCCTCCTCATGTCCTGCTCCTGCCCAGACCAACTTAATTCAAGACCCGACACCTCTCTTATTCATCACATTTCATCTATAGAATATTTCAAAACCGTCTAAATTATTATGAGTTTAATCTCGGAGGATCTCAAGTGGTGACTTTGTCAGAAAGAGTGTCCAAGTTTATATGGGGATATAGAGGTTCTGTCCATCTCCAATTACACTCACCCCACAGTTTCTAAATTAACCACTCAAGACTAATCTCAATCTTAAGGGCATGACCCCGACTCCAACCAAAACATTTCTGTTGTTTGTCCCCAGCTGGGATGTATCAGCAATATATGTTTATTTAAAATATTGTCACTAGCCGACCCCCCTGATCAGGGGCGTAGGGTCAGGGTTAGAGGTGGCAAGTGTGATGTAAATTGTGTTTCACTCGTACAGATCTTACACATGTTTTTAGAAACTAGAAGGTCTTTCAAATGTGGTAATTCAAGCCCTAAAGGTTAAGTCAAAAGGCAGTTACTGTAAAATGTACATAAAATCTCCAGTATTAGATTGAAAAATACATATAACCTAATGCAAAACGCAAATGCAAAGCTCTGCACACTATAGGAGGCATGACAATCATAAGATTGGCACCTCGTATGTGAATAGCTTGAAAAGGCACAGTGCTGCATAGAAAACATAGCAGGCGATAAAAGGTCACATACATTTTGTAATAATGGCTGTTAAAGGTGGTTCTGAAGAGCCAAAGATGCCACAAAACATTACATCACTTTTCAAATTTCAAGTATGCTTTAAATTAATAATAAAAGACAATCAAACTATACCTCCACTCTCCACGTGACCGTGCCTGACCCACTAACAGCCCAGCACGCTTCACAGCAGCTAACCTTGAGAATCACACTCGTTGTCATTTCGTTGTGGCCTAAAAAATACAAGTCCATACAGCCCGTTTCTGTCAACCTCCGCACCCCACATCACAGTTTAGATGGAGCAGGCCTGCCGCACTCAGAGGCTTTATGATTAATGATAGCATTGTTAGTCCTAATGAGCGCATGGACTCCAGAGCTGCCCTTATCTTCAGGCTCTACGACTGGCATCTGCTTACACGTGTAGGGGGAAAGTGGACCTGCATCGCTGGAGGCTATAGCTGAATCTTTTATTCTTGGCACCAAACAGACAATATGTTAACAGAGTACCTGCATTACTAGGGGAAGAAAATGGTAAAATGTTGGCTTACTCTGATTAAGCTTTAGACATTATCAATGACAGGTGAAGTGAACAACGGAGAGTATCTCGTCTTCATTGCACTTCATATTACGTATACATTAGTACAAAAATATTTGTATTTTAACAAGTTTGACAATGGCCAGAATGAGACTTGGACACACAAACTGAATGCTTTTCCAAAACTGCAGCTCTTGCTGTGTGTTCTCTGTAGGTTCAGTGTTGGTCTATAGGAAAAGTGAAGAAGCAGCAGGTGACGGACAATGAAGATCAGTGACAAAGGTCGGTTGAGGCTGCGTTTGAGCCGACACCTGAAATCAGGAAAAGTTTTTATGTAGATGTGAGACAGGTCTCGACTCTGTTCAAAACCAGACTGAAAACTGCTATGCGCATATGAAAACGGAAAGTATAAATCTGCACTCTGATTATTTGCTGTATGTTTTATTGATTCTATGGCTTTTTAAAGAGTTATGTGGACTTTAATATATATATTATGTCTAGTTAAGCACTTTAACGCAGTACTAAGTAATTTGTTTACCTTAATAAATCCTTTCCGTAGTCCCTCTGGGGGTAATGCAAGTGTTAATGGGATGATTGGGGGGTCTTTCATCTCCCCCGGTGTCTCTGGCCAGAAAACCACACGTCGGAGTCACCAATACACACTAATGGAATCATGAATAAGAAGCTAACAGGCTAACGAGTAAAGCTAACTGCGGGCTAGCGCCACTTAAACAGTATATACAGCCAAGTTTGAGTGAAAAAAAATGGTCTCCGTTGTGTAATTGGATGCACAATATCCCTCTCTCACTTTGTATTTTCTGTCAGTGCAGTATTTACTCTCACGGACAATTAATGAGTAAAAAAACACAACATGCTGGGACACCTGTAGTGGCGTTTATGGCCTATCGGGGCATTAGTTACTTAATGCTGGTTCAAAGGATTTTGAGCACAAAATGCAACAAATAATCTCGAATAAATCTCTAAACTTGTCTTGCCTTCCTGTTCAGTCAGCAGTGATTTGAAAATACTCCTTGTGGCCACAGTTGCCCTGGGGCTGACTGCTAAATATGACTGCCACTCTTTGCCAACAGGCTTGTAGTGATAACTAAATCACTCACTCATTCACAGCAACATCACACATCAGATGTGAGATGAAAATGTATTGTAATTTGACCTAAATCTGGAAATAATAGTTTTGAATCTGTTGTATTATTGTCTGCAGTCATGTCTGAGGACAGTCAGCACAAGGACAGGTTAATTTGAAATGGACATACGATCAGTGTAAATCCCCACAATAGCTCCGAGCCATGCCAAGTTAATACCCAGAGCAGTTTGTCTCAACACTAATGGGATTAAAACAGCATTCTTCCAAACAAACCCTGTAATTGAGCTAAGCGCAGTTACATTCCAAGTCTTGTCAGCACAGTAGTTGGCGTCCGCGAAAGGTGCTGGTGAGTCTGGTTTCATTCCACAAATACTACATAGCCGTGACCCCCGGTGTATGTGAGTGTGTGCCGTTAACAGGAGCTTCGGACATTCTCGGTGTATATGTGCGTCTCACTGTGTGGGAAAGAGAGGCTAGAGGTCAGAGCGAGCCGAGACAGAGAGAAAGTGAGAGAAAGATGAGCGTCCAGAAGTCCTTGCAGCCTTGTACAGAGGAAAGAAGTATGTACTGAAGTATATCGACTGCCTGAGACCCTTCGAAAGTCCAACACATTTTGTTTTTTTGCCCCAGCTATGCTACTCATAAGTAAAAGGATCATGCTGTGTGGCTGTGTGAAAAATACTTGGCCTTTTTTGTTGCCTAAAATTGTATTTTTGTTTCATTACTCAAACACTGCTGCATCTTTCAGTATCATTGGCTCCGTCTTTCAATTAGTAGACTTGCTACAACCCCAAATAATGCCTCCTGCTGAGTGTTTATACCATTATCCCAAAAACGTTAAGATATTAGACAGGTTGTTACATTTTTTTTGTACCACCTCATAGAATATTTTACCATCCATGCCGAGACTAAGATCAAATCAGGACTAATGTGAGAGGTTTCCTTGTTTTTCTCACTGGGTTGGTTTCCTGTGTGCTACATTATGTCACTCTCTGCTCTTTTCCCCATGTAAATCTGAAGGAAGGGTCTAAAGCAGAGACAGTGATACTTAGCCTATACCTTTAGCTCACTGACAACGTTCTAACCTGAATCGAACTATGGTGTACTAAAGACCCGCTTTGTAACATGATATGTTAAATAAACATGTCAAGAGGAAGGTCCCACACTTCACCACGTCCTATGTTTACTGCAGCGAGGCACAATCATTGATGCCGGCTTTATCCTCCCGTTTACAGGTGCGGATGGGCATTGGTTCTCAGATGTATCGCGCCTCTCCTGAGCTCCTAAACCTGTCAGCCATTTGTGATTATCAACTCAAATGTCACAGATGTCGCCCTGTCAACGAGTGATTCAGAGATGGGGTCGTACGAGGCTTCCAGAGGCCCGCGCTTTCACTCTGTTACAGAAGCTGGGGCAGGGACCAGTGATAGGCAAATGCATTGTTGCCATAGTGGGACGAATTGTCAAACAGGCTACGGCAAAGGTCAGGACCATGGAGGGATGTGGTTAAAGGGATTACACTGCAGCAATTTCGGGATTGATGAGAACATTTTAAATATGTTTCAAGATGTTATTCCTTTCCGTGAACGATGAGTATTATGAATAGGTTTTGAGCTAGTTTTATGTTGTTTGTGCACATTTTTTTTTATGGTGGAAGACGCATTTCACTTGAAACCGCCAAGGACAAAACGCCAAACATTTAGGAAGTTGTTGCCAGCATCCGTTTGCTTGTCAACAGCAAGATATGATTTACATTTTTTACCGTCTGGACAAATGAAGGCTTTTATGACTGTCAAATGTATATATAGGACAAGGTTATCGGATGGAGAACATGCATTTAAAAAACAGAAATAATCTGTTCATGGTTGTAATTGATTGTCTGTCAGCGAAATTGAATAAACTGTCAAGAAAGAAATTGCATTCAGTGGGTTTAATTATATAGACTTGAAGGGCCCGACGCAATGTCAGAAAGATGTAGGATACAATACTCTTAAGTGGTATTTGCTGTATAAGTGCTGTATTTGAGTCGAGTTCTGAACAGCTTACGAGTGCAAGGATTAATCAGTGGCCAGTTCTTTCAACCAGAAGAAAGTCCTTTCTCTCTCTCTGGACACATCGGCCTTTCTCGCATCATATCTATTGTTATCACTGATGATGGAATATACCTGCCCGTCCAACATATTCACACAATCCAATCTTCTTCCATCTGAAAAGAGCCTGAGACTAAAAACTGAAACCTAACAACGGCGCCTATACCGTGATACTCCATCCCGCTCCGCTACAGTTCGTCGCCTCCCGCTCTCACCTCCTCTTCTCTCTCCATTGTGCCGCCACCGCGTGACGTTAACTCCTATTACTGAGGGGTAATAGACTCTCTAACTGTAAGTCCTCTTTGTTATGCCTCCGATGTGGACGACATCTCTAAGCTGATTAGCCGGAGCAGAAGCCTTTTTAGAATTTCAATTACAAGGGTTGAGAATGGCGGAGCGGCAGATTGCACGGCTTATAATCATCACTGGCTTTTTAGTAGCGCTGTTCGAATGCAGTAATCTAAGAAGTGCATTGCATAAGTGAGAAGGGGAAGAGATAAGTGATATTATCTCGGTATTCTGGTGTTCATAGTGATGAAAAAGTGGCATCAACAGCAACCCTCTTTGAATTAGGGTACGCATTCATGTTGACAATGGCTTTTTAGTCCGACATTGGCTCTCACATTCATTCTATTACAGGAATTAACTTATTAGTCACATTCTGAGGATTTGGTTTTGGCCCAAGTTTCTATAAATGTGTGTAGTATTAGTGAAATTAAACTTTTTTGTTTAGCTGCGGCTGTAACAAACCTAACTTTCCTAATGCATTTGGGACAAATGTATATGCACATTTGACAGCTTTTAGGTAGCATTACTGCCAAGTTAATGTAAACAACAACAACAACGAACGTGCAAACTTTAAAAACTCATAAATTACACCCACAGTCATCTTCTTCATAGAAAGGGGGGGATCTAAACTTTATTTGATTACTCCAAAACTACTTTAACAAATGCTGAATTATCAATATAGTTTTCTACTAAATAAGGATACAGAGACATGGAGAGGAGCAAAAACGTTCAACAGCCCATCATAACGGAGAATGCTAACATGATGCTTCATGTTAGCATCACGCTACATACTAACGCTAGCTACAACTGCCGTTTTTTCCTTTCTACTGAACAATCGGCTGTGAAAAAAACATCAATATGGACCCGATTTAGACTTGACTTTATTTGTGTGTGATAAATGAGTTTATATTCTACCAGAAAATGGCTAAAAAGAGTGAAAAATGGTGTTTCCCAATACATAGTTCGATGCCCTCTTGTACGACACAAGGCCGTCTGTATCTATCAGTTTAAACTCCCTTGTGTAAATAATGTGACCGTTGTGCAGCAATGCCAAATAGATCACAATACTGGATATACCTATAACTTAGTCAACAAATCAAATCATTCAGTAATGACCATTCATATCAGTTCAGACTAAAAAAGCACAGACTCTGGTCATTCAGGAAACCTGTGAGCAGACGGTAATGCATGTCTCGGGTGGATTTGGGTCAGATGCTGAATCTGATGTCGAGGGGGAGGTGTGACTGAGTGGGTTAAATATACAGTACCATAAATCTGGAGCACTGCAACATGTTAGCATTCAGCGCCAAAATATGGTCATATCCGTCCATTAACAGTATGTGATGATCCTAGTGAGATTTAATCAATACACTAGTGGTAAATATACTACAACAGTTTGTTTTTGTTTTTTTTATTTTGCCCCTTTTTACCATAAATAACTCAATGTACAAGGTCTAGTTTAGAGTTCAGGGGGTTCAGTGCGGTTTAAAGATTCTAGAAACTACTAGAGGTCAAAGTCATTACGGCTTTCACTGTCCTGTGCCCGTGGAACAGCAAGCAAGCAGCCCTCATCCACTACACCTTTTATAAAAACATTTTTTTTAAAACATCTACTCTCTCTTAATGACTTGAGTATGTCTACTGTCCACCCTGCACAACTGTTTTCCTATGGGAGAAGAGTCTCAGGATGCTGCTGTCTTACCTGGCTCTAATAAAGTTCTTACTGTCAGGGCCACATCTGACTGAACGAGACAGAATAAACCTTGTACCGCGGCCTTCACATTATACAGCACGGTGCATCTCTCAGTGGAGATCATCAGTGTCACCCGAGCATGCGGCAGCGCGCTAAGTGAATCCCTGTTTGTCATGTTTTCACTTGTACTGGTTTTGACAAAGAGTTCATCCCCTGTTATAACACCACAGAAGAGACACGAAGGAGGATTTGGGAGCTGGCGCTGAATAACTGTTGCGGAATTGCGGGGAAAGACGGGTAGCTTCTCCCTTGACGCCGGCGAGAGGGAAATGAGAGATGAGTTTTTGACAATTCAACGATCCTTTTACAGGTGCGATTGCATTCAGAAGGGAATACCTTGAAAAGCTCTGGCATTTCCATCATCTTTCATCTCAGCGTAAAAACTTCATTATTATCTGATGGGAAAGTAGTAGCTTAGAGTAATGTTGGCACATTGATTGGTTAAATGGTATAGCTGTACATTTACCAGCGAATAATTGTGCATATTCACTTAAAGTTGTCAGTGTTTTGAGCAGCAAAAAGCACAAGACCCTAAAGTAAAACATGGAGGAGATACAAACTCCATTCAGAGAGATCGTCACTAGCATTGACCACTTGTACACAGGACCTTGCACAGTGTAGTGGCTTCAACTAATTCTCCCCAATCCAATCATGTGCAACCCTGCTTCAAAACTCGCTACAACCATTTAAGGTACTTTCAGGGAAAGCTTGGATGGATTTATCGATTCAAGACTCAAGTCTTTTATTCCTCTTCAATTACTGTGTAAATTGCGGCTCAGTATCTCCTTAAAGTCCTTTCAAATTGTAAGCTACCTGAATGTCTTTGTTATATGAGCTGCAGCAAAAAAAAAACAATAAAACGTATAGGAGAGGGATATTGTGAGAATGAGTAGTCCAGGTAGAGGCCGAGCCAAATGGGGAACAGAGTAGGGCATCAAACCACGGGATCACTGGGAGGGCATGGATCAAACAAAACAATACATGGACAACAAAAAGCCAGGAAATGCAACAGAGACAGAGAGAGACAGAGAGAGAGAGAGACAGAGAGAGAGAGAGAGAGTGGTAAAGCATAGTAGAGGAGAAGGCAGATGGTGAGGATTACCCTGAACTAAAACGCTGAGGGATCTACAGAGGGAAGGCCACGGACGTAAACTGTAACGGACTCCCATCTGCCAGAAATAGACCAAAAAGAGATGGAGATTCACCCCCACTACTGTACAAAACTATCGTCACAGTCAACGCACAACACGAGGAGTAGAAGAGGAAGGAAGAGGGGGAAAAATAAGGAGAAGAAGTCGGAGGAGGAGAAGAAGAGGCAGGAGAAGAAGGAGAAAAAAGAAGAAGTGAAGAAGGAGAAGAAGAAAGTAGGAGAATGAGAATGAGGAGGAGGAGCAGCAGAAGTAGAAGAAGAAGAAGAAGCAGGAGAAGACGGAGAAAAAGAAGAGAAGATTAAGATGGAAAAGAAGAAAGTAGGAGAATGAGGAGGAGCAGAAGTAGAAGAAGATGAAGTAGGAGAGGAAGAAGAAGAAGAAGACAAAGAAGAAGACGAAGAAGAAGTAGGAGAAGAAGCAGAAAGTAGGAGGAGAAGGAGAAGAAGTAGTTGGAGAAGAAAAAGGAGAACAAAGAAGAAGAGAAGAAGAAGAAGAAGGAGAAGAGGAAGAAGAAAGTAGGAGAAGGAGATTGAGGAGGAGGAAGAGGAGGAGGAGCAGAAGAAGAAAGTAAAAAAAAGCAAACCAAGCGTTGTGCTGGGACTCAACTATTTTATCAACATGAAAATAGCAAGCACAGTGAGGTAGTTTTAGCTTTTGTACATAGACGAGAACAAATGAGTGTCTATTTATACAAAACTTCAAAAAGCCTTTTTTTTTCCCCACCACAGTATCTCTATAGAGTCGAATAAGATCTCAAAGAAGTACGTAGGATTATATAGGACAGCCGCTTTACTTCGGAGCAGGTGCATTTGTGCTGACAACGCCGCTTCTAATATAGTGGAGTTTGACCAACACCTCGAGACACCTTTAATCCACACAGCAAAGGAATACCTCGCCGCTTTGAACCGCACAGGTCAATCAGGTATAACGTGAAGACCACAGGATAAGAGTTAATGGTGCTGATTATAACTTCATTATCGTTAAGTTAGATATAGAATCCAACAAGTCCATTTTAACAACAGGTGACACACTTCACCCAGCATAGTGTGTTGAATATCACAGGCAGGGAGTGCGACTCTGTCTGTCAAAACACAATCAAGTGGAAGTTTGGCTCCGCACACAGCCTGAGCACACAACATCGCACACACAACTATAATCCCCGGCTAATCACTGTCTCCCCGCACACAAACTCAGCGAGCAGAAAACCAGACAGAAAGAGACAGAAAAAGACAGTGGGAGTGAACTTGTTTTTTACCTTTCCCGGTGCGCGGCTCCAACCTCAAACCTGCAAGATAATAAAAAAACAAAAGAAGAGGCATAATTACAGTGATGTTCCGCGCGGGCACAATCAGGCGTGAAGCTACGACGGGCTGAGTCAATGAGGCGGCGGTTTAGGGCAAAAAAAAAAAAAAAATCAACACCACGCATTGTGTCGTCCCCATAGGCAGCTGATCTCGGCCTGTAATTGCCCTATCGAGCCGCGTCACTCAGGCTTCTTGCTTTATGTTCCTGCGGAGCACCAGTAATTGTTTGTACATTCCTGTCTGAAGCGTGTGAATAGACAACATATTGACTTGGGCTATATTTGTATAAAAGAGTGGGAGTCCGCACGGTATTGACAAATTATCGGAGCCGACAGGGGACAGTTAATTAAATGGCTTCTCCGGCGTCTAGCGCAGAGTAATTATTGTGCATGCAGCCAGATCCAACACGAGTCCGCATCTCTCTGTGCGGACGACGGGTGACAAATGCTGCGCACACAAATAATGCTTTATTCACGCCTGTAGACCTACAAAAGTGATAGTAACTTTTTTTTTGTCACCTTGTCGCCGCGTTTATGTCACATTTTTTGTTGTTTTTTTTGACACATTTTTGCATCATTTTTTGTGGCTTTTTTATGCTTTTTGTTTTGAAGCTCTTAGATTTGGGTAAAGCCAAACTGGAGGGAGTGTGCTCGGTTCCGGTGGGGATTAAGAGGTTAAAGCTTTTTGTTTTCTTGTAGCAAAGTACATTTATTTTTGCTATATTCAAAGTACAAGCATACTTTTTTAAAGACATTGGGTAGCACAGTTCTAAATGTCATCAAACACATTCCTACACATATGGGTTTTCTTGTTTAAAGCAGAACTAAGCAACTTTTGCCCCTAGAGGCCGTGAGCGCCACTGCAGGAGTCGTGGCATGTTAGGTGGTTTTTTTTTTTCACTCAATAATTGTTCGTGAGAGTAAATACTACGCTGAGAAAAGACAAAGGGAGAGAGGGATATTGTACATTGTGCCACAACCCACAATGGAGATATTTCTTTCCCCTCAAACTTGGCTGTAAATCCTGCTAAAGTGGTGTTAGTCCGCAGTTAGCTTTGCCCGTTAGCCTGTTAGCTTCTTCTGATCCTGAAAAACCAAATAACGTTTTGCAAAAGGTTCATCAACAAACCGAAAGCTGTAGACGGAATACAGTCAGGACTGACCTGTCGGGTCGGAGGTAGGGAAAGTCGCAAGTGTGGTTTTCTGGCCAGATTCACCAGGGGGAGATGAAAGACCCCCCCAATCATCCCATTAACACTTGTATTACCCCCAGAGTGACTATAAAAAGGATTTATTATGGTAAAACAGTTACTTAGTTCTGCTTTAATTGAACTTCTGGTATTGTTGCCTTGCCAACATTCACACACTGTATCTGACGTATGTTTTAATTCTGTGTTTCTGGCAATTGGGCACAGTCGCAGCCAATGGCATTTGATACCACACAAATATAAAATCAACAAGTTTTGTATTTACATTTTCTGATGTATTCGAGGACGTATGATCAGCCCAAGTGAAATAAATATTATTTGGTTAAATCAGACAACAGTTTTGACAATGAGGGGCTGTGCTGAGTAACGATGATATCGAATGACAAGCTTGCCCTCTTCATCAGGCTGCAATTTGCCATGAGGTCACTGGCCCGTCACATCCAATGACATCCTGTATTGACTCTTTACACTGACCTATAGAGCAACCCTCTGCTCATAGTGCAAGCGATAAAATGGTTGTTTATTCTGTGTTCACACCAAAACGTAAACAAAGACGACAGCCTATAAAAGAAACTCTGCATATCATCCCAAAGTGGACATGTAATTGTCTTGGCATTCAAATCAGGCTTTTCAATATGGTGTATGACCAAGGGCTTCATAATAAGTCCATGTTTGCATCCACAATTTGATACATGATTAATTATGCATGCTTTGGGATTATCTATTAAAGTTTAATAGGCCTCCCAGTGCCAAATTATGCCCACGCTGCAGCCAGAAGTAAATTTCCCAAAGCTACATGTTTCCCCAGATCCCCGAACAGACCTGCCCACAGTTTCCCGTGATTTCTAGTTAAAGTGATGCACTGGTAGGGCTGCACATGAGAGACAGCAGAATCAAGCGTCATTTGATTGAAATGAAAGCAGAAGAGACTTGGAGTGAGTAAGCTGCCATGGATTGGTCATCGAACTTCGCAGTCAAGTGGTGAAAGAAGATGGAGAGGCTCAAGTGGCTGATGGTTTCACTGCTGTGGTGGAGAACACATGATACAATTATCATGTGTATATGGTGGCACTGTGGACACACACAGTCAACTATGCAGTGAGATCTGAAAATTTGACAATAAAATGTGAAATGTCCCAAGACTTCATGTATTATTTTCCTTCATCTCCTCCAGGCCAGCACTGCTTTACTCATCCTCACTGGGTACTTGCATGAACAGGAAGCAGTGTTTCACACAGACTGCTATTGAAACAATGGAGACACAGAGGATTTTTCTTTAGATAATGTATTTTATATTTAAAATGTCACCTTTAAAGCATAATTTCTTTAAATAAATAAACAAATACCATCAAGTACCACCAAGATTGAAGAAGATCAAATCAAGATTATCCCAGAACTAAAAAATGTCAAAAACTAGACCGGACTGGACTAAAACGTGTTTAAACTGGGTGGAAACCATGTCTACACAGAAATGAAATAATCTAATTAATAAGAATAAAGGAAGTGAAGGTTCTCTTAAGAAATATGTTCATAAGAGACCATCATATATTCTTTTCTTTTTCTTTTTTCCATGTGCCTTACCAACCTAACATTGTCTATTGTTACCAAGCTCTCATCCATCATGGACCACACCTCTCGCCAACTACACCGGACTGTCCATTTAATCCATGCATGAATCGATTTTAAATACTCTAATGCACCGCACGGTATCAATCATAAAACGTGCACCGTAAAGTGGCCATCAAAATGTTATTAGAGTAATTACATGATATTGTATTTATTATTAAAAGTCTTTGTTGAATCAACCTTGAGACAGGGCAAAACCTTAGAACTTATTGCATTCACACAAGGAAAACCCTTTGCTTAAACACATAGTCTGTCATAAAACCTCATGAATTTCCTTCGTCTTCCCTTTAATGTTCTTTACAAGAGTTTCAATCACTGGTGCAGGTTTTCTTGCCATTTTCTTGCTCTAATGAGAATCCCATTACATTTCTGCGATGTGAGACGTGATCAGATCTAATGGAAGCGAACGGAGCACCGAGTGGAGAAGATGTGTCATGTTCTTATCAAGGTAAACCCGCATTTACAAGCAGCAATCCAGTCGGCAACAACAACGCCATCCCCGCGACGATGAGCCCTGATCCAAACACGATCTGGGCCTATAATCTGGTGTATTTCGTGCCTGAGTTGGCAGGCGGCTCGCAGCCCTCACTGTACCTGTCACTCAATGCAGCGTTTCATCAGTTGTTAAGCAGCGGTGCCTGACCATTCGCACTTAGATAGCTCTGCCAGCAGCCGCAAAGGATCATGGGAAAATCCACAGTGGCAGAAAATCAGTGCTGTTGTTGTTGAGAGCTTTTCTTTTTCAATGTGCCTCATATATAGCCCAGAAAATGAAATAAAGTCATTCAAAGAGAAGTTTTATTTGGCACACAACTTCGATGACAGCAAAAGATGGACTCAAAATAGATGGGACGGGACATGTTGATGAATGTCTCTTTGTCTGACCTATACGGGTATTTTGTATTGAATTCTGGTCGCCTTTTTCTCACACCATTTAGTAATCTGTAACTTTTATATTTAATCATTTTAACAAAAGAATGAAACCCATAATGGGTTTCATTCTTTCTTCATTCTTTCATTCCAAGGGATGAAATGTCACAAAATTGAATGAGCAAAACCTGCCTCCTCCTGAGCGGAATAATTTGCATAATCTGCATGATGTCATATTTGTCACTACATGGGGTTTATTTATTTATTTGTTTATTTGGTTGGGACAGTGCATGTTAATGAACATGGAAACATGCATGTAAACAAGCCACACCGGAATGTAGCCTTGGGCTAATTTCCATCCGTCGTCCCCCTTGCGCACTCTCACTCATCCTGGCCTATTGTACATGTTTTTAGTGGTAGGGGAAACCGGAGAAAATCTACGCAGACACAGGGATAACATGCAAACTCCACAAAGAAAAAAAATATATACAATATATGCAAATATCCAATACTGAACCGTTACCAGTTTTGGCTCTCACCGCCTTAAAAACAGAACTTTCACAAACTCCACCTCAGTGCATATGGACATGGATGTTATTTTGAAGCTAAGAACCTGGAGAATTAAATCGCTGAGTTTTAAGTTCTGTGAATTGGATCGCACAAAATGCCGTGGCTAGCAACAGTATGCTATTGCTAGCAGCAACTTATTAAAGCTGGGTCAGAAACTATGATTAGATCACTTAAGAAGTCTAATAAAATTAAATCTGCCACTGCTGGAGCGGCCAAGTGTGTGTGTTTCAGTTTATGAAATGGTGTTAAAGAATAACTCATATAAGATATTTGTAGTAACTTTTTGTAGAGTAGAATATTTGTTTCTCCATAAAAGTATGTTGTAAAAAATGTCATCATTTCCTGATGCTTGAAATTTGCATCATATTACCATTTGTTGTGTATGGTCAATCCAAATAGTCAATATGTTTTTGTAACATAATGACAATGAGACAATGACAATGAGAAGTACATTATACTACTTCTACAGTCGCTTCACACGCTGCCCAAATATATGCATCTAGGCCTAGTCACCAAATGTTGGGAGTGCATTATTAATGAATCATTTCTGACTGCCCAAAAGTGCAACAGCCAATCGGAAACATACCGGCTCTCCCGATACCACTGCATCAGCCAAAACAATGTGAACCTATTTGTAAATGTAACATGTCAACACTTTTCAATAATAACTTGAGTATTTTACATTTTAACATTTTTATGTGAAATAATTCCAAAGATCTTTGCTGTTATGGCGACCCATTTCCGCACTCCACTGACTTAAGTGTTTACCTGCAAAAGAAAAGTAGCATTTAATTTAGTGGTATAGGCAGTCACCAGAAAACCAATCTGTTAGCATCAATATTTAAAAGGCAGCACAGTAAATTTCTCCCTGTCTGAATGGCACAAAGCCTTTTTCTCTCTTCTGGCGGAAACGATGCAGTGATTAGCGACTCCGAGCGGGTTGCATTTAATCTCAACCTCAGAGGCACTTCACGGGAGAAAATTTCAAACCATTACCGCCGCTCAACAATTTCCAAGCACCTTCAGTTTCCATGGAGACTACAGCACCAATCCCCAAGTACAACACCCCACATTTAAAATAAAATAAATAAATAAAAATGTTAAAAAGCCATTGGGAGAGACACGCATCAGGCAAGCTTCATCCTGAAATCTCAAAACTGTCTTTGTGTCAACACCTGACGTCAGACATTGAGTTATACCACGGATAACAATAGCCCCACAGGAAGTAAGGTTCCGCAGAAAGGTTGTGACAAATGGACGCCTTAATTAAAGACCAAAGTGTAAATTTGGAGGAATCTAGAGTAAGATTAGGACATATCCAGTTCTAACCCAGGACCAAAAAAACATCTCGGTCTTCACCAGATTTAACCAAAATCAGTGCCAAGCATCAACCAATGGCTTTGTATAGTGGGGTAATATCACAGTAGGAGTTGCCTCACAGGGCTGCACCAAACATTAAGGCAATAAAACAAGACAGTAAATAAGACGATGTAAAGTTCAGGCAAATTAAATATCCAGGCAAATAAGTCTCAGCAGCAGGTGGTGACGAGCCGTGTGGGTGGCCCCGTCCTTAGACTCTCCAGCACGGCGAGGAAAAACTCAAAAACCCAGTGTGAGACACGAGAAACCTCAGGGAGAACCACAGAAGGAGAGATCCACTCCCATGGACGGACAGGCAATAGAGCCGAGGGCTGAACGATACGGACAAAATTTCATATCTCGATATTCATGCCAGATGTCTCCATATCAATACGATACGATATAACTATGGGTTAGGTGAAAACCAAGCATTTTTTCAGAAAAATCAAAACATGAAAATAAAGAATCGTTAATATCTTGCTTTTTCAATTTTTCATGTTTTGAATGTTCATATCTCGATATCAATACGATAACGATATATTGTTGCTTGTTCGATATTAAGATCATGAATGTTCACATCTCGAGATCGATACTGTAACGATGTATCTTTCAGCCCTAATAGAGACCCAGGATGAATGGGAGCCCCACAGCGGGCCTAGATCGCAGAATGTCCAGTCCTTGTTGGAGCTTCAGTTCTTTAGCATCAAAACAAAAAGTCAGGATTCACTTACTCTAAAGTAAAAGGAACTCCAGAACAAATCCATGACTAAATCTAGATCATCCATCCATTTTTTTCCACTTTATCCGAGGCCGGGTCGCAGAGGCAGCAGTCTGAGCAGAGATGCAAAGACTTCCTGAACCACACACACCTCCTCCAGCTGTTCTGGGGCGACCCTGAGGCGACACCAGGCCAGCTCGGAGACATAGTCCCACCAGCGTGTCCTGGGTCGTCCACAAGGGCTCCGAAAAGATGCCCTAGCCACCTCAGCTGGCTCCTTTCGACGTGAAGGAGCAGCGACTCTACTCTGAGTTCCTCCTGGGTAACTGAGCTCCTCATCCGATCTCGAAGGGTGTGCCCACCCAACCTGCGAAGGAAACTCGCAGGGATCTTGTCCGTTCGGTCATTACTCAAATGTCATGACCATAGGTGAGGGTGGGAACGTAGATCGATCGGTAATTCGAGAGCTTTCCCCCTGACTCAGCTCCCTCTTCTCCACAACAGGCCGATACAGCGACCGCATAATGCAGCTACAGAACTTTCAGACACCACTAAAGAAAGACCGTTCTGCAATAAAAAGTGAGTGAGCCCAAATTGTTACAAAAAGTATTTTTTAAGCTGACCAAAACGTTATCATCCAAATGAACATGTTTAAAATCCTTTCTGCACATTACAAATAGTAGAAATCTGTTCTTAATAGCAGTAAGGTTTGCTCGGTCTGAATGCAGACGAAACATGTTGTTCTGCTTTAATTTATGCACCATTGTTCACTGTTGCGGCATCTGTCTCTGTGTTTACAAATGCTCTTACTGCTCTCTTTCAGCTCCCTGGCACTTACACCGCGGGCTTTAGAGTCATTATGGAGAATGGATGTAAAGATGTGGGCATTTGGAGAATTAGTGAGAAGGTAATGCACGCTCAATCTGGAACCTAAACTGCCACTAAGCGCTGTGTTAAAGCGTCTTCAGCTCTCGCTCAGCAATCAGCAAAGAACCCACCAACTGCACATCTCCAAGGCGAGCTTTTGTGTTCTGGGGTCGCCACGGCAGATCTGCATATTGCCGAAAATTACTCCTCAACTTCTAATTTAAAAGACATAAATCAATTTGTACACATTCCTGCAGTGTCGCTCCAAAATGGCGGGTTTGTTTCTTCGCTCGGAGCCCTCCCGTTGTGCGTGTAATAAAGGAGAGAGCTGCCCGCTGGACACGGAAGATATGCAGCTTCAAAGTAAACACAAACGTGAATCCCAGAGGCAACCGCTTCCTCTGTACAGAGCCAGAAAATGCTCACCAGGTAGTGCAGCGTTCTGTAGGAGATAACGCGTCCAAACACACTCCCCGAAGAGACGGACTACTTGAAATGCGTTTGCTGTGCTGGTTTTAAGGTTTACAGTGTAGCATTTACTCGATATCGCTTCGTATGTGAGCAATGTTAATGAAGGCCGGCTGTTGGAATTCGGGGGTGGAAGCTCAGGTTCATTGTTTGTTTTTAGCACAGAAACAAGGCCACAACTTGAGCTCATCAGTGCAGTGAAAAAGCAGATTCACACATGACCTTCCGACCTGCAAGCGCTCACGCTTGAACCCCCCCCTCCCGAGCCCTAATCAACGTGTTTGTTTAAAGTCGTCTTCATTTGTCACAAGTCTGATTAACTCCAGAGTATATGTCTTGGGGAATTCATCTAAACACGGCATCTTTGAAAATAACATTCTATGGGTTCAGAAAGTGGCAGATCCCTTGAATTTCTTCTATATTTTGCAGCAGTCTGACTTTTGTTCTGACGATCCCAGTCAGTGCCGTATATGCCTCTGTACACGCTAACTGGCAGGTGTCCGAAGGCATCCAGATCGCATTTTACACCGTGGAAAAGTGTTAATTGAGCAAAACAATACAGCGTGCAATGAGCAGGCTTTGGGAATTTACAGAAAAACAAGGGTTCACAGAGTTATGTTGCTTCTTTTCATGAGGAGCTCCGCACAGCAAAGATTAAAGCGGGTGAGTCTAACTGGCTTGAAATTAGCAGCTGGGTTGTGCATTTTTAATCAGTATTTAAAGATAGTTGCCCAGTGATTCACATGGACTGGCTTCACATGCATATATTGCTGCGTAACCACATCACCAAAGAGTTCCTGGTCTGTCTAGAAAGTACTACACCTAAGGTAGGAGCTGAAACAGTTCCTCCAAAAGCAGCCCAGTTCTCTCAAGACGGAAAACAACCAAATGAGGGGCACTTCCGGCGATGGGAAAATACCTGTTGTTTTTAATATTCATAAGTCAAAAACTGCAGGCTCTGGGCGTTGGTAACTAGGACTGGGTACCACTTTTTTTTTTTTTTTTCAATACCAAAACTTTAACAATTCCTGCTTTTCAGTACCAGTGCCTTTTATCGATGCCTATGTTACTTTAATTGAATTAAAATAATGTGTATAAAAAAAATATCGTTCAGGAGAAAGTCCTAAAACAGCACAACAGGAAGAACACAGGCTGCAGCCACATCACCTGTAACTTCATTTTTTTGAGGAGAATTTCCACTTAAGCAGCGATAAAAACAGAGAAAGACATTATGACCTCCTGAGCTGCAGGGACAGACCAGATCCACATCAGGACACTGTTTTCTTTCAGATAAACTTTTCGTAATTTCTTGTCTAAGAACTCTACTTTCTTACTCAGTTCTGGTTTTTAAGCAGTTTAGTTGTTTAGCCCTGGCCAAGCCTCAGACATTTTAAGAAAACGTCTGCATTTGCACTGAAGCTGCTCAGTATCTGCTCATGGGTTCAGGTTGCTTTTTTAGACTCACTGCGGATCCTTTATTGACATCTGGAGAGAAAAAGTACTGAAAATTGGCACAGAAAAAAAAACTTATTTTGATCCCACCCCCTAGTTTTTCGGTCGGTACCAAGAAGGCACCATTTCACAATGCCCAGCCCTATTGGTAACTAAAGTAATCAAATGCCAAGCTCCAAAGGAAAATACTATCTATTATTGCAATATCGTACTATTGTAACTCTCACTACTATTGTAACGAGGATGACTATAGGTTTTACTGCACATCTTGAAATATAACAAGTGCTTTATTATGTCTGAAATACAAATGAATCATTAGCGTGGTTGGCTTAACAGGTCTAACATACTGTACAATACATAAAAAAATAGCACAAGTGTTTCAAAACTTCAAAATGGTTGACATGCTAACTCAAAAGCTAGTGTTTATGACTTTTTAGATTATGCCTATTCTAACTTTGACCATGCTGCCTGGCCTGCGTTACTGTAAGGTTGCGCACAGATACTAGCGTGTGTTACATACTTCGGTATAAGCTGATGTAAACCTGTGTGCATTTTTTACAACTGAAAAATAATGATTTCATCGGCAGACAAAAAAACAGAAAAACGAAGAAAGGAATGAATACTTCCACTGTCCACACATTTTACAACAAAAGCCCCACATGACTCCATTATTCCATGTTTCTGTTATTGGGGATGCAGGTTGGGAACAAAGCTGCAGCAGAGGGGGTGTTAAAAAGATGTTTTCCTTTATAGAGAATGATTTGTTTGTTTTATGCTCTCATCGCGCGCCTCCTGGGCCCTAACCCACATTACAGCACAAAGACAATTAATCATTGATGAGCAGACCTGCACGATTTTCTTCATATTATACGTGAAATTCAGCAAATGAAGGGTCACTGCTATGAGGTGAATATGTGAGTTTGGACTTAACTGAAAGGAAACGTGTTGCCAACATTAGCTTAGAGATAAACATTATGATAACTGCTATGTGTATGCTAAATTAAAATTAAGAGCACAAAGATGGTGTAAGATTTAACAATTCAACGGAGAAGATGTCTTTGTTTATAACTGCAGACTTACATGAACGTAATAGTGCTGCAACTCTGAACTGATCAGCTAAAAAAACAATGGTCTTTTATTTAGTTGTTTTATTGAACTTTTTGTTCGCCTTTAGCTTTAAGGCAAACTCGCCCACACAGACATCTACTCCGGTGTACATCGAGTTCTTAACACACAGTAAGTGATCCTCTCGGAACCTGCTGTTCACAACATAATCTTATATATTCATCCAAACAAGTATTTCCAATCCGATTCATGGGCAATGATTAGGATGGGAAGTCCCGGCACAAGTCATTTCAGGGTAGAAGAATTAGCATAGCCAGGCCCTGCAACGAGCTAATATAGGCAAATGGTGAAGTAAATTGACTGCAATTATCTGAAAAAACAAATTGGTGACTTCACCTTTGAGAATTCCTTCCTCTAATGAAGAGTCTAAGACAATCAGCACAGCCGAATTGTATATGATCGGGAGCAGGCGTTGCGTGAGAAACATGAGGTGGCTGCATGATAAATCGAATTTGCCACATGTCTCTATCTCCGAGATGGATCAAAATGCAAATTAAGGTCAATCTTTGAACATAAAGTGGTTACAATGTGCTCACTTCATTTAGCCTAATACAATGTAATGCCACCTTCTGACATGAAAGCAGCAGACAGAAAATCACATCAAATTAATCTCCGCCATCCCAAAGCCGTTTAATCGAAATGCCAATCCATATGCCCCTTAGGTTTAGCATTCATCAAAAGACCCGTTTTTACGATCCATGCTGCAATAACTTGCGAGAAACGAATAATGAGCCACCAATCAGGAGCAAAGCAGCGGACAAACCCCAACATCTAACGCATATGCAGAATAATCATATAATCCGGAGCGCTGGTTTAGAGGAGAGTCTCCAGGGGTCAATTAACCCAAAGTGTGAGCTGAGAACACAAGACCCACTGATCCTAATAAAGACACGTTGCACCTAAAGGAGGAGAGGGCGCACGGGACGCAGCAGGTTATTACAATAATGGCTAATGGGAATACATGCGATAAAATCTGATTAAACACGGATTTTCATAATGGGCATTGGGCTTTTTCTTTGCATCAGATGCTCTTCCCAACAGAATGTAGGGGAAGGCAGAGGAGACACACTGACTTGTACTTGGATACTTGAATTATAAACTGAATTAAAGCCGCAAGCGGCGTCGTGCGGCCCTCGCCCCTGGCATTCCCCCCCTTGCAATCGCCCCTGCTCGCTGTCGCCCCATGCGAGCCCCCCGATTGCTATGCTCTTTGTGAGCCCTTCTGATCGCTCTTGCCCCTGGCGACCTCCCCCCTTGCGAATGCCCACGCTCAGTGTCACCCAAACCTGCTTTAGCCTCTGTCTCACACCCAAACCACTGTCTTACAGCCTTTGTCACACACCGGCCTCACTCTTGTCCCAAGTAGCTTTGGTGCCGGCCCACTGTTGCCTCAGCCTGAAGGCCCCCTGTCCTCAGCCTGGGCTGCTGTTCCAGATATGATGTTAGTAACACAAGTCTATAAGTAATGTAAGTCTATCAAAGATGACAAACGGATACAGGAGAATCAGAAAAAGACGTTGCATCAAACCTTTCATACTTGTTGTAGGAAGACACGTTTTACTGTAATGTGGAAGTAACCAGAGGGTTGTTTCAATGGAACACCTCTCTGCAATGGGCTGCACGAGTGAAGAGGGGGAAGGGAATACACAATTGTGTCACATTACTTGGTTCGCATTGTGTACTTTTATCAGGCTCAAAAATATGTGAATCATGTGAAAAAACAAAGAATTGGAAAATTGTCATGGCAGTGTTTGAACTGGCAACCTCCTATACCAGAGACCAGCACACTATCACTGAACTATAACGACATACTATCATTGGCCTGATGTGGGCTAGTATTCTCTAGAATAACACTCCAAAATTAGGTCCCAGCACCTGAGGAGAGGTCATTTTTGGTCAATTTTCCCCCTCCATTTTCTTGATTGTTTTCGACATAGTCCCTGGTGTTGCCTCAATAGTTGCCCTACTATCCTGCCATTTCTTTAGTTATGCAAATTCTGTAAGCGTTCTTTCCACTTTTTTCATGAGGGTGGGACCATAGGTGCTGAATTATGTAATTTCCAGTAGGTGCCGAGGGGAAAAAAAAAAAAGATAGAAATAGTAAAGGTCAGAATCGATCCAGCAGCTTCATGTTTATGAACCCAGTGCTCTACCTATGACACTATACAGGCACAATTAAAATACCAGCTGAACAAAGAAATGTCTTATGAAACTCCCCGTGCATTAGAAATGTTAGGACTAGCTACCTCCTTCACCTAAGACGACCTTTTACCACTGAGATATAAGTCCATACAAACATGGGCCTGATGAGGGCAAGGCTTCTCTAAATGGGCCGAAATTAGGGGACAGCACCCCACTGGAGGAGAGGGAACATTTCCCCATTTTTCATGAGGGTGGGACCATAGGCGGTAATTCATGTTCTTCCCAGAAAGGGCCAAAAAAAGAAAGAAAGAAAGAAAGAAAAAAAAAAAACTTATGAAGGTCAGAATTGATCCAGGGGCCTCGTTGTTATAAACCCAATGCTCTTCCCATGACACTATACAGGCACAGACAAGGTATTAGTCGAACAAAAAAATATATTATGAAACACACGCACGCATGGTCTTAGGCTGAGACAATGTGTACAGTGGTCCATGTAAAATGAGAAAGCATAAGAAAAGTGTGAAGGCTGTGTTAGGACTAGCTCATTCACTGAAGAAAACCTTGCTACTACTGAGATATAAGTCCATACAAACATGGGCCTGATGAGGGTGAGGGTTCTCTCAATTCTCAGGTCAATATTAGGTGACAGCACCCCACTGGAGGAGAGGGATCATTTCCCATTTTTCATGAGGTTGGGACCAGAAAGTACCGAGTCCAAAAAAAAAAAAAAAAAAGGTGATGGCTGGGATCGATCCATCAACCTAAAGTATAGGAACCTGGCACTCTACCAATGGAGCTTCACAAGCTTAGTGAATATTGCAGCCAATTTAAGATTAATGTTATGAAAGACTGCACTTGTGTATTTGCAGAAAATGGAAATTACAGCTTAAGCATTAATATATTTCATTCTTTTTAATGAGGGTAAATTCCTCTAACTGCCCAAAGATTTGATGAGAGGGTGCACCAGCCCAGCAGCACCCTCCATATAAAGAATATTTAGTTGAGAGCGAAATAGTACGAGGAACACACAGAGGGACGGACAGGAAACGGGTAAACTAAACTTCCTGTCACTATAAACTTTAGAAAAAGTTGATTTTGGAGTCAAAAACATCAAAATTGAAGCATCTTTCTGTGACAGAGGGGTAGTGTAAACATGTACGAGTCTAAAACTGTAGCCGTTGTGAATAAAGGAGGAAATTTGGAAAAATGACGAATTTCAGAGAAAACTCTTAGAGAGGCCACCATGCTGCCTGGCTAAGACCTCTGGCCATTTCCACAGAGGATGGGTGGGACCACTTAGAACCACTTAAAACCCACTTAAGGCCCAAAGGCGCGAGTGTGTGTCCAAGTTGGTGGAGGCTCTCCGTCACTGAATTATTTTTTTCAAATTTGCAGGTGGCGCTGTTGTGCCATTTTGCACGTCCCACATTGGACACTCACATTTTCGTAAATTTTTCACCAGACCGGATTTTTCGGTGATTTTTAATTGAGTTTTCGCGCACGTTCAGGGGGTGAAAATCCAGTTTTAAGAGTGGGAAAGAAGATTGAAAGAAAGAAAGAAAAATAATCGTTTTTTGCCCAAAAAAACCTAAGCTGTTGCCGTTACCACCACATGCTGTACACCGTTGGAAAGCTCTGGCTAAAGCGCACAAAAAAGTTGTGGGTCATTTTTTTCTGGCGTGTACGTGGAGCGCGCGGTTGGCCGCTGAAGCCCCCGGGAGGGCTTTTCTGCAAAAGCAAAAACAATATAGGCGTTTTTCCATTGTAGCTGTTTTTACACATTAGACATTTTCGGAAAGCTCTGGCCGAGTCCTATGCGTCTGTCGTGGTCGGTGGTCGCTGTCGTGTCCGTTGTGCACTCCGTACGCCATCGAAGCGCACCCTGGTGCCCCCCTGCGTTGCAGAAGCAATAGTCCCTATCGCCATGTATGGCGCTCGGGCCTAATAATCGTTTTTTGCCAAAAAAAACCTAAGCCGTTGCCGTTACCACCACATGCTGTACACCGTTGGAAAGCTCTGGCTAAGGCGCACAAAAAAGTTGTGGGTCATTTTTTTCTGGCGTGTACGTGGAGCGCGCGGTTGGCCGCTGAAGCCCCCGGGAAGGCTTTTCTGCAAAAGCAAAAACAATATAGGTGTTTTTCCATTGTAGCTGTTTTTACACATTAGACATTTTCGGAAAGCTCTGGCCGAGTCCTATGCGTCTGTCGTGGTCGGTGGTCGCTGTCGTGTCCGTTGTGCACTCCGTACGCCATCGAAGCGCACCCTGGTGCCCCCCTGCGTTGCAGAAGCAATAGTCCCTATCGCCATGTATGGCGCTCGGGCCTAATGATCGACTCATTGACTGGCGTGTACTGTTGCAAGTCCAGGTGACGGCGCAGAGGTCCTTGATGCCGTCATTGTGTCGGGTATTTTGAGGCAGACTGCCGTCCTCCTTTCATCAGAAGTCAAGTTGTAATTGGAACAAGTGTGAAAGAAAAACAGCGTTGACGGCACCTGGGAGTGTTGGAGCAGACTTAGCGGATCACATACGCTTTTTTTTTTTTTTTTTTAATGTGAGGTCAATTTACAGTCAGCCTGCAAGACGGGATTATTTTTATACTTACTGTTAATCACACTTCATCTTTTCTTGCGGGCGTCGGTGCCTTCATGTTGCGCCTAACCTCCTGTTTCTGTAACTACATCGAAAAAGTCCTCGCTATTGTGACGTGAGGGCCTTCTCAAACTAAATATCCAGTGATTGCATGTGATTCTTGTATTAGATTAGCAGTTCACTTTTCACTTCACACTCTCAAGTATGAAGGCACTCGGATGTGTTCAGAATGAGACCCAAATCACGGCCTCAGAGCTAATACGTGATCAATGTTTTTTTTCCCCTATTTTCTAATCCGCCTTGTCGCTCGCAGAAGAAAAACGCGACACATTCACAGCTCTGTCTCCTGCGCCAGTGTCTCCATACCACAAAACATGCTGGTGTCACTTCCAACGCTTTCCCTTTCACTCTTGACAGAACAAACCCACAGTAGAGACGACGCTCGCTTAATTTGGGAACTGAAATGAATAATGAACATTGACTGGAGAGAAAGCACGTCTTTTTCTTCGCCACTTCGGGAGAGCGTTTCAAGGAGCTTAATTTGAAATGGCTGAGCTCACTATGACCCGGCCTCAACCCGTGCAGCCCTCTCTGTCAGCAGCTCCCCAGCCACCGGGGACATGCATGCGAGGGCAATTGGTGAACAGAAAGCGGCCCTTGTGGATGAATGTGAGAATGACTAACTTACTGTCTGGCACCGACGTGTTTCACAGTTGTCCAGGATCTATCTATTCCAATGTGAACTGCATATTTACCTAAAGGGACTATACAGAGTTTAAAAATGTTAAAATTATGTATTTTCCTCCCCCTACATGTTCCAGCCATGTCCTAATGTGTGGAATGAGCTCAGGCCTGTTCCCCACACCTGCCTCTAAAATCCTGCACTGTCACTCAAAAAGGTGTTACTTCGGGTCTGAAGTGCCGTCAAGCCCGTCATGCACAAGCTTAATATAGAACCTGCAGTTACACGTAAGACCTGAGGTGGCAGCAGTGAGTATAAAAATGTCTGCTCCGGTCAATAAAACACTACCTGGATGAACAATGGTTTTATTCAGTTCTGTTAGAAGTTTGGTAGATCTGACTGGACAACTTATTGCCAGAACTGATTGCCAAATCAGTGATATATAGTGGGTGGTATAAGTATCAACCCCTCTTTAACTTTTTGACATTTTGCCATACTATTGACAGCATCATGAAGTCCAAGAACATGCCAGACAGGTCCGGGATAAAGTTATTGAGAAGTATAAAGCTGGGTTAGGTTTTAAAAAGATTCCCAACGCTTTGAACATCTCTCAAAGTACAGTTAAATACACCATTCAGGAATGCAAAGAGTACGACATCACTGCAAACCTAAACTTACTGTCCGAACAAGGACAGCACTGACCACAGCTGTTACCAAGAAGCCTATTATGACCCTGGATGAACTGCAGAGAGCCACAGCTCAGGTGGGGGAAACTGTCCACAGAATAACTAAATTTAATTTCACTTCACGATTGTGTGTCGCTTAGTGTGTGTCTTTCACATCAAATTTCAATTAAATATAATTTTGTTTATGGTCTATAGTATGGCAAAATGTTGAAAAGTTAAAGGGGGGCCCATACTAATGCAACCCACTGTAGCTGAAATCCAATGAGAATTTAACAACAAAAAAGAAATTGTGTGATCCTCATCATGTCTTTGTGAAGAGGCGAAACCTCAACAACCCAGTCCAGTCAATTACTTTGGAAACAACTTCTCTATGTGTAAACTCCTGAATAACAGAGAGCTTACACAACATTTGCAGAAAGCCTAAGAGTGGAAACTTCTTAGACTTCTTAGACTTCCAGAAGATGTGAACTCTGACAAAGTTCAAATCCAGGCTGAAAACAGTTCTTCTTAGCCGTGCATATGACACTGAAAATATTTTATCTGCACTCTTCACTTTTAATGAAATGAATTAATGATTATATGGATGTTTAATGGATCGATTGTGTCTGCCTTCTTATAATTTAATTAACTGTGATGCACTTTGAATTGCCTTATGTATGAATTGTGCTCTGCAAATAAACTTGCCTTGCTCGAAGTAAAAATACAATACAGCAACACATTCAATAAATAAAAAAATGTGTATGCCTAATTACCGTGAAACTAAATCGGACTGAGATGTGAGCTGACTTCCTGCGAGAGCTTCAGAATGATTTCTCTAACCCTCCACTCCTGGTGTAAGCCCCTAAAGCCACCAGCTCCATGTACATGTATGCTCTCACACCGTGTTAGTACACCTCATCAATATGTGAGCATCCTCCTCCTCAGAGCCATCACGAAGCGCTGTCCTCCGCGTTTGTACATGGTAAGCAGTGCACGCCATGGGTCTCACATGCAAGTCAAAGCTGCTACTTGCCTCTGCAGTTTACACCCCACTTTGTAATGTGCGTAAAATACCTTAATTTGACCACATGCTGTTCCCCTGCACAGGTTTTACATGCGCACCGGGAGCCGTTGGGATAGGACCCTGGGCTATTTGGGGCGGTTAAATTGGTCCCTTTGCGAGATAGGTACTCGGACCACAGGGTTGACCTCTGCCTCGGGGCCTCCTGAGTCACGGCATTAGTCCCTGTCAGGCGAATCAATATCCAGCAGCTACACAGAGACATATGTACATACGGGAGAGGAGGTTTAGCAAGTCAGTGAGCCAATGATGGTACAAGGCAAAGGCCATATCGCACTGGGAATATGGACGGTTTATACAAGTTCGATTATAGACGGCTGGGTTGTTTTAATAATCTGGGGATTTCAGGGAGGTAAGAGGAGTGCGAGATAATAGCAAATAAATGGGACAAGCTGGAAGGGTCAACAGGGACACCTGCATGGCTTCAATACCATATGTGTTCATCGAGAGGAAATGTATAAGATATGTGGTTCAATTTAGAAATCCATAGCCTACACAGCTCAGCAGCCCTGTAAGTACATTTCTCATTCATTTTCATAAAAAATTTTTTTTTAAATGTATCGCTAGGTAACCATACAATGCTATTCCATTACCACAACAAACTAACTACTGCCAAACTAAAAACATATACATTACAGCCATAATGTTGCTACTAATGTTTCTATATGCACGTTAAAAAAACTCTGAGGCAATATTTGGTTTGTGAAAATGAAATTGCTTTAGACTGTCTTGTTTGCCGGTTCAAGCAACAATAACAAAGTGACACGTGCAGATTTGCAAACAATAATACGCTTGTAGAAAGCTTTCTGAATGGCCCGCTCCAGCTCCACAGACTGAAGATGTCCTGTGCAGATGGAGTGACGGAGGAAGGGCCTAAACTCCTGGCGGACTGTGCCAGCTCTGAAAGCACCACGTTGGGCCTGGCTGCTCGAGCTGCTGAGGAGCTCCAGCCTGGCGCTCAGAACAAGGCCCCGCTTGTTTGGCAGGGACAGGAAATGTGGTGCATTCACATGATAATGAGGCTGTGAATGCATGTCCGAGGTGCTTTCTCCGGCCACTGCTGCGTATGTACAGTGGGCCAAAGACAAGCATGACGTTCCAGCCTTTAAGCCAAGTAACGTCGTGACTCTTCTTTACCAGCCAGACTACGTATTACAGTTTGGCTGGTAACACTGGCCACCCATCGTCAGAATAGAGGCTGGTTCCAAATAAAACCCTTTCTGCGAGATCGGTATAACACAGTATTCGGCCTGCTAATAAAAAGATCATCAGTCGTTAACAAAACTGTTTGGGGTGAAACATCTGCAACACTTAAATTCAACCTAAAGACTGAATTTGAGCTCGGTACGCTCAGCAACTACAACAATCCAGCGTTTTGGAGAATGTAGTCAGTCACAAGCGTTCTGTGTCATACCCCGCAGAGACGTGACACCACATAATCTAAATTGCTATTGTCTTTGTCCCGCAGTTATTTGACGGTACAGTGTCATTTGCTTTGAAATGAGGTCCATGCTGAGTCACAGACCAGTATGTATGACCCGACTGCCGGTCTCATCTCCACGGAGACGGGAGCGATGGAGGGCCTGGTGGAGACAGACTGGTATTTATTGCGATAGACACAAGCAGCAAGTACAGAGCCGGCATAGACCAGACTGCGGGGCTTTTCTATGGGGCCACACAGAAGCACAGGGCTATTAGTGCCTTGACACAAGCAGTGGACGCACAAACAATGAAGTTACTGTCGAGGAATCGAGTAAGACTCCCATGTTGTTTATGGCGGTGCTGTAGCTGAGGCAGCTCAGATCCAAGTCCAAAAGAGAATTACTAAAGCCTGCCATCCTCCTGAAACAGGCACAACAGGCTGATCCTCCCCACTAGGTGTATCTGACTTGTGGTCCCCATGACACTAACGGGGGGGTCAAATGCAGAGAACAAATTTCCCAATAAGGATCTACAAATGTCTTCTCCTGAAACACTGAAGAGGCACCGATAGCTCCCCACACCTGCAGCACAGTGGAGGCGTCACAAGAGGAGCGGCAAGAAACAAAAAAGGGACAAACAAGGAGGTATACGGGCAAGCTAAGCCACACAAGCCTACTATTGTTCTGGCTAATGTTCGTTCACTGGAGAATAAGCTGGATAATAATCATCTGCTACGTTCTTACCAGAAGACGGTGAAAGACTGTTGTGGAGCGGAGGGAGCTGCCCGGGGACCAACCCAGGAGACGCTGCACCGTTTCAGAGGATCAGAGGAGCACTAAAGGCAGCTCAGGACCAACCCAACACCTGGATGAAATTTCACTGTACAATGACAAGCACCTACCATAGAAAGTGTGTCTAAATACTGCCCAAATTCTGATTTAATCTAAACAAAATGAAAAAAGCTGAAACATTCTGGCAGAGAATCACTGCACTCTCCACAACACTGCTGTGCAATGTTGAGTGACACACTGCCCACTTTTGCATCCTGGTGGAAATCCTGTCACAAGCTTTGGGTCTGGAGAAGGGATTTGAATGAATCTCAGACATCAGCAGTTTGTGTCAAGAAATGTCCAGTTGTACCGATTCACCAAACTCGGATTGTTTCCCTGGATATTTGAGGTGTTTTTGTTTTTGTTTTCTATGGGTAGGTTCAATAAGTGGTGGACCTGTTGCAAACTGGTGGGAGGATGGCCACCAATCTGTGCCATTGCAGGGGGAAAAAAAACAAGTATGAATGAATATGTGAAAATGCTGCAAAACGGCAACATTCTCAACATACGCTCTCCTCTCCAGCCTTCTCACTTACTCAAAGCATATATGATTGAAAGCGCGTTCCAATTGCTTCAAAAGAGTAGAGAGTGGTTAGCAACAGGTTCAAGCGGCACAGTCAGAGCGGGGAAAAAAAGAGCAGGTTTTTATCTGAGAACAGGAGGCAGGAAGGCAGGTTTCTATTTTTTTTTTTCTTCTTCTTTCTGACAAGTGCTAAGAGCGCGGCAGCTCGGAATGATGTGGATAACTAACACAAAACACCATTTAAGCGTTAAGAGGCGCACGTGTGATTTCTACTGACGTCACCGACGGAGAGCAGCTAATAATACCCGGGCCCACCTGAGTCTGCACCAGGCAGCACCGGCAAAAATATGCAGCGCAAATGAACTGAAGACTAAGGCTGCTGGAGCTATTTGAATATATTTCTATTCATCAGCTCCAAGTGAGTGGCGAAGAGGGTGAAATCAGAAAGCTTTTTGGGGGCACATTTGGAGAAGTCTGCCAAAGTGAAAGAGAGGGATGAATGGTATCGAGCAAACAAGCGTAACCAAAGAGAGGGAGAGACTTCCTGAGGTCAGTGGACATTTTGTGCCTTCTCAAAGAGTTGTTTATGGTTCCGGAGAAATAACATTGAAACTAGACACAAAAACATGGATAAAAAGCTCAGTAAGTTTGTTCTTTCTTGTTGCATTTTGTTCAGAGCACGCTAAAGCAAAACATAGTGATTTTGCAGGTAGATTTATTATCAGATACCCTTTCACAACACCAGGTAAGCTCATTTTGATTTCTTTTACCTCCATTTTTGTGTATGCACGTACAAATTTAGCCCAAAATTATACACCAAGTTAATTACAACACTAATTATTCATTGACCAAAGGTGAGCTGGGCCTTATATCAGTCGTTTCTGTTTCAGAGCCAAATTAAACTTCCGCCTCTCTTCTTTATCTCTATCCCAGCAGCACCCGGCCTCCAGTCTCTCTCTCCTCACCTAATCAGAGAATGCACTTTGGTCCCACACGACTCCTTCATGTCTTGGCTAGGCTCCAGACCTCATACTGGGGCCCTCTCCTCTGCTCACATCAATGCCGGTGGTATGAGAAGTCACATGAACGCATTCTAGCACGTGGAGCGGTCACGACTGGTTTATTCGAGATAAAACACAAAAAGTGTGCGGGTTTAGAAGAGAGACGCAAAGAGCGGCATTTGATTCAAACAGGTTTTGTGAAAGTGGTCTGCCTTTTCAACATTAGAAAAGAAAGTGATTAATGTGTTAATGTTGTGAGGGAAATTGAGCGAAGAGATTTAGAGGCTTTAGAACCCAGCGCAGCATTGAAATAGATGCATTTTGGTAACACTTCTTTACAGCATCGTAATAAAAGGATCAAAGTAGCTTAGACCTAAAAGTGTAATGGGAACACATTATAATAACTGCATTTTATTAGCCTTAAAGAAGAACTAAGTTACGTGTTTACTTTAATAAATCCTTTCCGTAGTCCCTCCGGGGGAAGTGTTAACAGGATGTTTGGGGGGTCTTTCATCTCCCCCTGGTGTCTCTGGTCAGAAAACCACAATTGCAACTTTCCTGCCTCCGGGTCGGAGGCGGAATACACACTAATGGAATCACGAAGAAGAAGCTAACAGGCCAACGGGCAAAGCTAACTGCGGGCTAGCGTCACTTTAAACAGTATTTACAGACAAGTTTGAGGGGGGAAAAAAATGGTGTAATGTTCAATATCCCTCTGTCCCTTTGTCTTTTCTGTCAGTGTAGTATTTACTCTCACGGACAATTAATGAGTAAAAAAACGCAACATGCTACGACACCTGCAGTGGCGCTTATGGCCTCTAGGGGCATGAGTTACTTAGTACTGCTTTAATAAATGATGAGTTAAAACTTAAAACTTAAAATTTAAAGTTAAAATTCATCATGAACACTCCATTAGTTGAGAGTGACTTAATACTTAATATCTACGTACCGTTAATGCCTAAATCATAATGAATAGTTCTTCACGTACTTCACTTATTCGTTGTTAAGTAGTCATTAAATAAGGTGCAGTTACTATAAGTTACTATAAGTGTAATAACATGGTAATGTTGGTATTTCAAGGAAATAGGACAATATGATCATTCAATACACAATTTCCCTAAACTAAACCCAGAAAAAAAACTATAAACTGTACCATAACAGTACAAATTGCATTTTTACTATATCCTGAATATTTTTTTCTAACAAAAAATGTCATACAAATTTCAAAAGAAATGCTAGGTGACATGTCTTCTCTAAACAACATTATAGTGCAGATGAGGACCACCCATTTACACCAACACTCTTACAATGCAAATGAGAGCACACGCCTTTCTTTTTAATGTAAGATACTTAACAGATAGTCTTTGTTATAAAAACGCCTTTTAAGTAATTTTAGAACCCGCAATCTTAGGTTCAAAGACTTTTTATGATCTGACTTCACCACAAAGTAAAGAAAGTAAGTGAAAAATCTTATCAAACATCACCTAAAACCTAAAATAGCGATAAATCTAGAGCCCGGATGTTGCTGTTCCTCAAACGGTGAGCTGCTGAGTCTGCAACACTGCAAAACTAGGTCTTTTTGTGTTATGATAAAAAAGTGTAAAATATTGATTTCACTGTCCTGGGCTATATTTAAACCTGTGCGCCTCTGGTCCCTCTATCATTTATATGAGCCGTCCCGTTTAGCTGCGTCCTCTACGCTCACGAAGCCCAGGTGTGAAATCTTTGCAGCTCACCTCTTCTTTTTAAAGTCCGTCCACTTTACACTATATAGCATCGGCTAATATCCCATCATGCCTCTCTCTCCAATGCTTTGATGCCCCAGCCCCCCCCCGTATCATGCGCGGCTCATCTCGTCTGCACAGCCAATTTACTGTACAAATTCTTCGTCCTATTTCAAACAAGGATTAATTAAAACTCCATTCGTAATTTCTTTCCACCCTCTTCCCCCCCCCCGCCGCCGTGGTGTAATCCTTTATCGAATGACTGCACTGGCTTTCCGGGGATTTTAACTAGTATTTTATTGTTACGTGGCACAATAGTGGCATTCATACTGGTGGCAGTCTCAATAGGCCCCTGCTATTCTCGACCTGCCTCGCGTTGACAATAACCGCTCCGTATTGTAATCCATATGCGGAGCGCTCATCCACCATTGTAATATCACAGCTTTAACCGAGACTGGTACCAGAGTCTTTTATTGGTGCCATTACACCTACAGGCCTATATTCTGCTCCACACAATGCAACATTCTTACATGTGAATTATCATTAGAGCAACAATAAGGAACATTCTAGGCTTTACGTTGCAGACCTACAAGCAGAGATAGCGATTTTGATTCAATTTCCATTAATTGCCCAGCCCGAAGTGCTCCTAATGCAGCTTAGTCACAGACGATGTCATTTCCGCAGTGGGGTTATCAAAATAATGCATTTGGAAGAGAGGATGTAATGTATTTAAAGCTCTTGTTTGGCTATCTGTAGTCAAAGCAAAGCAGCAACATCAGGATGGAGATGAGCTTGAGATGTCCCGCCCCCAGCAAAGTTATAAGCCTGAGGAGACGTGAGAGTAAAGACAGGTGTTTATAGATGAAGATATATTTCACACCGTTAAGAAAACTTCTAAGTGTGAAA
This sequence comes from Gobius niger, assembly GCF_951799975.1. NCBI lineage: Eukaryota > Metazoa > Chordata > Actinopteri > Gobiiformes > Gobiidae > Gobius > Gobius niger. The sequence continues at coordinate 24,764,995 of NC_136852.1, forward strand.
TAAAAGAGGCTTTGGGCAGCATCCTTCACCTGATCTTGAGTCAGGTTCTTGGTCAAGACGTCACGGATTACCAAGCTGGAGCATTAGCCCATAATATGCTGTCAGCCACCACAACATTATGAATTGATGTTGGTAATAATAATGGAACGTGTTCTATCGTATCCTCGACATAATGTGTATATGCAACCTCTTAACAGGCCACCGTTTTTCCATACTGAGATATGTTCTTACCTGAGCTTAGACGAGTTGATGAGTACCTGTCTGGTCTTTGTGCGTGCCCTCAGTCATGCAAAAAGACCAAAGATGTTGTTAGCATTTGGCCAGTTTCTCCCAGTATATTCCTATAGCTCCAAACGGGGTGAAGTTAGAAGCGACCAAGCTCTTCCACGGACACACTCACAGACCAGACAGGTACACATCAACTCGTCTAAGCTCAGGTAAGAACATAACGGTGGCCTGTTCCTTTAACCGAGCGCATTGTCGCCAGTTTGCCTTCACCCAAATCTAAAAGCTTCTCAACTGGAGTTTACAGTATAGGCCGGGGTAACGCCTCATTTATTTTATTCATTTGACACGTTCGTTCATGTACAGAAGCATTAATCAGCATATGAATAGATGCTTTGTACCAGACTTCAGCTCTTGTAGATTTGGGTAAAGACGAACTGGAGAGAATGTGCTCCGTTAAGGCGAGGGTTAAGAGGTCTCTTCTTCAGCTTGGCTCCAAATGTCTGCTTTAAACGTTAAGTTAAAAATGCTAAAGCTGATGTCATGGATTCTATTGAAACAGATGAAGATTCGGCTAATCCCAGCTTTATTCTTCTATCTTGACATTTGCCACATCTTTTTTTCCCCCCCCCCGATTATCAGCACCTCAGCAGCAGCGTGTGCCACCCGAGACATATACGTTCCAACGAGGGGGAAATCACCCTTAAATGCAGAGAAATCGCTCCGGTTTGGGGAAAATGCTGGGTGTTAATAACAAAGCACTCTGCAGCACACCACAATAGGCCCATTGATCATGTGATGTCATCGTTAAAGTCCTCGCCTTCGTCTCATGGCTCTAATAAATGGAAAATGTCAAGCGTTTACACTCCACAGAAGATGGATGGCTTGATATTCACCCATTGATTATAATATACTATGTTTAAGAAGAGTTAGCGCGGCGAGTAAGTGGGCTCCATGCAGCCGCCTCTCCTCCATTCGGCATTTCAAGTCAATAATATTCGGTCCGGATCCGTTTGCTGTACTGGAGCTTCCCAAAATAGTTCAGCCCGACGCCGAACCCGAAGGAACTGTGTGGGTGAACAGTAATCGCGCGTCATTGTTTCGTTCGCTATAATTACAGTTGTGATGGTGCACCGAAAGACAACAGCTTAATAGTCTACGCATAATTACCCCAATTGTGTAGATGGTGGCTAATTGGTTTGTTTGACATTGTGTGGTCGCGTGTGCGTGACGAGTGCGTGCGCGTACGGGATAAGAAATTATATCCACGGGAAAGCCTGTTGGTGGAAACAGCAGGACGAAACCGCATCGCTACGTTTCCTAAACAAACGGAGGACAGATCATCAGCAGAGTCCTCAGGTGTTACAGCGGCCCAACGGTGAGAGAGGGTACAAAACGAACTGCGAGAGGGGGGAAAGTTGGATAAAAATAGAACAATTTAGCGAGTTTTCTCCAGGAAATTGTGCGTGCTGGGGGCATCTTTGTATACCTCTGTAATGGCAAATTGTTTGTTTTTCAGTGATGAATTGGGTGGTGGTATCTGTAGCAGACAAAGCAGTTGATTAAATAGAAGCGTAATAATAATTGCATCGGTAGATTAATCATTTTTACAGCTAATTTGTATTTTGTATTTGTTTGGGGGTTTTCTTTCAATATAATTTAATAATGTAGCATAATGTGCAGTTACATCTTGCCTTTAGTACACAGTCTGATCAGCCAGTCTCCGCATGCTTTAAATTAGAGGTCGACCGATATATCGGGCCGATATGTGGGAATTTTACAATGACCGATCTAGTGCCGATAAAAGCCGATACCTCTGGGACCGAAAGAGATAAAGACTCGGGGGGGACACAGAAACTTTGTGATGAAAATTGGTTTGCTACAAGTTTGACTAAAGTTGGTTAAAGCAGCAAGTAACTCATCCTCCTAAAGGCCATAAGCACCACTGCAGGTGTCGGAGCATGTTATGGTTTTTTACTCATTAATTGTCCGTGAGAGTAAATACTACGCTGACAGAAAAGACAAAGGGACAGAGGGATATTGTACATCCAATTACACAATGGAGATATTTTTTTTCACTCAAACTTGGCTGTAACTACTGTTTGAGTGGCACTAGCCCGCAGTTAGCTTTGCCCCATTAGCCTGTTAGCTTCTTCGTGATTCTATTAAGTGTGTTTGGGGCCTCCGACCCGGTGCAGGTAAAGTTGCAATTCTGGTTTTCTGGCCAGAGACACCAGGGGGAGATGAAAGACCCCCCAGAGGGACTACAAAAAGGATTTATTAAGGTGAGCCAGTTACTTAGTACTGCTTTAAAGTTTCACTAAACCTCAATGCTGCATGTCATTTTGTAGCTTAGAACCTGGAAAATTCAATCGCTGAGTCAGTTTTAACCTCTGCAATTGTATTTTTGATCTGCGCGCAAGTGACTAGCAACAGTATGCTAATGCTAACAGCAGCATACTAATGCTAATGTCAACTAATCAAAGCTGGGGCAGAAACGATGACTGAATCAATTTGCCACTGCTGAAGTGGCCACATACAGGATTATAGAGCAGACATTTGGGAAAAATTGGCCCAAAAATATTGGCATCGGCCTGAGAAAAACCCATATCGGTCGACCTCTACTCTAACCATGTTTCAGAGTCACAGCTATCTCGCATCATCTTCTTTTCCTGTCACAAACAATCGCACAGGAAATTAAGAAGCACCAGTGCATTTCCCAACCAACCCCGTACATACTGTATGAAAGCCCTTTGTCATGTGAGAGTCCATTCAGTAATTAAGTAAAGTACAGAGATGTGCATTGGGTTTATCACTTTATGGCTAAGCCTGACAAACCATTTCCTAGGTTAGTCTGTGTTATGTTGATTTGCGTTTGATTGTGATTGGTCGGAGAGAAATCTGTCGCAGAACAACACCAATGAGAAACGTGTAAAAAAAAAAGAAAACAAATTGGGGGGTGGAAACTAATTAAAATAGCTTGAACTGTCGGGTCAAAAGTGCATGCATTTTAATAGTGCTGCCCAAATTGTATGTTTCATTTCCTAAAGCCAGTGTCGGTCATTTTAGCCCTGATCAGGAAGAGCAGAAGAATGTTGTGGTTGCCTGGTAACAAAGTGACCTGACAGAAACTCATTTAGCAGATAAAAATAATATCTGCTTCAGGTGCAGGAGGAACTAGAGAGTTTTACTATTTAAGAAGCTCTTTTCACAACAAAACATATAGTAGCATTAAGTAGCCTTAGATTATATTTGTGTGAAATGCAGTTAACCATTTCCAATTGCTTATGATATTTACAAAATGGGTTATGTTTTGCCTCCTGATAGTATATTATCATCTCATTTCACGGTCAAATTCAAGACACATCTGTGTGAATCTGACCTCACGACGAGGGACCTTTTCATTTCAATATGCTGATTAAGTGAAGCCAGATCTATCCACAATCTATCCATAACCTATAAGCCTGCGCTGACTAAATGACACACGTAATCTGCTGCAAACCCTCCTTTAGCAGATCATTCGGGACTTAGGCATTGTTCCACATCCACAAATCACCTCTTAACACAAAAACACACCAGATCAAGCATATTTTACCGACTTAACTTAGCCTTCTGTGTTATTGGTGACAAAAGGAACCTCAATAAAGAGAGAAAACGGCCTGATGATAGCACTAACATTAATCACAATACAGATAAAGACACAAAAATGCAAAGTTTTCCAATATGCTCTTGGATACTGCGATCATATTTATGTGATATTATACTAAACCATTTCAACAGTCTACAGTCCCATACGGCTCACATTTTGCACCAAACTGCAAAAAAACCTCTCCTTTCCATTTGTATCATGTGGGTTAAGCCTGCACTGTCAATGTTTGGGAATATAAATGCTTATTAAAAGCTCCAACAAAACCCCAAATCCACTTAGACGGCTTTTTTGCGGGATAATGGACAAATAGGACACATGCTCACAGTGTGTCAGATAATAATGCTATCTGCTTTTAGAAGTTAAGTGGGCGCAAAAAAAACCTCATGACTTTAACGGGACAGTGGTAGGTCACGCTCAGCATTTGGCTATGAAACTGTCCAAGTGGATTTGCCGATCGCAATCATATTACAGACTTAAAACGAAGGCTCCGGGCAGTACGTGTAAAATTGTGTGCAGGATTACAAAGAGTTGAAGGGGGACACTGGGACAAATGGCGCACCCTGATATCCATGCCCTGTATTAGAGGGTCAACGGAGAGGGCGCCGCCTGCTCACACACGGCCGTCATAGGGTCCCGTGTTGTAGGTCGGGAGGGCTGTGGCTGTGAATCAAGTCGACGGCCAAAGAGCCAACGCAGAAACTGGAACATCCAAGGAGATATAGACTGTAGCTGTTCTATGTCAGGAAGTCATTGCACCAAACATATACTGTAGTATCATAGTGAAGACACAACCAAAAAATAGTGGATGCCTTACAATTACGCCTGTTCATGTCGGTTTACAAATAACATTCTTGCATGCAAGTCCTTGCTTAGAAAAACGTATCCCGAATTAGTGCTTTGTCAGTCCGCTCTTAGTTAATGATAAAGATTCATTTCTAGGGCTGGGTACCGTTAAACAATGCCAGTTTGGTGTAGATAAAAAAAAGGTTTAGGTACTACTGGCATCAAAATAATAAAAGCATTGAAAACAGCCACCGAAAAGAAATATAAATCATCAAAATTTAAAGGAAACAAAAAAAGTGAAACATGAGTTGATAAAAAGTTTTGGGGGCAAAATTGGGGGGGGGGGGGGAATTGAGGGGAAAAAATACATTTGGGGAAACCAACGGGGGAAAATGTGGAAATGTGGAAAATTGTTAAAACTTGGGGAAAAAATAAGAAAAACTTGGGCAGTGGTTTTTTCTCGCCCTTTTGTAGTTAAAAGAAGTTTCTTGGTTGGCCTGCCAGACACTCCTCCTTTCTGTTCAAAAGAAGAACCGTCAACCGGCACTCTTCCAAAACATTAAAGATGGCGGCACTGTTTTCTTCTGCTCTTTTGTCTGTTTTAAATCATTTGGAAAATATAAAATCCCTAAAACTGGAGCAAGAAACGGCGTTCCTCGTAAAAAAAGATTTTTTTTAAAAGACTTCCGGGTCTTGTTACTGCGACGTATCTGGCGTTGCTCTGATTGGTTGATGCCGTCTGTCAATCACGCCCGCCGGGAAATCGTTGAGATCATGCTCGCTCCCAGTCTACATGTCTTATACCGGTAGTTTGGCAGGCCAGGCAAGTTTCTTGGTTGTTTCACCTCAAACAAAGGATACAAATGTAAAAGAAAATATATGGAAGGAAAAGGAATAAATTAACATAATTAATTTTATTAGTTTTATGGTTCTAGATGACAAATAATCATTTAGCATATGTATTGAAAAAAGTATTGTTCAGGTAAAAGCAATACCGGTATAAAAAATAAAATCAACGGTGCCCAGCCCTATTCATTTCTATCATTAGAGCTACAATCATGTTACAATCTCAGCAGGTTTAGAACTTAAACAAATACTGCTCATGCTCGGAAACTTGACTGTGACGACTTTCTGGCAAGACTTCAAAACACAGATGACTTACTTTGAAATGTAATGTGGAGAACTCGGGCATCGGAACAAAAAGGTGACATTTTTAGGGTAAGGAGTAGGTCAATTTGCCCTGATTATTCCCTCCCTCTGTCGTTTTTCTGTCACTGATACGAGGACAAAGTGTAATTTAAAACTACTCCCAAGCTACATGCAGCGCAACACCTAAAGTGTCCGAATAATAAATCAGGAAATCACACATTCATCATTTTTCGCCGTCTTGCATCGAATCTTCAGTGGAGCTGCGCCTCGCGCCTGTCAAAGCGTGTGCGCCGGTACATGGAGAGGAGATCTGCTCTGAACGCACACTTCTCTCCAGTCCACTCTGAAACACTGTCTTATTTAACTATGTGCTGTGAAGTGTCTCACCGCTCAGCTGCGCGCCCGCGTGTGACATGTTCTGGACATCCATGCGTGTTCATAAACCACATGTGTGATGGCATGTGCATTCGGCGCAAAGCAACTGTGAATTGTCGAAATGGATCATTCAGAGTCAAGTGATGTATGTATATATTCTTCTATTTTTCTCTTGCTGCCTGTGCTTGTTCCGGAGATGAATGCCCACCTGTGGCCCCACTCCTCCTGTTTTTGAGCTGTAGTCTGTTCTGAAGTCCAGATGGGATCTCTCTAATGCTTTTCCTCTGTCTCTTTTTGCTGCTGTGTGTTGTCAAGACAAAAAAGGAAAAGTGAACGAAAACTGAGATGGACAGGCGGATAGGTAGCTCGATTTAAGTCACAAAGAAATGCAGAGTCTCTTCCTTTTGAATAACATGCAAGACGGGAGACTGAGTGGAGATCTGTCATTGAAATCCCCCAGGCTACAATCTGGTGTGGCGTGTTTACATGCATGAGACCCATGTATGTTTCATTAACATGCACTGTCCCGACCAAATAAACCAATAAATCAAATCCGGCGTAATGACATCAACCAAATAAATGAGCAATATAATGTTTCATCCGATTTGTTCTAAACATGAAGATGGGCAGTGCGGGCAGGGTGCTGAACTGGCCCTAAACGTAGCGAATAAATGAGGAAGTGAGCGTCCAGTATTTAGTCAGAATGTAGCGCCCACCTGTGCCCCTCCTGTGTGGATTGCTCCAGCAGCCCCAGTGTTTGAGGTGCAGTCTGTTGAAACAATGGCCACAGATGGGATCCCTCTGTCTCTCTTCTCTCTTCCACTCTCTCTCTCTCTCTCTCTCTCTCTCTCTCAATGTGCTTCTGTGTATCTGTTCGTAACCATTACATCTGACTAGCTCATTGGTTGAGAGCAGTCTCAGAACATCACAGAACACTTCCCAGCAGTCTCTCTGGAAAATAGGGTTTTTAGGACGATAACGGGATAAAAGATAAACTGAGCGACAACATTATGAGCAATACCGAGATGTGTATTTTTAAAAACATTATCGCAAGACATTCAATGTGTAAACCTAAACTATATTGGTGTAGCAAGGAAGCAGTGGAGAAGCCTATTTGGGAAGCCTTACACCAGGATGGGCTCTATTAGGGTGTGTAAAAGCCGAGACTATATTGAAAAGTCAAACAATGGCAAGACAGATGTGGATGCCACCAAAATCCAATACACAGAACAATAGGAGTGGAGAGTGGGAGAAGAGGAAAACAGATTAGGGAAAACAGAGAAAGTTTGAAGAGTATTTTGGAGTCACCTTAGATGAGAACACAAGCAGGACATGGCCTCTACGGGGTGGAACTAAAGAGGGGCTGAAGAGGGAACTGCAAACTGCAGTAAAACTTTGTCCCAGGAATTAGAATGCATGTTTAAAGAAACCTACAGTTAACCTTTAAAGATGGGATATGAGGGGAAAGGAGATACAGTATTAGGGCCAGGAGAACAGAAAGAAACAACCAGCAAAACCTATTGTAATGTGTTAAAAAAAAAAAAAAAAAGACATTTTAGGGTTAGGGTTAGGGTTAAGGGTGCAGAATTACTATGCAGCCATTTTCCCTCATACAAAATGGGAAGGAAAAGACACCTAGAAATGACTGAAAATGCATAATTGTCTAATAGATGGTCATCTGGATGCAGCTCTCTTGACAGATCGAAAATAATAATAATATTGGGACAGGACAATAGAACCATCAAACGTTTTGCTGCCAATAAGCCAAAAGGGTCGTAGGAAGTGAGATGACAAGAAAAAGACGCAGGAAAGTACAGGAATCCATTATCAACCAGTGCTGCCATTGTCAGCAAACTGACCTGAAGTGTCGAGAAGTAAAAGGTGTTCAGAGCTCAATGCCGACAATGAGACAATGCCGATGTGAGAAAAGTGAAAACACACCCACTATTGATCAAGACACATAAGCTAACAAGTTTAGGTCAGGAATGTCCTCAAGAGAGACGTTTTGTGACCTTCAATATAAACATCGCCATCTCCTGGGATGCTTCAATCCAACATCCTTTCAGTTTTACGCCGTTTGGAGTTTGAAAATGTTAAGAAAAAAATAACAACATGGTCAAAAAAGTCAGTAATAACTGTGCAGGCAGTCACCACTCTGTTGTGGCAAACGATATCCACAGTAGCTCAGTGGCTGCAAGACAGGTGGCTCCATTAGCGCTCTTACAGAAAAGTCCTTTCCGTGTGCAGTGCTCAACAAAGAATGACGTTACTACTCTTCCAAATCCTATATTTTGATAACCAAAAACAGTAATGAGTCCGGCTAAGCATTAGGAGCACATTTGGTATTAAACCGGCCCCGGACTTGTAGAGAACAAATCCCTGAGTATGTCAAAAAAAAAGTAAGTCTCTAGCCCATTTCTGTGCAGAGTTAAGTTTTTTTCTTTTACTAAGTATACTCATTCCAGCCACTAGGGGGCAACTTAAATAAATAAAAAAGAATTCCACATGTGTCCAGCAGGGGCACTGACATAAGAGATCAGGATATAAACAACATATTATAGCCACGTGGTAAATGAAGCTTACGAGAACAGAGTGTGGAGTGAATGAATAACGACTACACTTTGAGAAACTTGTGACTCAGGCTTGAAAAGCGCAATACAAGTGTAAGCCGTTATTACTTCGGTCACATTACGCAATGATGTTATATTTGAAAATAAAATTACTACACTGAAATACCTGTGTTATTTCAAATTAAAACAAAGATGACTATTTTTGCAAACCACTACGGCTAAACAGATATGTGCCTGGAATCAAGTGTTGATCTTGTGGATAAAGTAGTGGGGACGACTGTGCCAGGCGAGTAATCTCTACCTCACAATGAGGCCTGCTGCATTTTGGTCTGGGTCATACAATTCTATGTTATAGCCAACCCGGCTCGACCCCCCATCACAGTCAGGAGCGATAATGTTTTGTTGAGGTTTGGTTGATCTTCTGACATAGCAACAAGTAACCTGCAGAGTAGCTGTAGAAATATATAGGGCTTTACTGTTTGTGAATGGAAGATGCCCTGGTCTTGATAGTATTATCGTGTCCACGGTTACCTGGCCTTGACTATATGTATTGAGAAACACCGCTTTTATATCCTTTTTTCTATAGACTGCAGTGCAAGGATATAATGGTACACAATAAACCCCGTAACATATGACATGTCCTCTTACACCAGCCTATTTGCTTGCTCTGCTCTTTTCTACGTCTCTGCGATGTTGAAGTTAATGCGTTTTGAGTCGAGGCGTTGAAGGAGGCATAAAAAAAAATGGGGGGAAAAAAACAGCCGGGTTTTAGCCAACAGTGGGGTTATGAATTACCTATAAGTGAGAAAGCCCTGCACATATTTAATGCACGAGAATCTGTCCCCTTTTTTCACTATGTTCACAAGCTTCCCCCTTTTTGGCTGCTTTCTCTGGCCTCGCCTCAAAACATCTGCTGTGATTAGAAGTAACAACCAGGGGATTCAGAAGGATGTGGGGGAAATAATGTCAGAAATATTGGTTTGTTTCCTTTTATTTGTGTCATTTTTGATGAGAGACAGAGACACATGCGCTTGAGTCACTTTAACAGTACCTTTTTACTTGAGTAATACACAAGTATCAGTACTCTTACTTGAGTAATAGTAACTTCTTGATACATAAAATAGATGTAGTTTGTGTTTAAAGTTGTTTTTGTGTACAATGTATGACATTTTCTTTGGAAACATGTGTGTCATTGTTAAACCCCAAATTGTCCCATAATCCAATATTGTATCGGATCTATTCAAAGTGTGTTTATCATTTTTTTATATATATATATATATATGTCACTCCTACAGCTGTTAACAGGAGGAGCCCCAGGCAAGGTTTTCACCAGCTCGAGAACCTGTATTTCATTGTTACTTTTTATTCTGACAGAGACATAATGTCAAGTTATAAAACATAAACATCAATGCTGAGGCACCCTAAATAACGTTTATAGATCTATTTTTTAAGTACCCTTTGAAGTAACTTTACTCCATCCACCTTTGTATTCATCCACATACAACTTCTCTTCCATGTGCGCTGTTCTCAAAACCCGGCATTACCAGCATCATCAGTAGGACCTCTGAAGGCCAAAGCTTTTAAAATCTATCATTTTACTCTCAGCCGGGAAGCCGAATTAGCCATTACAGAGAAGAAAGAGAGCTCCTTGTGTCGAGCAATTTACTAAATGACATTTCTTCAGAAGAATGAAATTACTGTGTGTATATTTAGATGATTTGAGTCAGGGCGACCCACAGTCCTATAAGCTGAAGCAGGCGCTGTCTCTTTCTCTCTGTGACGGTGTACGGCCTTATCAGGAGCTGGGAGGTCATTTAGCCGCTGTGTGGATCAATTAACAATCAATTTCAAATTAGTGCAGCATGGCCACAGAGCCCGGGGGACTACAGCGGGATACCTATATATAGACCCCGCTCCAGGACCAGTGTCAAGAACAAAACCAATTGTGGCTCAATATCAATCTGGACACAATGCAAACCAATATGGAGATGGAGAGCATGGGGACGGGCAATCGAATCGAAGTATTGAAAGTCTGCGATTATCAAGGTAAACTTTAACAGCTAAAAACAGTTTCTCAAGAAGTTTTCATGCGTAAAACCTGGCACATGTTTCCAAATATGTGCTCCTTGTAAATTAGGTAAGTTATCTGTCAAATGTTGATGCTCCAATTGTAATACTTTCCTACTTTATGATTCAATATCGACTGAGTGACTTATGGCTCTTGTTTTATGGAAAAGTGGGAAAATGTAGTCTGCTAAAAAGCCTGTAAAAGCGTATCATTATACTAATATCATTACCATTTGGCTAAAAGGCAAGGTTTTTATCATTCGGGCTGCAGCTTCAAATGAGTTTGACACGCCTGAAGTTTTCTATTTGCTCCCAATCTAAACAAAAGACACAAAAATTAGGGGTGAACAAGACATGAAGCGGCAGTGCACTTACTTGAATTCTAAACGTTTAAACCAAAGTGCAATCTCAAACTATGGTCAAGGTCATTGATCGCAAGGTGCTTCTTTAGTCTACACAATCTTACAGCAGTAACGGCATGTGGGTTGGAGTTGGGAGGAACATTTTAATACTTTGTCTGTGTCTTTCCTCAGGATTAATGATCCATATTAGTACATATTTTGTAAGTAAGTGCTTTTTGTATAACTGTACAATGACCACTGTGGGTCAACCTGACCAGCATGTTTTTGGAGGTAGTGGAAACCGTAGCACCTGGAAGAAACCTGGCTGGCTGCCTTCAATCTCCTCTGATCCTGAAATGGTGCAGCGTCTCCTGGGTTTGTCCCTGTTTCAGAGCATGGTGTCCTGCACTGGTCAGCTCCTCCACCTCATTCCTCTCCCCCCTACAACAGTCCTTCATCATCTTCTGGGAAGAGCTTTACAGTTTTATTCTCCAGTGAACATCCATTAGCCAGAACGCAGAATTTGGTAGGGATAATGGCATGTGTGGCTTAGCTGCGAGTCTTGCCCGGATACCTCCTTGTTTGTCCCTTTTTTCCTGTAGCGCCTCTTATGACGCCTCCACTGTGCTGTACGTGTGGAGAGCTCTTGGTGCCTCTTCAGTGTTTGAGAAGAAGACATTTGTAGGTCTCAAATGTCTTTAGCTCATACGCTAGCTGTTTGTTGACTTTTAAAAAGCTGATTTCTTCAGCACCATTATGCAGTAAAAAAAATCCACCGAGCCTCACAAAAACACGGCAAAGACGTACAAAAGCATCCAGCAAAACAATGTGGAGCACAGAAACCACAAATGCAGTTCACAGAAAAAGGCAAAAAAAACGCAGCTGTACTGTATAGAGAGGGAGGTTGCTGCTTGTATAATTTTCATAATAATATGAAGTCAAATAAAAATAAAAAAGATTGATCAATATAAAGGAAAACGTTAACTATTTAAACTTTTTGCCCAGCCCAACAAGTGCTTTTGTCCACCAATATATGGTATAGTTTCAAATATGTATACCGTAAAATAACAAAGCACAATTAATCTAAATATAGACCGTACAATGGCACCATCTAAAACCCTAGACTCACGATTTCTGTACAGATGCGGCTGTCCACTTAATCACTGCCACAAATGCTTCACCCCCGCATTTTTGTACATAATTGCTATTTCGTACCTGACCAATTACTTTCTTGACGACTCATCTTTGGGAACATTATCTACAATCCCCTGAGATGTTCGCCGTCTGCGTCCTCCACACCGCTCGCTCACAGGGGACAGTAAATGAGCTTAATGAACCTTTAGAAGGCCGGCCCACTTTTCTAGCCGCGGCCTCGCTCCGATTGGCCGACGCCGCCGATGACGTCACTTTTGTTCCAGGGAAACCTTCTTCCTCGTTGGTGGGGGGGGGGGGGACTTACTGTAATTTATTTGCAATGGGAGTTATGAAGTCCCAGGTAGAGGGGGCTGGAGAGACAGACTTGCGGTGCCTGTTGGCCATGGGGGAAGAGTGGAGACAGCGTTTTCTCCATCATCGATTCGGGCTCGTGAAGGATTACAATGATAAACACGCCGACGCTCCTTTGTAATACCAGAGATCAACATAACGACCCATGGGGAGACATTGATGGAGTGTGGCTGTGGCTCACAAAGGCAGAGGCAATGAATGGGTTTTGGTGGGATCTGCCGGAGAGCAGAGATCCTACCGGCGATGAATGTGTGATGCGGACTGTTATAACTCACGGGTGGACGGGAGTGTGGAGGTGAAGTTTCTGCTTGAGTTAAGGCTGCAGGCGACGCTGGCAAAAATTAATATCTTGGATTAATATTGTGGATATGGAAAAATGTCTTAACTACTTCATCGGGTTGCGGGTGAAAGGAGACTATCTCTAAACCTCTGTGTGTTTAAGGAGAAAGTAACCGAGTGCATACAAATGAAAAAGATTTATTGTTTGTGAAAGTTATGTAATCTTGATTTGGACCCGGGAGTTTTGGAAATCCCCGCCTCCAGTCATGCTCTGCTGTGACTGAGACATCCAGAAAGACACATGACAGAGAAATAACTACCACATCGTTGTTAACCAAAACTTAAAGGAACAGGCCACCGTTTTTACATACTGAGATATGTTCTTACCTGAGCTTAGACGAGTTGATGCGTACCTGCCTGGCCGTTGTGCGTGCTCTCAGTCACGCACAAAGACCAAGGATGTTGTTAGCATTTGGCCTCTCCCAGCATATCCCTATGGCTCCAAACAGGGGTGAAGTATCTCAGTGTGTAAAAACGGTGGCCTGTTCCTTTAAGAGTCATTGCAAAATGCCTAAATGCTTAATTCTGGCTTCTGGCTTCTGGCTCGACTGGAGCTTGCAGCCTCATTTGAAAGCTAAGACCCACAACACTCATCTAAGCTTATTCCTTGTTATGACTGTCGTTTTCGTCGTGTTTTCATCACGTTTTTGTTGTGTTTTACTTGACATGTTTTGGTCACATTCTTGTGGCAGGATCACAAAAATGTTACATTACACTACAAAAACAATAAAGCAATGAAAACATGACAGAAGGGGAATGAATATGTGACAAGAAATATGGCAAAAACATGACAAAAAGGTGGCAAAAAACATGACAAATACATGGCAAAAAATGTGGAATAAAACGCATTTTTGTTGTGCTCAGTTAATGCGGGGGGTAAGAGGTTAAATTCTACTCCTTTAAAACTTCACTGCTGTTTGCACGGACTTTCACTTTCAATAAAAATGGAATATTCAACTACAAAAAGCACAGCAACCAACAGGACTCGAAAAGACAACATTTTGTGGCAAAGGCAGATTAATGACCGCACCAGTCGTCATGTGTGAGGTATGAGTGGTGAAGCCGAGCCTTTTCTCAGACATGCTTGAATGTAATATGTTGCTATATTTCACTATTAAATAGGAAATAGCATCAACCTTTATGTGAGAGTTCAAAGTGCCTGTTTGTCATGTGTGGTGAAACGTCCCGTCTTAACCCTGTCAAGCCCCCCAGAGCCAGCGAGGCAAAACGGCTCATTTGGAGAGGAGGATGTTCAAGAGCAGCGACGAGACGGCGACATCTGCTTTAAATATGGATAAGCTCAAGGCCCTCACACACACACACACACCGACACACACTGCTTTATCAAAAGTTAGCCCCCCGTCCCCTCCCAAAGATCCAATCTGTCACGGCGAGCTTCATCCCAGGAGCATTTATAACTTTAAGGCTCGTACGGTGACTCATGTTTGTTGATGAGTTTGTGGATATTTACCACTTTCCTTGTGTCGCTAAGCTTGTTTACGGGTGCACTCAAGATGCCAGCGATTTTGGAATTCTGCTTCTGGTGGGATAAACAGTGCCCAGTTAGTCGCCACGAATAAAGAGGCTATATCCTCCTCCCTGTAGCTAACTTTAAATATGTTGTAAGTCACTTCCTTGTTTATTCATTCACTGACAACCCACATCCATGAGGCAGTGTCTGAGCCTCTAACCCAGATCCGAAGCAACCACAGCTGATCCACATCTCCCTCTTTCCTCACGATTCAAGGGCCACATCCAAGCGCTGATCCCGGGCCAGCTCAGATGATGTTTCGAGCGCAGATGTTTGGCCCAGGCAGCGGCACCTCTTCTGGGCCCCACACGGCTTCTAATGCGCGCTTAAGAGACCATTGGGTATCTCACTCCCCCCCCCCCCCCCTCTCTCTCTTCCATGTCTTGCTAAAATATCTGCCCATCATTTATTCATTCACGCGGTCCCGGGACGGCGTCATCATCTGAGGTATGGTCATGCGAAGTCCTCTGTCACTCATACACAGACATACACGCACTTTGAGAGCGCTCCCAAGGGTCTTTTAATTTTTGAGAGGTTATTTTTAGTGTCAAAAATAATCGAGGTGGAAGGTTCCATCTGGCCAACACTCTTGTTCCAGCTGCTCCTTTTTAGCGGCAGGCGGAGAACGAGGGAGAAAAATACTATGTGCTTATGGGATGAAATGCACAACCCGGATGTTAGGAGCATTCGTATGCAAATTAGTGTCTCAAATTGTGTTAAGCTGGAACTCGGGAACATATGGCTGTTCTTTGGAAGACATTGCAATTAATTGAGATAAAGATAAATACGGTAAGCAGAATATTGCATTTAGAAAGAAATCTCAAAGTAGGACAGTAGGGTGGGGTTTCTTAAAGTGATAGTCCGTAAGTTTGCAAAGTGAGGAGAGAGAGAGAGTGAAATTTGAAAGTAAACAATCAAATTCCTCCCCCTCTTTAACCAGAAAGCCATTAGTTTGCAAAACGAGGAGAACAGGAACAGAATTTTCAAAAGTAAACCATCAAGCTCCTCCCCCTCCCTCCTGATTGGACCTGACAGGCCGGTTCATAAGCTCGTCTCATTGGTCAAACCGGGAGGATACTAGACTATGATTGAGATGGGGCTGTACAACAACAACAACAAATACATATATTATTACTTTACTTCACATCAAAATGCAAGAACGGGTGGTCGATTTTGCACATTTTATAAAATGTATAAAACATTTAGACTTACAGACAATCACTTTAAGTGCTAAAAGCTATGCATAAAGGAATCGTGATTATCTGTACCATTTTTACTTTAAACTCAATTGTCAGAGGAAATAATTCTTTACCAATGTGGCACTTGTTAAAGTGCCTTTTCAATAAATCGTTGCTTTTTTGTGCCATTTAGAACAGTTGTCGCATCCGTATAATTCCAAGCCACACTTTTCTCGCGTGACAAATCCATGACTGAACACACCGAACATTGTTTTCAGTATTTGCCTTCTATCAAGCTTTCTCCTACATTCCCCTGTCGTAATGACTGAGATGGAGAGAGACAATGAAATGCCATTTTTGCATTATAGCTCTGTGCGTACGTTCACAATAGCTTGCCCAGATCAAGACCTATTACTTTAAACTGGCTGAAGCATAATCAATGTTTTAACACTTCATTAGGATGATTACTGTATAAGTTATAAAACAATCTTCACATGAACAGCCAATTTCACCAGTTGTAATTATTGCAACCAATCACTGCAGTCCCTCAGTGAACCCATGTGCATCCAGGCTACACAAATCTGAGCTGCCGAGATGAGGCAATGCCAATACAAACAATATGTCAACTCTAACTTCCACTAAAATTCACGACAATTCATTTACTCATCTGCTAGTAGCTATATCGATCAAAGTATGAGGCTATGAGAATGCACAGATTTCACAGCCTGCAGAGTCTTGATCCATGACAGGTCCAGCTGACTGAAGAGCAGCTTTATCCACCAGTCTGTCAGGAAGCTTTTAGTCTTCCCACTCCCTCTGCTGCCCCCCATTCTGTGCAGCGCTTTACATGCGGTAGAATTACCTATAAAGCTGGACTGAACTGATCAGAGCAAATGCTGACTCTATACAAACATTAGGGACAGTAACAGTTAAACCCAAAACAACAAAGAAACACTTGACTGTGTGCTAATTTGAGCTGTTGCATAAGCTCTTATTATGCCAGCCAGATAAACAAACATCAGTTGAAAAGTTCAAAGCCACCTCCTTCCCCAAATTAATTCACGGAATTGATTTTGGTGTTGTCCGTGTCATTGCGAGCGAACCGTCCAAACAGCCGCCGATGGGAGATTTCTGCTGACAGCATTTCGAAGCAGTAACATTGTGAGCATAGAACAGACGAGCGCTTCACATTTGACTTCCACAAACTCACAGAACTCCGTCACCGCCTTCTGACTTTGATAAGAGGGATAGAAGGATGCAATATTTATGCAGAGCTTGATGGCCAAGAGCAGGACAGGATGAGGAGCCCTGACTTGAACTTGTCTCAAAATGACACCTGTCTAAGCCACTTACAGTGTTTGTTTTTCTCCCAATAGCTATCAAATGGTGACTGTGAAGTTTTTAATATAAGCTATAAAAATACCACAAGTGTTCAAAGCCATAGAAAATATATATATTATTTTTGAAGTCCACCGTGAGACCATAAATTACCAGTGTGAGATCAGGACACACTATGTTTAGTGTTTTGCGATATAAGACTAGTGCCTATGTAGAGCCCAACCCAGCTGAAAACCAAGACTTACCCTTGGTACCCAGTTGCTTTCAAGACATAATACGCTAAATCTACTTTTTTTTTAGATTTAGACCCAAGTTATTATGTTGTTCCCTCATCAGAAATGTGTTTCATCCACACAGTTTTGTGTAATCCTGTTTGATTTGATCATTTGTTCTTCTACACCTGAGGCACTCTGACCTGTATTTCCTGGATTTAGTTGCATAATACATCCGCCCACAAAAGTGTCCATAGCGCATTAAAGCCCACAAACTATCACTGGACCTGTTCTGAGCAGTTGTGGACTTTATCACGGCACCATCGACAAACTAGCACGGCGTCTGCAAAAAATGATAGCTCATTTTGCTTTTTGTTTCCCTTGAAAAGATGGGAAATTAGAAGGACTGAATCAAGTGCATGTAATAATGTGGCCACTGAGTATACACTTCTTATGAAATATTGCATGACTATCTTCTTTCCGGTAGATAGCCCTTTCAGAGTAGCAGCAAGGTGAATCAATGGAGCCTGTATAGTGTGTGAGAACTCTTTTAACGTGACAAACTGATCAGGTCAATCTAGTGACAATGAGCGTGGCATGTATAAAGTGGAGGTCAGAAAACACGGCCAAAACAAGCGACCGCGATCGATACTGTTTGTCCAGACCAGAGCTATTTATAGAAAAGCAAGCGGCGGCTCTCGGATGAAGACAGGAGAAAGTGTCCGGAGCAAGAAGTTTGTGTGTAAGCAAGTTTATTTGAGGCAACATACAGTGCGAGTAACGGATCTATGCAAAGTCATTTAGTTTTGGAGATTTGTTGCACAGTCTTTCCGGACGAGGACAGAGGGCTGTTTGAGGCTATCCCAGCAACGATGAGCCTGGAGTGATATGTCTTGTACTAATCTAACAGGAAAACACAGGAAAACAGGGGGAAACATGGAAAGCCCCACTTAAGTGATACTGCTGTACACTGAAACTGGACACTTTTTTTTTTTTAGAGTTACACTATTGTCCAACAACACTTTGGTCATATAAGTTTATCCAATACGACAGTTCAGCAGCGGGCCCAATTCTCTCTCTTCAATAACACTGTCCTGACCACACCACTCCTCCTCACTTTGACTCTAACTGTACAGGAGACCGCAATTTACTGTTTTCATTTGGAGCCACTTAATCGGACCAGCCACGGGCCAATCCGGGACAGTGTCTTGGGTTCTCCTCCTCCCTCGGCAGTCTTCTCTCACTTTTATAGAGCTAAATGTAGCCAGCCGGAGCGGAGCACCTGGACAATCACGGACTTAATTCAATCAGGGCACGGGTAGTGTCCAAATTGATGTGTCACTACAGCGGCCGTGTGTGTCTCTACAGGGGGAAAGAATGCTTCTGTCCCTCATTCGGCTAAGGCTTGGAGGGAGTTGGCGGCTATTGAAGCCTTATTCTGCTGCGCTATGCTGTTTTTGTACAGCAGAGGAATCTGGGATCAGTAAGGTTAAAGCTGAAGTTAACATTTAGTCGTTGTCCAAAGGGCTGCCCCGAAGTACACAACTTAAAAGGTGCAAATGCTTAAAAACCACACAACAACTTAAATGATATTATTAACACATTATTTGGCCAATGGACAAACAATTAGACTTTCACTAATAAAAGCAACAACAACAAACTTTTATGCAACAACTTTATATAACAACTTTTTATGACTCTGTGGTAGCCTCTGCTCTCCACTACGCTGCCGTGTGCTGGGCCCCGGGCAGCACAGAGCGGGACAAGAACAGAATGAACAAGCTGGTCAGGAGTGCCAGCTCCGTCTTGGGCTGCCCCCTGGACTCTGTGGAGGAGGTGAGTGACAGGAGGGTGTTAGCCAAGCTCACCTCCATCATGGACAACACCTCCCACCCACTGCACGGGACTGTAGAAGAGCTGTGCAGCTCTCTCAGTGGCAGACTGAGACACCCTCAGTGCAGGACGGAGCGCTACCGCAAAGCCTTCATCCCCACTGCTGTCAGACTGTACAATAAGACTGTGAAGTAACATGTGCAATAATCTCTGTATCAGCCGCACTTTATTAACTCTGAGTGATCTTACTGAACGCCGACTGTAACAAGTGAATTTCTCCTTTGTGAGATCAATAAAGGATTATCTTATCTTATCTTATCTTAAAAATCCCAAAGTACACTCAAGCAAAATAGGTAATGTGCATGGAACTGTGTTGCAGTTGTGAAGTTTGACATGAGGATTTAAATCATGTATAAGTTACATGTATATCATTTGTGGTTACGGTCCAGTACTTGTTCAATACTTGCTTGCTTTACATCATTGTTTTACATGATACATTTATTATCGCCTTGCAGTAGCCAATAGTTTGAAAATATCCTCTTTCTTTTGCTTGGCACCTGCACCTGGTATGAGAGCTTCTGTATTGATGCTCCCTGATGTTTATAATTATATGGAATGCAATGTAATATTAAATGTATTGCTTTATAGGGTGTAATAAATGAGCAAACCCCAATCAATGTACTGTAAATTCATGATCAAAGCAAAGTAAAGCAAGCTCTAAAATCTCTCACTTTCCTATTATACTTCACTGCACACACGGCCAACTTGCTCAAGTCACTCAAGTCGCACTACACTACTTGTTCTTAGGGGATATAGGGGATTACGAGACGCATAATCACAACTGCTGTACTTGAAAGTAAAGATAAAGATAAGCAAACGTAAAGCATCTCTCCCAACCAAACAACGCACGCAACATCCGACGAAAAGCCCCCGCGCGTAATACCCGGTGGGATAGCATTACAGGCGTGTATACGGCGATTTCCCCGGCTCTAGGGGTCTGCCTGCTGCAACTGTCTGCTGTCCCTGCCTCGCCTTCCCCGTTAATCGGGCGGATTACCAGCGCAGCCCTCTACCGTCTGCTCCGTTTCTATTTCAAAACACTCCCACCGACGCTGCGTAAAAAAGCGGACCCAGACGCGCGCCGTTACTGTACAATTTCCGAACGCGTTCATGTGGGGTCTTTGCGAGCAGAGAGGGGGGCACCTTTTGCTGAAAGATAGCAGGGCGAGTCAATCCCGATCGGGAGTTTCAATTTATTTATGGGGGGGAAAGCAAAGGGATTTGTCAACGTGATCCAAACATACTGTATTAAAGGAGGTTGGATCAAATGGCCGTGGCGCGCGTTTTGTTGTCGCATCTGCTGCTATTGTCAAAGTGCGGATCCGTATTGTAGTGGTGACTTACTTATCCACGTGACACGTTTAATATCCCTGTGTGATGCTTGTAAGTTGGTGTGTAGGGCGGCGTACTTACCCCCCATGCAGAAAAGCACCGTCCAAGCTATCCATAGATCCGAGTTGTGAAACTTCACCATGGTTCCCGACTGCGTGTGCCTCGCGCGTCCTCACTTGGAGACCACTTGCCTCGCTCTTTTTTTGTGTGTGTGTGTGTGTGCAGGGCTAGAGTTGAGTTCACTTCAGCAAAAGTGATATCTTGCAGAAATATTCACGTGAACATCAAATTAAACAGCAAATCATAGCAAGTCATTCCAGCGATATTCCCCAATGTGGAAGAAAAGAAGAAAAAAAAGATGACCAGAGGACTCTATCCATCCGAGTCCCGCGCTGTACCGTCTCCTTCTACTCCTTTTGGTCGCTGCTCACTTCAAGTACAATCACACTCTCGCTGTGAAATCCTCGCCTCGTCTGGGAGAGCGCAAAGTCCACCTGTTGGGCCGGAGACGCCGTCCTTCTGTCGCTGAAAGTGAGGCGTCAGTAAGCGCCACTTGCCCACAGTCTGCCTGGCGAGTGTCTCCTGCGCGTCTTGTTGCGCTCCATGCTTTCCCGTGTGTTCTTGTCTGCTGCTGCAGCCGTGCGCCGTGCTGCGAGCGCCAAACGGCCGGGAGTGACAGGCGAGCGGGACTTCCGGAGCCGGTGATGTCACAATAAAAGGGGGGGGCTGGCACACAGGACGCGCACCTGAGCCGGGGTTGGATGACGACTGGGGAAATGTTTTCGCTCGTTTGGTGTGTGGTGGGTGTTTTTGTTTTTTTGTTTTTGTGCCAGTAAGCGTTGATGTAGTTTGGATTGTAAAGACAGAAGAGACCCCACAGTATTTCAACAAAGACAAACGGAGCACCGACAATGATGAAGACTGACGAAAGGTAACCAAGAGGCGCTAAACTCTAAAAAAAACAACACCAGAAAAGGTTGCCACTGTCAGAGAATGGAGACATGTCAGGAACGGACATGGAGGAGCAGGCCAGTTAGTTAAAAGAGAGATTTACAAGAAAAACCTTGCAGCAGTTCAACCTGTTGTTTAATCTGTAAGCCTAAAAGGTACTGTTCTTGTATACATTCAAATATAGAGGTGTAACGTTGCATTGAAATAATTGTAATTAAGTAAAAAGTAATGGCCCAAACAATTACTCAAGTAACTGTAAAATAAAGTACTTGGAGAGCAGTGTGAGTAACTGAGTAACTATTTGAGTGAAAAAGTCAGATTTATTTTCAATGACGCCGTAAATTGTGTGAAACAAAACATACAATTATGTGGTGTGATATTTATAAAGAAAATTCCCAGAAAATGAAAATACAGAATAGCAAATTCAATTCTAAAGAACAAGCATTTGCCACTTAAACATTTACTCACAATGGATAAACTAACAATTATTTTTACTCTAGTGAGAATACAGGTATTTCACTATAGTTTTACTCAAGTAGAAGTAAAAAATACCATATGATAAAACTACTCTAAGAATTACAATTTCTTCAAAAGTTACTCAAGTATATTTACTTGAGTAAATGTACTACCCGCCTCTGAATAGAGGCTACACAGCTGTTCAACAGCCTGTGAGAAACAAACCAAAAAGGCCTTATAAGAACACTTACACCAGTGAAACCCTGCAGCTGTTCAATCTGTAAGCAAACTTTGGCTGATTTTCATAGAACACACTAGTGAGGAATCGTTTCCCTACTCGACCTGAAATTCACATAACACACAGTAGGGAGACCTTACAGCTACTTAATCTAAACAACAAAGCATTTGCACATAACTATCTCAAAAGACACACATAAAGCACCACAAAAGACAGAGCCCATAAGTCATCATTATTTCGAATTTGGGAAACATAAAAGAATAGCCTAAGAGTTTAACACTGCTTTTAAAACAGTCAATATCCAGACACCAAAATGACTATAAACACTGTTAAAGTATAGTTTGAATAGATTTCAGTAGACTTTTTTTGAAGATTAAAATCCTCCAGGGTTTGTAACTAAATTGTGGAAGATAGAAAAAGTGTTTTAAAAAAAAAGTCTGTGCATGGCAACAAAATAATTCCCTTCAATGAAAATACAGCGTCATCAGGAGCCTTTCTTTTCCAATAGACTTCCGGTTTCATGTGTGTGCGGCTTGACAGTTCTCAGCAGCAGTGATTTGAGCACGGGCTGTTGCTGAGAGACCAGTGACGCCATCCTTGAGCGAACACGGGGACGGAGAGACACGTGCGCCCCCTTGTGTCGACACCAGCGGCATCATCTTCAGGGCTCAACGTGAGAGAACAAAAGAATTCATAATTTTTATCTTGCCTTTCTCTTCCTCTCCAAACAATACGATTAGTCATGAACAAGATCCTCTACAGTGACAGATTTCTCTCCATTTTCTATTTGCCTAATCCTCTCTGTTTGACGAGCCTCTTTGAATGAATTGTGCTGCTGCTATATTAGGCCCTTAATAACAGTGAGTCATTTGGATCATTTGTAATGTAAATGTCACTGGAGCTCAATGAGTGAATTCATCAAGTCTCCTATATGCGGAAGGTGCCACCTGTAGCTGCACAAAACTGACAAGTCATTACTAAAAAAAAAACGCGACTCTCTTGTCAGAGCCTTGAAACGCAGATCGTGGTTTGCACAAAGTTTCCAAGACTCAACTCTTTTGGTCAGAGCACTGGACACATTTACGCTCATTCCTCACTTTCAGCAAACGCAACACCTATTGCAAAAGGTTGACGCATCTTTTAAAAAAAAAAAAAAATGAGATGAAGTGAGAATTGGACTCAAAGTGTGCAGTGCTATGTGTCAGGCACAGCGTCCAATTAAGAAATAACTGTCAACCGTGAACTGCCACATAACATCCATTTTTATCACGTATTAAATCTCGTTCCAGCTTCATCCGACGCCTAATCCGGGACTGCACGTTGAACCTGAAAGACATGAACTTCTTCCTTCACAGATGCCTGCTCTCGCCCCGCCACAAAGACCGGGATGTGCAGGGTCAGCCACGACTGTCCCGCCAAGACCCACGACTGGACGAATTATTAAAAAGGATATCTGGGTCATGATGGGTACCTTCCATCAGCTAATCCTGTCAATGCTCTAAACCGGATATACGTAGCTAAAAAAAACAAGACAAGTAACATCCTGCAGTGAACACGAACTATGGTCACGGTTTCTATACATTTAAGGTTCTTCATCTGCCAGGGGGGGTGATCTTTACCATCCATTTTTTTGCAAATAAATTCATAAACCAGAGATGTGCAAACTTCTTTTTACCTTTGGTGGGCCACAACAAACACATAGTCTGGATCCAGCACTATCTATTCTGCAAAGTTGGATCAAAATAGACAAATGCTCTGCAGCCAGATCAAGTATTGGACACAAACTGTTTTTTTTTTGTTAGTACTTCACTCTCCACTCCTCTCCCATAGCACCAAGGAGAAACACTCAGAGAACAGACCCAGAGAAGAGCCCAGGACGCTCTCCACTTTGATTTATGAGCTTCAGAACAGGCACAGGTAAGTAAGATAAGTGTTGGTTGTAAGCTATATGGTTTTATTTCTCAGTTGAATTCAGATTTATAACATGCCGTAACTTAATACTTTTACATAACACCCTACTGTCCTTTACAATTTCATAACTCATAGGGATAAAGAGAGCATTTTGGGGGGATTTTTTTAACCTTCTCTCAGCACAGGAAAGAGTAAAGTCTTTATCTTCCCCCAAGAAGACCGGCTCAGTGGTTAAATTCACTTAACATTACAAATTTATGTCCGCAGCTAAACCTAACCCTGGAATAAAGCTCTCAGAATTACACCAGGAATTGAACTGCTTGAACTTGCGAGTGCATAGTTTACCTATCGTACTTGTTTACGCGTACGCTGCTACAAGAAATAAAAAGGGGAACAGACACATTCATTAAAAGTATATTTTGATGTCACCGTTGCATTTGGAGATGCAGATGCACCTTTGAGATTTTTCCAAACTGCTCAGATTCAATTATGAAAGAATAAAAGGATGATAAATAATGTTATATATATTCTTAAGACTATGCAACAAAGTGGAAATAATGTGAAAAAAAAATAAAAGTTTGCTGGGGGTCATCGTTGCAGCTATTATAGGATTAATGTAGGCTTTTGGTGGTGGAGAAGTTGGATTGGATTTCTGTAGAGGCTCAAGAAAGACGTCCTCTTGATTTATTATTGATTCCTCATGAAACGGTCCCATTTTTCTTCCCCTGCGCCTGCATCAAATATTCAGAGCCAAGGAGATACTCACTGATAAATGCTGTATTCCTCCCCGTCTCATTTTCTTTAGAGTTAACAATGTGTCAGTTTGATCTAAGTTACTGTACAGTACTGGGTAACACAGGACTGGCTTAGGCCTTTTTTTTAGGTTCTCCAAACATGCAATTAAAGCATTTCAAGATAATATTAGCATAATGTCTGTTAAATATACACATGCAATTATTTATAAAATGTTACCGTAATTCACACTTCCAGAAATAAATGGTCGTAGCACTGTGTATATACACCACTCTTACAGCTTAGAACTTAGCCAAGAGGGAAAAGTGGAAGCATTTCAAGTGCTCAAGTATAGACTACTGCACGTGCGCTGTGCTGCCATCTTGTGGTAATAACGTACACTTACACTTAACAAACGGACCAAGTCATGTTCAGCAGCTGTCATAGCATTTATTTATTGCAATCTACAGGGCACTGATATAAATCTAGTGTTCTCATAATTTAAATGAACATACAATAGAATTCAATGGGACTAAATGTACAGTGATGCAATGCAGATATAATTACAATAGATTAGATGAACAGATGGGTCTGCAAGGAAGCATCAGTCCTGCAAAGAGAACAAAAAGATGCATGTTTTAATACAGACTGCTTATTTAGTCATAAAGAAAAACCCTGTGGGAAAAAAACAACAACAAAAAACAACCAAAAGCCAGCAGAGATGGTTATATAATGGTCATAAATTCGAGTCAGGTTGTGGCAGGACAAAAATATGTTCAGAAATATGAGGAGAAGCTCAGGCAACAACCCAACTCGTCTATAGTAAACTCTCACACAAAGGTCTCTACTCTGTTTTGCTTATTGCAATTTGCATAGACGACCATTACTGATACCGAGGTGGTTGTAATACTCACACTCAGTACTGTAGTTGTTTTTACTTGTGTACAGATGTACAAAGACTACTACGACTATTGAAGCAACTTCTGTCAAAAGGCAACTACTGCTACGGTTACATTGACTTGGTATAACATACACAACTACAAATGCATACTACACACACACACACACACAACTGGTTTGACAAGTACTATTATGAACACAACAACTACTCCACCCACGCTACCAGAGCCGTGGAAACATCTTTTGGTAAGGGAGTGTTGAGGGACAAGATTGCTCCCCAAAATAACCTTTACTTATTTCCTATTTATCAATATTGTTTGTAATAATTAATTAAAACAATCCACCAGAGGATGCTGCAGCACCCTCAGCAACCTGGGTTCCCACTGCCTTTTACTGCTATTGCCACTACACATTCTACTTAACAGGAACTATATTAGAGATTCCACGAACTGTGCTGATTGACTTTAGGATGTTTTGCTTATTTTGTCAAATGTCTTATTGGACTCGCTAGCTGAAAAAGGCTCTGAAGATGGAGGGGAAACATCCTAAACCCAATCAACACACAGTAGGTCATCTCTTCTACAATGGAGGATTGTTGGACGAATGAGACCCTACACAGTCGTTTGTAATTGCAGCTATAAGAGTGAAAAGTGAAAGGCCTTGAGTTTTTACCACCACAAATGCAAAGAAAACAAAAAAATAAATACATTCTAAATAATGCAGCCACATTGCTTTTGTTGTCGCTCATCAGTGCAAGTGATTGATGGAAAGTAAAGAAGAGGGCAAGGTGTGTCTGACCAAAACTGAACCAACGGGTAACTCTATGATGACACAGGTCACTGCATACATCATCTAGTTGTCGGTCTTGAAAGCAGGCGTGACAGGTATGCCGCCAGTCCGGCTCCATACAGTGTACTTAAACTTACAGGTTAACTGTGACTGATAGTAAGAGACATGGGACAAAGCAGAAGGCAGCGAAACTAGTCAGCCTAATTATTGGGAGAAGGCCTACGAGTAAAACTAGCTGTATAATGTCACATACACACACAAACACACACAAAACAAAATAAAAAAGGAGATCGTCTGACTTTTGGACAAGGTTTCATCAAGTGGATGTTCCCTAATATGCATCAACAATATTACCTGAACTGGGCTTTGTATTGCTTAGGTGTATTTTTATCATAATGTGACCAAAGTGTCTGTAAAAGTACTACAACTGAGTTAATAATACAACTACGAATGTTACTGCATTCTGTACCTCGTCATCACTGGAGGAAGAGGATGATGATGAAGAGGATCCACTATGTCCTTCTTTCTTCTCTGAGTCAGATCCGTGTTTCTTGTCTTTGTCTCCGTCTTTCTTGTCTTTGTCGCCGTGTTTCTTTTCTTTTTTCTTCTTGTGTGACCCGTCGTCTTTTTTGTCTGACTTATGCTTGTCAGACTTGTCCTTATCAGACTTGTCCTTATCAGACTTATGCTTGTCAGACTTGTCCTTATCAGACTTGCCTTTATCAGACTTGCCCTTATCAGACTTGCCCTTATCAGACTTGCCTTTGTCGTCCTAAAACAACAGATTTGCCTCCAATTAATAACAATATTACAACAACTTAAATAGCGCTTTCAAAAAGGATATGCACACATTTATTGTAAAGGAGGGGAAAACTGAAAGATTTGTTCACATAGGCCTATGTTCAAAATCTCAGAGCTTTAATGCTTAATCTACCCTAAAATAATGTTATGATCACCATAAAAGTTGTCAACTTTAAAAAAAAAAATCCTGTATTGAATTAGTTTAGTACCTTGTCCTTTTTGCTCCAGGGCCAATTGATTTCATCCTTCTGTGCTTCCTCTTTCTTCACCGCCTCCTCCCCAACAGCTGCACAAAACAGAACAGGTGAGGCATTTTAAAGAGATTGACTTGTTAAAAAAAAAAAAAAAATTCAAGTCAACAAAACAATTGAATGCATTGGCTTCATGATGATCGAAACCACAGTGTTGAACTAAACGTTTTAGTATAAGTTAAGGAACGTGAGCTTACCGTCGCCTAAGTTAAACGACATAGTGTTATATCGATGTAGTGTGGCGCAGATCGAAGCAGTGAAGCGCGGATGTCGCTTTATCGAGAAGTCAACCTTCCAGACCACGCCCCTTTGACGCCCAACGAGGAAGTGCATCACCTTGATAGACCGGACTGTTTTTCTTTGCATCATAATCAGTATGAAACGAAAATTAAAATATGTAGCGTGTCTACTTTCTTCTTTTCTTAGTTAATACAATTTGAGACAGCAATCACAAAAGGCTGGCATAATAGTTTTTTTTTTTTTTTTTTTTTTGCCTTTTTTCCAGTGTTGCACTACTTTCTACTTAAAGCCACACCGCGTAGAATTTTACCCCAAAAATAAAATTGACATACAAGCTTTTATTTTATGACAGATATTTTCAGCACTGAAAAATATCTCAAACAAACATGTCATTTTGCTGTGAGCAGCCTCAGCTCTCCTAAGACATGACATAACTTTACCGGGAGTGGGTACGTCTCCAGCTCGTTTCCATGGAGATGTGACTAAAGTCAGCAGAATTTGAGGTTCAAACAGGTATGGTCCTCATCCAAATCCATTCTTTGATTACCCACTGCAGAAATAGCATTTTCTATATAGCAACAGCATAGTCCAAAATGTTACGCAGTGTGCCTTTAAAGTGCATCAGACACAATTTTTGCTATAACATAGTCAACACAATTATATTTAAGAATTGTACCCAGCTTTCTTTTGTTTGACCATTTTTGTGATGTTTATAGTTTCACTTCCTTATTGGACACGACAGGAAGTGACATAGATGAAGGCAAGCAATTTTAAACTGTTGCCGTGCCCACCATGTTAAGTCAATGGGAAATGAGCGAGTCAAGCTAATATAATTCAATGGTCAAACTGCTGGACATGGAACTTTACCTTTATCTATGTCACTTCCTGTCAGCAGCTTAAAATTTTAAATAAAAATAACTTTTCTGCCCAACATTTCTTCATTAAAGTTGCTGCTTGACTGAAATAAAATGATAATTATACAACTGATTAACTTGGAACTGATGTTATCTTTCAGTCACATTTATTAAAGCACTAAAACTAGACATATGCACTTTAAATTTTATGTGCATATTTATCTTTATACCATTTCAAGGAAAGACACCAGAATGAGATTGAGTCAATCTTTATTCCCAACAATCCACACGTCATACTGTATTTTGCACCTCATGATTTCATGTATTTCTCTGATAAATGTGCTTAAGCATCCTCATCCATCCATAGAATTCACCATTAAAAAACAACAACATCACACCGGCTTTTTAGAATGATCATTATTATCGTGAAGCAACTTTCTGATTCACCCTGTGGGGGATTTCTTGATTTAAACTCTTGGCACCTTTCCTGTTATTAATATTTATCCTTATAGGACCAGAACTATTCAAAACATTATTAACTAACTGTGAGCCTTGTATACTTCTTGCTATAATTTAACTGAAAAGGTTGCTTTGATTGAAAACAAGCGAACAAAAAAAAACAGACAGATCTTTCTTAATAGTTAGTAAAAATATTCACTGAAGTCCAAGAACAGTCACAGTAACTATATGGAGAACAGTGAATATTTCTCTACTAAACCTCTTAGTAGCATGACACCTCTTGTATTGTTAACTAATATTTTCTGTATAAGTCACTGCTGGTCAGATATCTAGGTGTGGTACTGGTGGTGGTACTGGTGGTGGTACTGGTGGTTCTTCTCGGGCTGTTCAACAGGGACTCCATGGGGCTCATAGGGCGCCTATATGGGGCAGGGGCAGGGATGGTCATGGTGGAGGTGACTGTGGTGGTGGTGGGGGGTTTGGGCATAGTGAAAGCACTGGGAGGGTCCATATTGACCACGGGTTTGGGCACAACGGAGGCACTGGGAGGGTCCATTTTGACCACAGGTTTGGGCACAACGGAGGCACTGGGAGGGTCCATTTTGACCACAGGTTTGGGCATAGTGAAGGCACTGGGAGGGTCCATTTTGACCACGGGTTTGGGCACAACGGAGGCACTGGGAGGGTCCATTTTGACCACGGGTTTGGGCACAACGGAGGCACTGGGAGGGTCCATTTTGACCACGGGTTTGGGCACAACGGAGGCACTGGGAGGGTCCATTTTGACCACAGGTTTGGGCATAGTGAAGGCACTGGGAGGGTCCATTTTGACTACGGGTTTGGAGGGCAGAGGTTTGATGGACAGGGTGCTGGCAGTAGATCCTGCAGGTTTAGAACTGATGCCGCCGCTGCTGCTGACGCTGGGGGCCGACAGATCACTGCCTCCGGGGCTCGAGGGGGATTCCAGTTTGGACTCGTCCTCTAATTTGACACTCATAGAGCTCTCCTGGAATTCACAGAATGGATTGATAAACCATTGGGGTAGCAAAGGTTACGTTCAAGCTGTCAGATTTCAGATTGGTTTGCTTCCTGACATGTTTATTCTGCACAAAGCAAGACGAGTGTCATCAAAATCACTGAAGACGCCTCGAAATGATAATCAATTGAAGCAGTACCCGACTGTCTAACTCTGGTGAATTCATCAAGTGCAGGTGTATTGACATTTTTACCATTTTACCAACAAATAATGATTAAAACTTACACTCTTCTTCTCAGAGTCACTTCCTGAACCAGAAGCCTAAGGGATAAACAGAACAAAGGACAAATCATACAGTGTTTTCATGTGATTTTAAACTTTTAAACACTAGATGTTCTGACCTTGTCCTTTTTCTTCTCTTTCTTGTTTTCCTTGTCACTGTCACTTGAACAACTTGAATCCTAGTTATTAAAGGGTCAAACATTACAGGCTTTACATCTTGTAATGATAATGTCAATACTTCATTCATGTTTCAATTTAAATACAGAATCTAATCAACTGTAAACTGTATTTACCTTCTTTTTGTCTTTCTTCTTCTTCTTTTTGTCTTTGTCGCTGCCAGATGAGTCCGAATCCTACAAAGACACATTTATTAGCATTGCCATATTGTAATATCATTGTCAAATTCTATGTATACCTTACCTTTTTCTTGTCCTTCTTTTTCTTCTTCTTCTTGTCCTTTTTCTTCTTTTTCTTCTTCTTTTCATCATCGCTAGAATCGCTTGAAGAGGATGAAGATGATGAAGAATCCTGCGAGGAAATAATCATGAATAAAATGTTGCTTGTGAATGCATGCCTAAAGCCACGCCGATTTATTCTATTATTGACTTTTGTGATTAATTTCATATTATTTACTTACTTATGTTTATAAATTAAACATTAAAAATGCTTCAAGCTATTCTGCAGGATTATTTATTGTCAGTAGAAAACCTGTCTTGCTCCAGCAGGGCAAAGTTAACAGCTGTTTTGAAGGTAGCAATGCATTATGGGAATGCAACAACTCTGGGCCAGCTTATGGCGGCTTTAAGTTTACAATTTAATGAAGAGTAAAGGCCGTCTTTAATTGTGTCCGATACCTTTTTCTTATCCTTCTTTTTCTTGTCCTTTTTCTTCTTCTTTTTCTTCTTTTCATCATCACTAGAGTCACTTGAAGATGATGAAGAATCCTACAAAGAAATGGATAAAGTAATAAACAGTATACGTGTAGGTGATATGCCGTCATTATGTGCAAGGATAATGTCTTTACAGACTGTGCAGGACAATATCCATACACACATTTATAGAATACAATATACCGTTGTCATTTGTTCATTCTATCGTCACAATCACACTATATACAACAAATCACCTAAAAACAAATCAAAACAAATAGTGTGATAAAAGCAATAATGTTGGTCTACAGTCTTGCTACCTTTTTCTTATCCTTCTTTTTCTTCTTCTTCTTATCCTTTTTCTTCTTCTTTTTCTTCTTCTCATCATCACTAGAGTCACTGGACGAGGATGAAGATGATGAAGATTCTGAAGAAGAATCCTGAACAAAATTCCACAGATGTAGTGTTTTAAAACAATGCACAATCACACAAATGCGATAGATGGCACATTAGATGTTTAGTTTTACATGGTGTAAACAAACATACATTTTTCTTATCCTTCTTTTTCTTCTTCTTCTTGTCTTTCTTCTTTTTCTTCTTCTTCTCGTCATCACTAGAGTCACTGCATGAGGATGATGAAGATTCACAAGACGAATCCTGAACAGAAACATCATCAAAGTTTAAATAAGATAAGAGAGAAGGACATTGTAGTAATATTGTTGTGATGTTAAACTTATGCCAAAAATACAGTTTTAGGAGCTTCTTTAAATAGTACTCAGGGTCATCTGTGATTTTAGAACCTTTTTAGACCGAGCTTGGCGCTGATCCACCCTGATGGTACTTTTCTTATATAATACAATAAAATTGTAGTTGGTAAACAAACATACCTTTTTCTTATCCTTCTTTTTCTTCTTCTTCTTGTCTTTCTTCTTTTTCTTCTTCTTCTCATCATCACTAGAGTCACTGGATGAGGATGATGAACATTCAGAAGACGAATCCTGAACAGAAGCATCATAAAGGTTTAAATGAAAAATGAGAGAAGGATATTGTTACAAATAATTTTCTTGTCAGCTTGTCAAACACGCAACACATTTGAAATTATTATGAAAGACTTTACTGGTAACATACGACACTTGGATTCACCAAAGTCCGAACAGGGGAGTTCTCAGAGTGGCATTTAAAAGGCATATATACTGTATTTTCCGGACTATAAGTTGCACTTTTTCTTCATAGTTTGGCTGGGGGTACGACTTATATATCAAAACATATCATTTCACACGTTTGTTAATTTCACACTAACAGCCGCTAGAGGGCGCTCTAGGCTTGTGTGTACCAGTACACTACTGCTGCTACTCCTTTACCACTGAAGATTTAAAAAACTGCAATGAGCAGCAGAAAGAAAGTTTTGAGTGAGCGAGAAACTTGTGAGGGACCTGAGAAAAGCAGAGGTTATTCTTACTGCAATGAAGAAAACAAAAAAAGCTAATCGCGGGCTAAAAGCTCGATGGGCACAGCGAGAGGAACGAGTTGGCAAATGAGAGCTTGAACAACGTGCTGCCGGGAGAGGCTTGTAAACGGTTACGCAGTTACGCCTCTATGCCCAGGTCGTTGCCAAGGCTGGTGCGACGTATACTCCGGAGCGACTTATATATGTTTTTTTCTTCTTCATTATGCATTTTTTGGCTGGTGCAACTTATAGTCTGGAAATGACGGTAAATCTTTACATTCAATTTCTCATGAGAGCATCAAAAGTGCAAGCATCTTGTATGTTCTGAACACATATGGAATCTTCTGACAAGTATGTTCACTTAGGCATAAAGTGTATGGCATCGACAGCAGATATTTGGTTTTATTGCCCAAACCATGTGGTACTCGACATCCTGGGTGTGAAAAGACCTCGTTTAATGGAGATGGTTCCAGGAGCACAAAAAATGAGCCGCATCGCTTATATTTCAAAACTAAAATCAGTGTAAACGATATTCTACAGCTACACATTTCAGATCTATTCACCTTTTTCTTATCCTTCTTTTTCTTCTTCTTCTTGTCCTTCTTCTTTTTCTTCTTCTTCTCGTCATCACTAGAGTCACTGCATGAGGATGATGAAGATTCACAAGACGAATCCTGAACAGAAACATCATCAAAGTTTAAATAAGATAAGAGAGAAGGACATTGTAGTAATATTGTTGTGATGTTAAACTTATGCCAAAAATACAGTTTTAGGAGCTTCTTTAAATGGTACTCAGGGTCATCTGTGATTTTAGAACCTTTTTATACCGAGTTTGGTGCTGATCTACCTTGATGGTACTTTTCTTATATAATACAATAAAATTGTAGTTGGTAAACAAACATACCTTTTTCTTATCCTTCTTTTTCTTCTTCTTCTTGTCTTTCTTCTTTTTTTTCTTCTTCTTCTCATCATCACTAGAGTCACTGGATGAGGATGATGAACATTCAGAAGACGAATCCTGAACAGAAGCATCATAAAGGTTTAAATGAAAAATGAGAGAAGGATATTGTTACAAATAATTTTCTTGTCAGCTTGTCATACATTTAAAATTATTATGAAAGACTTTACTGGTAACATACGACACTTGGATTCACCAAAGTCCGAACAGGGGAGTTCTCAGAGTTGCATTTAAAAGGCATATATACTGTATTTTCCGGACTATAAGTTGCACTTTTTCTTCATAGTTTGGCTGGGGGTACGACTTATATATCAAAACATATAATTTCACACGTTTGTTAATTTCACACAAACAATAGAGGGCGCTCTAGGCTTGTGTGTACCAGTACACTACTGCTGCTACTCCTTTACCACTGAAGATTTAAAAAACTGCAATGAGCAGCAGAAAGAAAGTTTGGAGTGAGCGAGAAACTTGTGAGGTGTGCTTTGACATGAAGGAATAAAAGCTATATCCATTGTACTTTTAGTTATATCCCAAATGTTTGAACCCTCTGTTTTAGTTGCATTAAAATGAACTAAAATGATGAGAATCTCCATGAAACTTTGATGCACCCCACTGTTTAGTAACTATGTCCATCTTCTATCATTGTGTTGTAAAGGACCATTCACAGATACAAAATATTTTACCTTTTTCTTGTCCTTCTTCTTCTTCTTCTTCTTCTTTTTCTCATCATCACTGGAGTCACCAGATGAGGAACATGAAGAATCCTGCACAGAAGGTCATTTCTAAATATATGTTGTAATATCTAAACTCACATGTCGTCAGTGGGCCTTGTAACTATACAGCTTATATTTTTGCCAATATCCAGAGCTGACGCTCGCCTTTCTGGGGCCCGAAGCAAAAGTCCACTCAGGGCCCCTGCAATGAGCATCGGAAAGCTAATCGACGAAGAGCAAATCCATTTATGGTCAAAAGAGTTGAGAGTGAGAACCACTAACCATTTGCCCCTGTCAGACTGGTGTTTATTTTTTTCCCCACTTTTTAAAATGATATTAGGTAAATGATCACATTCTCTGACCTCCTGTCCCTGACCCACAGTTTGGGAACCGCTGATTTAAACTAGCTGAAACCTGCACCTGACTGGGTGTTTCCATCTTACCACTGAGAATTAGTCTGACGGTAATTTGTATTAGACCATGCACATTCAGAGAACTGAGATGCAGTTACTGAAAGTAACTTGCTGCGCCCATGAGAGCCACTAGATTCAGCTGCCTTTTGAGACAAATACAACAGCTTTGCTCTTTTCTATCCACCAAACCACTGTCCTGATATGAGTAGGCCGAGAGTGAGAGAGTGCTATCAGTGCCTGTCGTTGTAACAACGCATTGATTAACAAGCGAAACAACACCAGAATTTGACTGAGATACGAGGCCTTTGCATCATCTGTGTATAGGAAAAAACGACTCTGCCAATAACTAACCTTTTTCTTGTCCTTTTTCTTCTTCTTTTTCTTATCTTTCTTCTTTTTCTTCTTCTTCTGTAATAAAAAAAACAATATTGTTCAAGTTTAACTTTAAGACAAAACATGCATTGCCACACAATTGGTAAGAAGAGCCTACCTTGTCATCGTCACTGTCACTGTCACTGTCAGACGAGGAGCTGGAGTCCTGTAAACAATATAGTTGTTTAGATCAGGGACACAGAAACACATGCGTTTATGTACTATTGATGTAATAATAGTAAGCTAGACATGCTTTGATACCTTCTTTACTTTCTTCTTCTTTTTCTTCTTCTTTTTCTTCTTGTCATCCTCGCTGTCCGATGAAGAAGATGACGATGAAGAAGAAGAAGAGCTGGAGGAGGCCTGTGGTTCAAGCAAAGAACCCGTTTCAAGTTGTGAAAGCAAAGGAGCAGGGTTCACTGACTGGAAATGTGTCTATTTACCTTCTTTTTCTTCTTCTTTTTCTTCTTCTTCTTCTTCTTTTTCTTGTCTTTGTCATCCTCATCATCGCTGTCAGAACCAGAGCCAGAGTCCTACAGGGAAAGCAAACATGATAAACTATCAACTTTTAGTGGAGTGATCTTTGACCACGGGTTTCTTTACTTTTAATCAAGTCACAAAATGTATGTGTCACCACTGACCTTTTTCTTCTTCTTCTTCTTCTTCTTTTTCTTGTCTTTGTCGTCCTCATCATCGCTGTCAGAACCAGAGCCAGAGTCCTACAGGGAAAGCAAACATGATAAACTATCAACTTTTACTGGAGTGATCTTTGAGCACAGGTTTCTTTACTTTTAATCAAGTCACAAAATGTATGTGTCACCACTGACCTTTTTCTCCTTCTTCTTCTTCAACTTCTTCTTCTTGTCTTCGTCGGGGCTTCCTCCCTCGCCCTCGTCATCTGTGAGGTTGCCCTCCTCGATGACGCAAGTGAAGGACATGGCACGATCTGCAAATCATCGCAAATCATTATTAACAAACACAATAACACATTTCTACAAACGTTGTTGATTTGTAGTCCACATACCAGCCAATCCAGAGGCCGATTCCAATTCTCCAGCATCCTGTGAGGAGGCAGACAGACTCAGTACCTTCTGTAGCAAAGGGGCATGTGCTACATTAAGCTAAAATGTGAATGAGTTTTACCTTTTCAATAACTTCATACATATATTTATCTGCTTCACTGCTCGGTCCTGGAGTCTCGCCATCTGAACAACATACTTAAATATCCATCGAGCTTTATTAATAACCTCTTAAAGATGCACTATCCAACTTTATATGTGGGAAAGAAAACTTAATATTTGTGCATATTTGACTTTTTAGTGACTCAGTGGCGTCATGGGTGCAGCATGGCACCTTTGATTTCCGTCTATGAAGCTAAAGGATCAAATGTTTTTAGGGGTTCGTACCAGAAACGGTCAAGAAACCCCAAAACGATTGATTCTGGAGCATCATAGAGGCCAATGTGAGGGAAAGCAAAGGTGCCATGCTGCACCCATAAAGTCACTGAGTCACTGAAAAGTCAAATATGCACAAATATATATTTTTTCCCCCCACATATAAAGTTACATAGTGCACCTTTAAGTTAACCCCCACTTTAACTGAGTGTATTTTCTCCAGTTCAGCTTTACCCAAATCCAAAAGGTTTATAAGCCTATAAGCCAGTGCAACGCCTCATTTGGGGGGGGGGGGGGATTTTATCACGCTTTCACCACGTTTTTGTGACTCTTTTGTTGCTTTTTTTTGGCTTTTTTGTTGCTGTTTTGGCACTTTTTCAACAAGCTTTCAGATCGGTTCAGGTGGGGATTAAGAGGTTAACTCTCCAAATGTTTGCTTTGCTGTTTGATTATGACTAAAACTAACTTGACTTTTTTATATAAATAAATAAAATAATTAAATCACCAGATAGAATGGGTGTTGTCTCTTCATCCTGAAATACACAATAACTTGAGTTGCAGTGTTAAGAAATAATGATATTAACATTACGTACACTGCAAAGATACACACACTTACCTTTTTCTTATCTTTCTTTTTCTTGTCTTTCTTGTCCTTCTTCTTTTTCTTCTTGTCTTTCTCACTGTCAGATGATGAGGATGATGATGAAGACGAAGACGAAGAACAAGAGTCCTGGAAATATGAACCGCACATTTATTTTTACAAATCAATTTTTTTTTCTATTTTTTTTTACATAACAGATATAAACGGAAAACTTCATTGACCTTTTTCTTGTCCTTCTTTTTCTTCTTCTTCTTGTCCTTTTTCTTCTTTTTCTTCTTGTCCTTTTCACTGTCGGATGATGAGGATGATGAAGACGAGGAACTCGAGTCCTGGAAATATGAATTGCACATTTCAGTTTTTTTTTACAAATCGACTGTTTGTTTGTTTGTTTTTGCTATAAAGGATATAAACTTTATTGACCTTTTTCTTGTCCTTCTTTTTCTTCTTCTTCTTGTCCTTTTTCTTCTTCTTCTTTTTCTTGTCGTCGTCGCTGTCTGAGGAGGAGGAGGAGCAGGATGAAGAAGCACCAGAGGAAGACGAAGAGTCCTGGGGGGGGGGAATAAAAAAACACAATAAGCAATAGACACACAACAAAATCTTGAAAGAGCCCACAACATTTTGCACCACCATTGACAAGCTTAATTAAGAGATTTAACTATTGTTTATAGTTTAAATATGACTATTCGACTTCAAAATAGTCAAAGAAAATGGGAAAAGAGTACACATACAAAGGAAACTCTTCTAACAACGTTCCCCGTTAAAACAAGAGCTTAAAATCTTACCTTCTTTTTCTTCTTCTTCTTCTTCTTCTTCTTCTTCTTCTTCTTGTCGTCCTCACTGTCGGACGAACTGTCAGACGATGAAGATGAGGAGGAGCTAGAGGAATCCTGGAAGAAATAATTTGAATGCATTTGACATCAGACGGGAATGCTGATGCTATCACAAAACTACTACTACTGCAACTAACACACACCTTTTTCTTCTTCTTCTTTTTGTCTTTTTTCTTCTTATCTTTCTTTTTCTTATCCTTCTTTTTCTTCTTCTTCTTCTCAGTTTTATCGTCGGGGTCCTAAAGCGGGGACGGGCGTTTTGTATTTCATCCAAAGTTGGGATTTATTGTTCTACACACACACACACACACACACACACACACACACACACATCAGGCTTGAGCGACTCACCTTTAGGCCGTCTTCACACTGCACTATCCTCTCTCCTGGAAGCAAAATGTCGAAAATGCATTGAAAACAACATATTTCAAGTGGTTATAGGATTATATCAGTTGGAGTGAAAGTTGTGTGTGGAAAGATGTAAAAAAAAAAAAAAAGAATCTTTGGCAACACAGAAAGAGCATCACCCACAAACCACAACCTTTTTTTGGCAGAGGCGGAGAGTACTTTCTCTTAAGTGTTGAAAGTATTAAAGGAATAGGCCACCGTTTTTACATACTGAGATATGTTCTTACCTTAGCTTTGACAAGTTCTTTAGGACCTGTCTGGTCTTCACCCGTGCCTTCAGTCACGTAAACACAGCGCAGACGGCGTTAGCATTTAGCCTCTCCCTCTCTCCACTATAGCTCCAAAACAGGTCAAGATAGAAGCTACTAAGCTCTTCCACGTTTTCCCTATTTAAATATCAATCAAATCAATCAAAACTTTATTTATAAAGCGCTTTTCCTACAAGGTTGTAACACAAAGTGCTTTACAGATTAAAAGCAGTTCCCGCCCACCCAACCACCCACTCTTCCAAACAGACAACACTGCTCACCCCACCCCCCTCCCCATAGCCACACACACACACGCAGCCACACACACACACACACGATGAGATAATGGACGTGGTTACGTGAAGTGTTACACAACAAAGTATAATTACACAAAATTAAACAATGTGGATTTTCTAAGCGGATAAAAGGGGAACTATAATGTAAGGCATAATAATACCAGGAGTAGTTCGAAATCCGCGCAGTAATCTTCACTGTGAGGATGCCAAACTACTCCTAGTATTATTACGCCTTACAATATAGTTCCCCCTTTTATCCGCTTAGAAAATCCACATTGTTTAATTTTGTGTAATTATACTTTGTAGTGGAACACTTCACGTAACCATATTTAAATAGGGAAAACGTGGAAGAGCTTGGTAGCTTCTATCTTGACCTGTTTTGCAGCTATAGTGGAGAGGGGGAGAGGCTAAATGTTAATGCCGTCTGCGCTGTGTTTACGTGACTGAAGGCACGGGGGAAGATCAGACAGGTCCTAAAGAACTCGTCAAAGCTAAGGTAAGAACATATCTCAGTGTGTAAAAACGGTGGCCTATTCCTTTAAGACTCCTCACCGTCTTCGGTTATGATGACAGTCTTCCAAACAGATTCCGGGCCGGAGTCTTTCTTCTTATCCTTGTCCTTCTTTTTCTTTTTCTTCTTCTTGTCATCCTGCAACGGGACATTAAATGAAGATGTAGCGTAAAAACCAGGAAGACTTTATTTCTCAGATTTGGCCACATGTTGCAGTAAACAAATATGGACCAATACCTTTGCGTGTAACAAAAAAATAACAACTAGCATCTACTAAATTACACAGAAGTTCATCTTGTATCTAATGAATTCCACTATGCTATCGAGTATGAGA
Source organism: Gobius niger (assembly GCF_951799975.1). NCBI lineage: Eukaryota > Metazoa > Chordata > Actinopteri > Gobiiformes > Gobiidae > Gobius > Gobius niger. The sequence continues at coordinate 24,804,720 of NC_136852.1, forward strand.
GGAATGCTTTGACGCTCTTTTTTTTTTTAGACCTGCCTATGTTACGAGGCAGTCATGCACAAACCTGCACACGCCTGCACACGCCTGACGACATACTAACTCACTGCGAGGTTTATTGTCTTGACTTGCTGATAAAATACGTGTGTGAAATGTTGTAAAATTGGGCGTGTGTCTCTGATATCGTGAATAGTGAATAGTTCCCTCCATTATGACACAGTCTAAACATTGCCCAGGAATGCTTCTCAAAAGGCAGGTCCTGTCGGTTACATATGGTGAAAAATATAAAAGGCCGTGACACTGCGTTTATCTTGGGGACTAGCCTGTGCTATGTCACCTGTTTTACCTGAATGTCCTGATGAGTCACACTGAGGAGTTCAGATGGTAACAGGTGCTACTTTCAATGTGGCAGTTGACTAGAATTTATGACTAGTTTTTATGCTCTGGACTGCCTTTGAATAGCCTAACAGGTTAGTCCAAAGCATTCAGGACACACAGTGACAATTTGCTGTGACTAAAGTGATTTTTTTTTTAGCAAGATTTAAAGTGCATTCTGTACAACAATAGAAGAAAGGCCATTAGGAGTGGCCATAGCAAGAACTGTGTGGCATTAACTGATTCTGCACTGCTTACAATGCAAAACCAACATGCAGACACTCCTTGTGTTTTTCTTGGAGACAGGAACACAGGTGTAACATGTCGAAACTTTGAATTAGAACTGCTTGGTGTGAGAAGGCAATTTAGAGATGGTGCTACTTCACTAAAGCAGAGTTCCTATTTTATTTTGAGAATCTATAACCTTTGCAGAATAAATGAAAAGGTAGGAGCTGTCCTGAACGGTCAAAATATTGTGCATAGTAGTCCATCCGTAATAACATAGAAAATATAATAGTACAGATACTAAATGTTGGAGCAGGAGTATTAAGAGAAGTTAGTCTTTGTATTTGCCGAAATTCAATACATTTCTTTAGATTTCTCTCGTAATAGTTCTTAGATAGAACTATAGATAGATAGATAACAGATCTTCTAGCTTATGTCATTTTATTCAACTTAAGTATAGGTTAAGTCAAAACCCACCTCACTGTCAGAGTCGCTGTCAGAGGAGCTACTGGAGGAAGAGGATGAGGATGAAGAGGAGGAGGAAGATGAACTTGAGTCCTATTGAAACAAACCAAACAAACCAAGGCAGGGAATTATTTGTTATGCACACATTAAAACTGGCATTTGTGCTTGTAGTTGTGTGTTAAAAGTGAAAAAAAAAAATACAGTTTAACAAATGAGCCATACTTTCGGAATTAAAAACTATGCAGTAATCGTGGTGGGCGGGGCTACTCAAACACTTGTCAAGTGTTTCAGAGGGAGGAACACACACACACCCAATCCAGAAATGTTTCAATCAAACCAACTCATATACTTGAGCCTGATCTTTCCTGAACATAACGTGCTGAACTTTACCCACTGATCATTTGAATGGAGCATAAAACACCTTGTGACTCATATATTTCTCTATACATTATATAACTGCTAGTTTAGTATGTGTGTTTGAATCTAATAGCAGCAGTGAAATAGGTGAGGACAGAGCATTAAACTGAAGGATTATTTGACTTGATTTTTAAATAAAAAAGATTTGCCCATTACATGAATCAAATATTATTTGTGTAATGTCCCATTAATTTGTAATAATAAATGTAATGATATTATTAAATCAATTTTAAGAAGAATTAAAGCCGCAAGCGGCATCGAACGGCCCTCGCGGGCCGTGCCTCCTTTAGCGCCTCTATTGCCGCGTCTATGTAACCGTACCAAGGGCGCCACACTGCATTTTATTGCCCTGATGTGCCATTAATCTTTGTCAGTAAACATCAGAGCTACATTTTTAGCCTCTCCATGTAAGCAATGGCTCAAGCCTGCAGAGGGCGCTAGCGCGCCCGTAATCTTTTTAATTTCACAACTGGCATCAGATGACCCTAACGGGCCGTATTTCCATGACCACTGTCCACAAGCTCCTGACAGGGGGCGCTAACGCGCTGTAATGTTGTATAATGTGAGATGTATGTGTCAGCCCCATTGGATAACATGGGGGGCCCCGGGGGTCACCATGGCAACACCGTACAAAATACGATATGGGTGTCATTGGCTTTTTGGATCGGGACGCCATCAACTATTTTTGTACCGAATTTCATCCATTTCCGACAAACTAATTTTTTTCCCATAATGCATTTTTTCTTCTGCACCTGGAGGGGGCGCTATCGCGCCCAATGGCACTTTTTCCACATTTGTTGCGTCCAGGGGTGAAAGGTCAACAAAATGTATATTTCCGATTTTTAATCGGAGTTTGTTTGTGCGAATGGGAGCGATTTTTAGTTTTTGATGAATCGCAAAATACTTCGGAAAGATTGCGGCTTCGCCGCAAACGAACCATAAAACTTAGCCAAAAAATTTGGATAACTTTTGATGCCCCACATCTGGAGATGAGCTGGAGCGATTTTGAGCTCATTTGGTGAAACGCCCTAGGAGGAGTTCGTTAAAATGCGACGTCAGCGAAAACGCTGACTCAGCATTCTCAGGACTTCCTGTCAAAATGGCGGACTTCCGGTTTGTCAGGGGGCGTGGCCACAATAATATTTTTTTTTTGTCGTCACATGACGAATGTCTGGACCGAATCTCGTCGCTCTACGACAAAGTTTACTTCGGCCCCTCCCCCATTGGCGCAATGTATTTTGATTTTTGTAGGTGGCGCTGTCGCGCCATTTTTTTTCCCCCCAATATGAAACACACATTTAAATTAATTTTTCACCGGACCTGAATTTTGGGCAAAGTTTGGTGAGTTTTCGACAATGTTCAGGGGGTCAAATTCCTGCTCAAAGAGCAGAAGAAGAAGAAAGAAAGAATAATTAAAGCCGCAAGCGGCATCGAACGGCCCTCGCGGGCCGTGCCTCCTTTAGCGCCTCTATATAACCGTACCTAAGGTGCCAGCGTGAACGAACTGCATTTTATTGTCCTGATGTGCCATTAATCTTTGTGCGCAAACATCTCAGCTACATTTTTAGCCTCTCCATGTGAACAATGGCTCCAGCCTGCAGAGGGCGCTAGCGCGCCCGTAATCTTTTTAATTTCACAATTAGCATCAGACGCCCCTGACGGGCCGTACTTCCATGTCCACTGTCCACAAGCTCCTGACAGGGGGCGCTAACGCGCTGTAATGTTGCATAAGGGGACATTTATGTGTCAGCCCCATTACAATAACATGGGGGGCCCCGGACGTCACCATGGCAACACCGTACAAAGTACGATATGGGTCCCATTGGCTTTTTGGATCGGGACGCCATCAACTATTTTTGTACCGAATTTCATCCATTTCCGACAAACTAATTTTTTTCCCATAATGCAATTTTTCTTCTGCACCTGGAGGGGGCGCTATCGCGCCCAGTGTCACTTTTTCACATTTGTTGTGTCCAGGGGTGAAAGGTCAAAAAAATGTATATTTCCGATTTTTAATCGGAGCTTGTTTCCGCAAATGGGAGCAATTTATAGTTTCTGATGAATCGCAAAATACTTCGTAAAGATTGCGGCTTCGCCGCAAACAAACCGTAAAACTTAGCCAAAAAATGTGGATAACTTTTGATGCCCCACATCTCGAGATGAGCTGGAGCGATTTTGAGCTCATTTGGTGTAACGCCCTAGGAGGAGTTCGTTAAAATGCGACGTCAGCGAAAACGCTGACTCAGCATTCTCCGGACTTCCTGTCAAAATTGCGGACTTCCGGTTTGTCAGGGGGCGTGGCCACAATAATATGTTTTGTTTGTCGTCACATGACGAATGTCTGTACCGAATTTCGTCGCTCTACGACAAAGTTGACGTTGGCCCCGCCTCCATCGACGCAATGTATTTTGATTCACCATGGCAACACCGTACAAAATACGATATGGGTCTCATTGGCTTTTTGGATCGGGACGCCGTCAACTATTTTTATACCGAATTTCATCCATTTCCGACAAACAAATTTTTTTCCCATAATGCATTTTTTCGTCTGCACCTGGAGGGGGCGCTATCGCGCCCAATGTCACTTTTTCACATTTGTTGTGTCCAGGGGTGAAAGGTCAATAAAATGTATATTTCCGATTTTTAATCGGAGTTTGTTTGTGCGAATGGGAGCGATTTTCAGTTTTTGATGAATTGCAAAATACTTCGTAAAGATTGCGGCTTCGCCGCAAACAAACTGTAAAACTTAGCCAAAAAATTTGGATAACTTTTGATGGCCCACATCTCGAGATGAGCTGGAGCGATTTTGAGCTCATTTGGTGAAACGCCCTAGGAGGAGTTCGTTAAAATGCGACGTCAGCGAAAACGCTGACTCAGCATTCTCAGGACTTCCTGTCAAAATGGCGGACTTCCGGTTTGTCAGGGGGCGTGGCCACAATAATATTTTTTTTTTGTCGTCACATGACGAATGTCTGTACCGAATCTCGTCGCTCTACGACAAAGTTTACTTCGGCCCCTCCCCCATTGGCGTAATGTATTTTGACTTTTGTAGGTGGCGCTGTCGCGCCATTTTTTTTTTCCCCAATATGAAACACACATTTTAATTAATTTTTCACCGGACCTGAATTTTGGGAAAAGTTTGGTGAGTTTTCGACTATGTTCAGGGGGTCAAATTCCTGCTCAAAGAGCAGAAGAAAGAAAGAAGAAGAAAGAAAGAAAGAATAATAATATTTTTTACAAAAACAATATCGTCGCTTTCGCGACGATATCATATTATACATTTTTGGAAAGCTTTCAACGATCCGCACGCATCTGTGGGGGTCCTGGGTGGATGACGAGCGCTTCGCGCTCGTCATCCACTATATACCCCCATTCACACTATATACCCCCATTCATTTTAATGCAATAATAAGTATAAAGGGCCCACACCTCCGGTGTGGGCTGTCACTGTTTTACATGGTGAGTTTACGGCTGACATGGGGACAGCGCTTCGCGCTGTTTTTGTGCGCTCCGCGCACTTAGGTTCAGTGCGCTGCGCGCACTGCGCTGTGATTGCGATTACAATAGGCCCTTGCGACGGCAGGCCGCTCGGGCCTAATTAAAGCCGCAAGCGGCATCGAACGGCCCTCGCGGGCCGTGCCTCGTTTAGCGCCTCTATTGCCGCGTCTATGTAACCCTACCAAGGGTGCCACACTGCATTTTATTGCCCTGATGTGCCATTAATCGTTGTCAGTAAACATCAAAACAAAATTTTTAGCCTCTCAATGTGAATAATGGCTCCAGCCTGCAGAGGGCGCTAGCGCGCCCATAAACTTTCTAATTTCACAATTAGCATCAGACGGCCCTGACGGGCCGTATTTCAATGACCACTGTCCACACGCTCCTGACAGGGGGCGCTAACGCGCTGTAATGTTGCATAATGTGAGATTCATGTGTCAGCCCCATTACAATAACATGGGGAGCCCCGGGCGTCACCATGGCAACACCGTACAAAATACGATATGGGTCTCATTGGCTTTTTGGATCGGGACGCCATCAACTATTTTTGTGCCAAATTTCATCCATTTCTGAGAAACTAAGTTTTTTCCCATAATGCATTTTTTCTTCTGCACCTGGAGGGGGCGCTATCGCGCCCAATGTCACTTTGTTGCATTTGTTTTGTCCAGGGGTGAAAGGTCAATAAAATGTATATTTCCGATTTTTAATCAGAGTTTGTTTGTGCGAATGGGAGCGATTTTTAGTTTTTGATGAATCGCAAAATACTTCGGAAAGATTGCGGCTTCGCCGCAAACAAACCGTAAAACTTAGCCAAAAAATGTGGATAACTTTTGATGCCCCACATCTCGAGATGAGCTGGAGCGATTTTGAGCTCATTTGGTGAAACGCTCTAGGAGGAGTTTGTTAAAATGCGACATCAGCGAAAACGCTGACTCAGCATTTTCCAGATTCCTGTCAAAATGGCGGACTTCCGGTTTGTCAGGGGACGTGGCCACAATAATATTTTTTGTTTGTCGTCACATGACGAATATCTGTACCGAATCTCGTCGCTCTACAACAAAGTTGACGTTGGCCCAGATTGGTCCCGCCTCCATAGACGCAATGTATTTTGATTCACCATGGCAACACCGTACAAAATACGATATGGGTCTCATTGGCTTTTTGGATCGGGACACCATCAACTATTTTTGTACCGAATTTCATCCATTTCCGACAAACTAATTTTTTTCCCATAATGCATTTTTTCTTCTGCACCTGGAGGGGGCGCTATCGCGCCCAATGTTACTTTTACACATTTGTTGTGTCCAGGGGTGAAAGATCAATAAAATGTATATTTCCGATTTTTAATCGGAGTTTGATTGTGCGAATGGGAGCGATTTTTAGTTTTTGATGAATCGCAAAATACTTCGGAAAGATTGCGGCTTCGCCGCAAACAAACCGTAAAACATAGCCAAAAAATTTGGATAACTTTTGATGTCCCACATCTCGAGATGAGCTGGAGCGATTTTGAGCTCATTTGGTGAAACGCCCTAGGAGGAGTTCGTTAAAATGCGACGTCAGCGAAAACGCTGACTCAGCAATCTCCGGGCTTCCTGTCAATATGGCGGACTTCCGGTTTGTCAGGGGGCGTGGCCACAATAATATTTTTTTTTTTTCGTCACATGACGAATATCTGTACCGAATCTCGTCGCTCTACGACAAAGTTTACTTCGGCCCCTCCCCCATTGGCGCAATGTATTTTGATTTTTGTAGGTGGCGCTGTCGCGCCATTTTTTTTCCCCCCAATATGAAACACACATTTTAATTAATTTTTCGCCGGACCTGAATTTTGGGCAAAGTTTGGTGAGTTTTCGACAATGTTCAGGGGGTCAAATTCCTGCTCAAAGAGTAGAAGAAGAAGAAGAAAGAAAGAAAGAATAATAATATTTCCGAGAAAAACAATATAGTCGCTTTCGCGACAATGTTATATTATACATTTTTGGAAAGCTTTCAACGATCCGCACGCACCCGTGGGGTTCCTGGGTGGATGACGAGCGCTTCGCGCTCGTCATCCACTATATACCCCCATTCACACTATATACCCCCATTCATTTTAATGCAATAATAAGTATAAAGGCCCCACACCTTCGGTGTGGGCTGTCACTGTTTTACATGGTGAGTTTACGGTTGACATGGGGACAGCGCTTCGCGCTGTTTTTGTGCGCTCCGCGCACTTAGGTTCAGTGCGCTGCGCGCACTGCGCTGTGATTACGATTACAATAGGCCCTTGCGACGGCAGGCCGCTCGGGCCTAATAATAATATTTTTTACAAAAACAATATCGTCGCTTTCGCGACGATATCATAATATACATTTTTGGAAAGCTTTCAACGAACCGCACGCACCCGTGGGGGTCCTGGGTGGATGACGAGCGCTTCGCGCTCGTCATCCACTATATACCCCCATTCACACTATATACCCCCATTCATTTTAATGCAATAATAAGTATAAAGGGCCCACACCTCCGGTGTGGGCTGTCACTGTTTTACACGGTGAGTTTACGGTTGACATGGGGACAGCGCTTCGCGCTGTTTTTGTGCGCTCCGCGCACTTAGGTTCAGTGCGCTGCGCGCACTGCGCTGTGATTACGATTACAATAGGCCCTTGCGACGGCAGGCCGCTCGGGCCTAATAAACAACTAAGCAATAACATGAAGACATAAACATTATTATGGTACTTTTGTGAACTACCCTGTACTGTCTATTTGTAAAACAATAACTTGCATCAAATTAATGTCAGAAAGTACTAATCCAACAAGCAAAGTAGTCACAAACAATAGACCTATGACCTATGACACAGCCTGAAAAGCACCTTGTAACTTGGCCTTTCCCCTCAGGTCAAGCATCTGCATAGAGCATGTATACTTTGAATACTGACTTACACAGGAATATAAGCTTATTCTTCTTGACCCACCTCTCTACTTATCTTCGGGACTGGCACAACCATTAGTACTATTAGAGTAGTAACTAGTTGAATACTTTTGGGGCAAGTATGAGAATACTACTAGAAATAATAGAAAAGGTCATATTGACAGTGTTAGTAGAAGTCTATTTCATACATCTAATTACGTGCATACCTTCTTCTTTTTCTTCTTTTTCAGTTTTTTCTTCTTCTCTTTCTTTCCTATGCCTTCATCCTCGCTGTCAGAAGAGTCCGGAGAGCTGTCGGCCGAGTAAATTCTCTGCTAGAAAAGGCAATGCTCAATTAATAAGTGTTTAATGCTTACAATATGCTGAATCAAAATGGGGTATTTCTGTATGCTGACCTCTCTATCTCCACTTCCTGTTATGGGGCACAGCGGCTCATCTCCGGTCTCTGTCTGTGGCTGCACTCCCCCAGCGCTCGGGACGACAGGGGGCTGTTCCACCACAGCACTCTCACCTCCACCTGTGGAAGGCATGATAGACAGACACTTAGGCTACATTTTCACTCCTGCAGAAAGTTTCATTCCACAAAACGGGGGAGTCATTTTTTTTTAACACTGTCAACATTTCCAAAGCAATGCCATTATTAGGGACTTGGCACATTTCCACTTTGCAAGTATTTTGCAAAGTGTTATAATAACTACCACTATTGCAAGCCTACTACTAGCACTACTACTATACCACTAACACACCTAATACAGTGTCACGCCTGCACTCTCACCTCCACCTTTCCCAAAATATTCTTCAGTTGTATTACATTTCAGGATCAAAAGGTATCTAAAGGAAAGACCTATAAATAGTTGGCATGACATTGCAGGAACAAGTAATAATTGTGACAGCCACATGACAACTTCCTCAAATGGGAAAAGGTTCAGGCAACATCAATGGTGCGTAAATAGCAATAACTATAGTGGCATTGTTAACACCCATAGATAAGAGCATGTCAATTCTAAAATGATGTCTAAACACAGAGAATCCTCAATAGACCTGTAACCTAATACATAGGTTGTCAGTCTAAGTTACCAATAGGAATGCTCAGAAGGAAGAGATTGTATAGACTTAAAGCAAGTAGAGAGCTCAGGTTCAGCGGAATGTGATTTACTCAAAGTCTGTTATACAAAATAATATGAATAATAATAGAATAAAACAAACCTTCTTTGGGGAGGGTGGCGACCTCCATGATCCAGAATGCGCCACTTCAATCTCCACCTGAGCGTTTTTAAGGTGTGTGCGCAGAGGGTAAGACAGAGGGGAGTGTCCACAGAGCAAACAGTAAAGAGACAGTCATTTCACACGCACAGTCTTGCCAAAAGTAAAATGAGAGAAAGTTTTTGCAGAGTGTCTAACAATTAAGTTTTCATAGTAAGCCACTTCATTCATCGAATCAACAATGAATTGGTTCAAAGGTTTTTCTAGGCACAAAAGTAGGATCAAAATTATGCTTTTTTCAATCACATAGCACCAGTCTATAGCACACTACAATGATGACCAAACCTTCTGTTGGTCTGTAAATGCAGTAAATTAGAATAACTGCCTTGTATAAAATTGCTCTCTCAAAATGGCTGTAGTGAATGTCTTGAAATAGGCCTCTGTCTCTTTAAGAAGCTCTGACCCTTTCCGACACGCCCCCTTCCACACGCTGTCTGTGGCATCAGTGGGGAGGGGGTTCTGCTGAGGAGCAGTGGTTGGTTACTCGGCTGGTGACGAAAGCTCGGAGGCGTCTCCAGGAGGTGGGGGCGTTCCTAGGAGGACTCAGGCAAACCTATCCCTAAAATGGCCGCCATCAGAGTTTTTACAGATTACTCAAAAATACGTGAATGTGCCAAGGCAACACTTCAGGCATGTTTTTAATGAGGGAGTGACATAATAACATGATGTAAAGCAGGGGTGGCCAACCAGTCGGAGACCAAGAGCCGAAATTTTTTAACCATGATCCTGTGAAGAGCCACAAAGGCACCGACCATTAGCGAGATCCCGGGGCGGTAGTTTATTGTGATTAAATAGAATGTGACCGTTTTATTTAATCACAATAAACTATAACTTTATGCCTTTTTCTTTTTTTTTTTTAAATAATTGTGTTAGATTGAATGGTTTTACTCCTCAACAAGATTGAAATACATGTATATTAAATGACATTTTGTGTTTCCTGTTCTGACTGAGACAGAATTAGATTATTATTATTATTATTATTTTTTTTTTTAATGCTGGGGTGTGTTTGTATGTGGGGCCCTGCCCACTGAGCCCCCTTCTCTGATTCGCCCCTGGCCTGTGCGCTCAGTGCCTGCAGCTTTGTCCTGACTGGACTGTGCAAAGAACGCACTCTAGGCTGCACAAAGTTCATGAACTTTAACCAGGAGCCTCTGGAGGATCTGAGAGTCTGTTTTAAGTTGCATCTGTTACAGTTATAGCACGTGTGAAAGAAAAGTCATGACTTTGCGTATTTCCGCGTTACGATGTCGCGCTTCGCATCATACGCTTAATAAGAGCTCCGCTTTTTTCCATTTCCTAATTTTGATCTTTTTCTGTGAATATGTGGCCAAATTACATCAAATAAAGAGTAGCTGATCAGAAATCTGAAAAGCACAAAAGCTAATCCTAGTGCCACGATCTGCCTGCCTGTTGTTCAACCTACATCCCGCTGTGACTGAGGCTGCACGGGCTCCTTTTACACCCCGCCTCGAAAAGGAGAGAGATACGGACTCTCATTCATGTAGAGATGGAAACAGGGTCTGTAGGACGATGGTTGGATTTTTGGTCAAAGACTGTTACAGTTTATGGGAAATATTTACCAATTATTTTGCAAAGAGCCGCATTGTATTAAACATATCCAATCATGCAAAGAGCCGCACTCTGATTGGCCAAGAGCCGCATGCGGCTCGAGAGCCGCGGGTTGGCCACCCCTGATGTAAAGCTTGAAAAAGTCGATTTTGCATAATACCCCCCCTTTAAATGAACAAGCAGTAGATATTACAACATCCGCCTATATCATTCATGTAATGAAGTAAAAGGACTACTAATGGGGGCATTTGTAGAATAAAAAATACAGGATTCTATTTTGAAAGTATAACTTTATTGAATGTGCTACAGCTTCACCTGCGACAACAGGTAGTGCAAGTTTTACCTGCAAGACCAGTTGAATAAAGTGTACTCAAATATCGTGCTATAATACATAAAAAAGTAATCCATATATTTTTGGGGATATATATTTGCACTGATGCCCAAAAGTGTTTAAAAGCAGGTTGTGTTGTTTAAATAGTTACACAAATTAATCACAAAATCACTATTTTGTGCTCTGTCGGCTATCGTTGCGCGCTGCACGACAAAAGCGGAAGTAAGATTCAAGTCTGTAAAATAAAAGTCCCACTGGTGTTTGAAAATCACACAATACACACAATTAAAGATAATAGACATAAATAAAATTACTCTAGACTTAAAAGACATGTGTACATTATATCAATGACATTATTGTAACATTGCTCGTAGTTAATTATCTTAACTACGCTCTTATTTTGAAATGCATCTAAAAAGTTGTCAGCTTGTAGTTTACTTTGCTCATTGATCATCGGAGTTAGAAGAGAGATGAAGCTGAAATCTTTCCCTTTAAAAGTCTCGTCTTTAGCAGTATTTTAATCCGCAAAACGCGACCATATGGTGTTCTTACTAAGGTTATCCTGGCTCCATTCATAGACCTTTCTGGAGCTGAAGCTATTTTGTATAGTCCTCGTCCTACATGTTAAGGGGTTCCAAGATCAACCCCAGAAATGATCACTCATATTGTGATTAATATTGGTAACGCTTAAATGTGTGGAAACCAGCATGTCAACCCTCCCGGGGAGTGTCACTGTTATTGCGGCGTTTTGGGTCGGTCTGGTCCTGTGCCTGGGCGAGTCTCCGCGGTCAGGCTGCGACAATGGAAAAGTAAAGCGATCACAGCGTTTGTTTCCTTCTGTTCACCCTTGATTTATTGTCCCTGATTGTGTGACAGGTTTTGCTGGATACAGACCTCCCCAAAGACGCAGCGCACTGGGATTGTCCGACCCCTTTGTGGACAAAATCTCAGGTAGTGTAAGATCACATATTACTGAGATATACTTCCTTGAACTTTTACAGATATGAAAATTCAAAATAGAATCAGTGGAATTGAGCAGGAAATTTCACAACTTTTAATGGGAAGTTTGCTCTGTCTCTATCTATCTACAGAGACTTTACAGTGTGGACACAGTGCATGATGTGGAGGTGAGTAAACACACATTTTACTCACTGTTATCTTTATTGAATTTTCCCTAAACTTTGGCCCTGTGAACCCAATGATAACACGGGTGTTCCCTAAAATGAAAAGATTGATGGGTATACGCAACTACCATGTAATAACTGGGGCTGCACAACTGATGACAATTCAAAATGTAAATGGTTTTGTGTCGCAACTTGTAAAGACTGCAATAGAACGCTATAAATCATATTTTTTTTCTACATTATTTTTATTATGTTTAAAACATGCTAACCCCATTTTCCTTTTGTAGCCTCCCAAGTTGACCTGCATGGACCAACATATTACCTTCAACCACTCCATTCCTAACAGGTGTGCTGTTAATGCATTTCTGATTTTCTCCTGCTTACATTAATTACTCTGTGCATGTGTTTTGTGTTAGTGGTGCGTTTAGACCAGTGGGTGCCGAGAGCGGCGAGTACCTCTTCTGCCCCCCGCAGAGATGGCTCAATAACGTGCATGTAAGTCAGAATGCAAGAACATTTTAAAAAAAAGTGTAATTCTTACGCAGTGCATGTTCATATTATTTTCATGTGTTGTCCAGCGTGGTGCTACAGTGTTGCTCTACCATCCCTGCTCTCCTCTGGACGAGCGCCTGCTTCTGTCTGCACTGGCACAATCCTGCATCAGCGACTACATCCTCACACCCCACAAGAACCTGGACAAAAGCAGGGTTTGAGAGCAGCTTTATATGATATCTTTCAATGGATCTTTGGGCGCCATGATGTCTTACTTTTTACGTTCTGTTTTCAGCCCGTAGCCTTAGTGTCCTGGGGTCGGACGTTGGAGGTATCCACTGCAGCTTCGTCTGAAATATGCGACTGGCTCAACGCCTCAAGTAAAATAAATGCTGGTGAAAGAGCACATAAACATCAGTACAACCTTTTCCTGACAAGATCCGTGGAGCAGGACAAGCACAAAGTAAATAAGGTTTATAATATTTCTACATCTACTGAATTATATGTTAATGATATTTTTTTTCTTAATATCTGACTTTTCTCAGGGATCTCTGATGGAATGCTGTGAGCAGACCATCTTATCGCTAACAGAAGACAAGAAGAAGACACAACTGCTTTCAAACTTTCAATCAAGAAGCCGAAAACAAATAAAAGAAAGGCAGAAAAGGGCAGCTATAGGGTCAACGACAAACCCCCCCAAGATTTCAAGCAATCAGACCAGCAAAGTAATCCACAATCTTCAAAGCAATGGACTGCTAGAAACGATTTCTTCTCAGAGTACTGTGGATCAAAGCATCCGTTTAGAAGAATATCCACTTCCTAAAAACGCAACTATTTCACGGACTACAACCAACAATATTCCTGTGATACATCCAGAAGTACAATTACAGAAATCAAGCAGCAAGAGGAGGAGTAACGTTTTTAAAGCGATTGCCAATCACAAAGGCGGTGAATCAGCTGATGTTGCTGCTCATTCAGACAACAAAGTGATAGATGTAAAAGAAAGAGAAGCTGACCATGTGAACAACGGTGCAAACCCCCAACAGAGTGAATCAAATGGCTCGGACTCTTCGCCCAACTCCCAGCCACCCGGTGATCTTGGCGTCTGTCAGTGCAAAGTGGATCAACCTTGTGAGTGCGGTGAAGGAGCAGGAGACCAGAGCCGAGCCGCCGCTGCTGCTGCTGCTGCTGCTGCTGCTGGAGTGAGGGGCGGCTTTCAGAGGACGCCCCGCACAGATGAGGCGGTGTGGGCTGCGGGGGCCCTGGGATTCCTCCTGGTCCTCCTCACCCTGTCCATCCTCCACACGCGCCTCTACAAACACTGGAGGAGAGGGACCAGCTTGTATTGGCACGACCCACAGCAGGACTACGACAGCGTGGCAGGTACACAAAAGCTGTAATATAATAAACATACTGTAATCAATAAATCTTTTGGGGTGTTTTTTGGTGTTTGCCACCTAGTGCTTTACTGTAGGTACTACCATTAACCGGTGCCAGGGTTTATTAGTACATAAACATTTTTTGAATAATTTGCTTTAACATTTTATGCCCTACAGATGTGATCCGCAGAAGGTTGCGCTTGGCCAAAAAGAGGCGCAAGAGAAGTAGAAAAAAGGAGTGTGTTTTGCTGCCCAGCTCCTCCAGCTCAGAGGAATATCCATAGAAGAACATCACAGACTGTTTTTATGCGCAACAATGGGGCATTTTTATATTGGCTCTCGACAAGAACACTCCTCTTATACACTCCTATCCGCTCGGGGGCTGTTAATATGATTGGAGACAGTCACATACAAAAACTTTCTCGAATTAGCTGCTTAAATGTTGTGTGTTATGTACAATGTTTTACGCTACAGACGTGTATGTTGCTGTTTTAAGCAATGCTGTGGTACGTACTTTTGAATGGTACAAAAATGTAAATGAGCTGAATGATTAGACGCTGCTTAAAGGAGAATATTGGTGGATATAGTGAGGTTTAAACAGTGCATTAGTGTTGTGTTTTAATGAGAGATGCACGCTACTCCAAGTGAATGCAACCAAGTTAAAAGAGAAAAGATTTGTTGTAAAATAAAACTTCAACTTCACAAAGTGTCGCTGAATATTAAGTAGTGGAACAGAAAATCATCCAAGTAAAGGCAGGATTTGTATATTTTCCTTTGTCGACATGAAATAAATCCTACATTTGTCCCGTCCTTATATTATATAGATCAGTGCATGTTTAAAACACCTGGAGCTTCCGAGTTGAATGTCCTGTAACAGGGGTGTCCAACGGGCAGCCCATGGGACATATCCGGCCCGCAAGATGATTCAATCCTGCCCCTGACTTGTAGAGCACAAATAATAATACAAACAACTCATTGATTTATTTTTTTTTATTACAAATGTACAGCTTATGAGTTTACATTACAATTGACCCCCAGTAAGTCTTTTACTTCCTCTATTTTATACATTATTATCTGTTAAAAGATAGATCTCCCATCTCCCAAAAGTGTTGAAACATGCCAGTACAGGCCACAATGCACTGCCAGTGGCTCCGCTTTGACTGGCTGCAAATAATCTAAACGTTCTATTTCGTGGAAAGGTTGGTCCAGTTGTTGAGTCTCCCAAAGAAAAAACAAACAAAAACCTGTTAAAATCTGGAAAGTACAGTATGTGCTGAAAATTTGATCACGCATTTTTAAACATTCACACGAGAGGCACCATCGAGTGTCCATGAAATTCTGGGATGTGCGTTTGAAACCGTCCGTATTGAGATGAGAAGAGTGCGACGCCTAAAAAGAAGCTTCAGGCTTTATTATCCTGACACCCAAAGCATTTAGCAAGACAGACAGACATTGTATCATTAATGCACCAGTCAGAACTAGTTGCGTCCTTTCAAATGGAAAATTGCTTATCTCGATATAAAAATAAATAAACTATACAATCAAATCACATCAAAAGAATGGATTGGCTAATTTATGTCCCAATTTTCGTATCTCTAACCACACCTAATGTCATTTTCATAGATATTATTTTTCTATTGTTTGAAGTGGATGTTACACCTTGAGCCTGAAGCCTATTTGAGCTGACAATTAAACATGCACTATACCTGTATCTCTTCAAACATAACTACTGTATAAACAAACACTTTATAATAACTACACAATATTAAGTTACAGTTGCAAAGCCTTGGTAAATACTTAATTTATCATTTAGAACACATTACAATCATTTAGAAGCACAAAAATAGTGGTTGTTATTGCTCAGAACATGTAACCTTTTATCTTACCTTAACCAGACACACAATATGCATTGCTTAGGCATTCATAAATTATGAACAATTAGGAAAGCTTTGTAAATGTTATGAACTAAGTATTTACCAACACTTTACAAAATGTGTAGTAATTACAAAGTGTCACCCATAACCTTTATAAGCTTAGTAATGGCATAAAATGAAAATCTATAGCCATTCATATTCAGTTGGGTCCCAAAAAGGATTTGTCAGCAACTTGGGCTTTGTCAGAAACTGGGCTACCGGCGTTTCTGTTGTAGTGTTTGTTTGTTTTTCTCTACATTTTAAGTGGTCAGTTTTATGCGACGATCATGTGCAAGGCATCCAAAATTCAAAACGATACAATCTGAACATTCGTCTCCCATCTAAGTGGCACATAAGCAATTTCAGTACAGTAAAAGCACGGGGGGGGGGGAGGTAAGAAGTTACGCTTAAGTTGTCGTTTCAAGTGTAGGTAACTTAGATTTTTGGAACGCTCGCAGCTAAAGACACGAGCGGAGAAAATGTGCTGGAAAAGTGAATTGAAGCGCGGTGTTACTGTTTAAAGACCGAATCTAAAGCCAAAAGACACTTAGAAAATGAAAAAAAAAAAATGGCTACTATCGAAAATAGAACTGAACTTATCAAGTTCACGACGCATCACAAAAAACATGGAGATTTATTGTTGAAGTATTTGTTCCCAATGCTCTCACACAACAAGAGGCCACATAAGGAGCCCGTCTCATGATTAACCTCATTCTCAGAAGGTCGTTCATAGAGTGTTTCTTAATATTACAAAATTGAACTCCCGAAATTGAAAGTAAAAAGGCTGTGGGTGACTATTTTAAGGAAACATTTATTGATTTATTCATGGCAATTTAGTGTTCCAGGTATAAGAGCCTTACGAACGAGTCCACCTCCTTAGAGAAAGACACTGTGCCGCTGTCCACCACAGATTCCCCAATAGAGATGAATACATTTGAGTGCAACAACAAAAGATCTTAATATAGTGCTTATTTGCATGTTATTGGCACAGGTAACGTGATTTCTGAGATGATTCGCCTGGCTTTTGTCCACTCAAGCAAAACGTTTTAAAAAGAGACCACGCAATATTGTCGAGTAAACAGGGGCCTTTAGCGTGGCCAGAACTTGCCTCGTTTTCACATTTGGCAACTTTGTAACTCTTCATTGTAATTCCAACCGCAAGAAATAAGGACCGTCTCGCAGTGAAGTGAATGATAACCCTCCCCTCCCCCGGGTGTGTCGTCGCCTGCTTCCACTGAGCGAGACGTCGGAGATAACATAGATAAGTCAAATTAACAATAAAATATCAATACAAAAACATAGGATGAACAAGAACAATAATTAATCCAGTGTAAGTGTTGTGAGTCAGTAATGCTTGTCCTCAGCAGGGCAGACATACGCCCATCTGCTTATTTAAAAAAAAAAAAAAAAAAGAACAAAACAAAAACACATTGAGAAATGAAAACATGCCGGATCATGCTGTGTTCCACCAGTAGAGGGGGCACTGGAGAAGATGCTCCTTTCCTAACCCTCCCAGCGACAGCCTGAAGGGGGCAGACGGGAGGGTGGGCGAGGAGTAGAGTGTAGCGCTACATGGGGTCCTTCTCTGAATTGAGAGAAATCCGGGTTTTGGGACGGGTTTTTGTGGCACGAAAGAGGGTGGCCCGGTGGAGTGGGAGCAGGGAGAGAGGAGTGCGCCAAGACAGGTCTCCATCGACAACCGTTTCATAGTAGAAAATTCCTTCCAAAACTGGGGAAGACAGAAAATAAATAGTGTTTCCAGTTCTCTGTGCAACATTGTTTTTTTATCTTGATTTGGTGCATCACAGTTTTAACGGTTTCCAGTCGACTAAAATTGAATGCCCTCGTTCCGCTTTCTCTTCCTTTGCTGTAAACTAGCGTTGTAGTGGTTTTTCTCTTTGCATTGGTCCAACCGTCATCCATCTTCCATCTCGACAGGTTGACCACTCCCCTCTCTCGCACCCGTGTGTGTACAAATCCCTCGTGTGATCCACATTTGAGAAGCCCTTCGATCCTTAATAGCTACTCCACGTTATTACTGTTTTTTCTCTCGTGTGGTGATGGTGACCAGTTGTTTGGCAGCCTTGGCGATGTCATAGGCGCACTGTATGACCTGTTGTGTAAGGAGCTGGTAGTCCACGGCGGGGGCCCCGGGATCCGTGGGGGCCGCTTTACGACACTCTACCTGTAACCGCGAGGCGCTGGAGGCCAGCAGCCGCAGGGAGCAGTGCACCGCGTCCAGAGCCGGACGCTACAGGGGATACAGGAGAGATACAGGAGTCATGTTGGGGACTCAGTTCAATTCATTTCACATTAGTGCTTTCAACATACAGCAAAGTCTTCCCTCACCTTGCTTAGTTTGTAGGCTTTGATGCTCTCATTTCTATTTAATTAAGCGTTTAACTGTCTATTTTTTGTCCGCCTATAGTTTTTACAGGTATATACGTTTTCATCAGTGCCGCAGCTTGTAAACTGCTTTGTATAAAATGTTTCAGAGTAAAATAAATGTTCTAGAGCTTTGGTTTGACTTGATCATATTAAAACCATGAATATAAATTATATAATTATTATAAATTAGCAGTAGTATCTCATGCCCTCGAGGCCATAAGCACCACTGCAGATGTCGTAGCATGTTGCGTTTTTTTACTCATTAATTGTCCGTGAGAGTAAATACTACACTGAAAGAAAAGACAAAGAGATAATTTTTTACACTAAATACTGTTTAAGTGGCGCTAGCCCGCAGTTAGTTTTGCCCGTTAGCTTCTTCTTCGTGATTCCTTTAGTGTGTAGGAATGTTGCAATAGTGGCTTTCTGGTCAGAGACACCAGGGGAGATGAAAGACCCCCCAATCATCCCATTAACACTTGTATTACCCCCAGAACCTACGGAAAGGATTTATTAAGGTAAACCAGCTACTTAATTCTTTTTTAATATCATATTTTTCTATATAGTTCTTATAAATGTGAACATCCATCCATCCATTTTCTTCCACTTTTCCGGGTTGTGGGGGCAGCTGTTGGAGCTGCCCAAATCACACGCAGGTGGTGGGTCCACAGAAGGACGGCCTCACGATTCTAACCGGGCCTGTTGGTCTCTCATTAGGGGCTTCTGAACCGCCCTTTGTCTGACTCGTCACCTAGGACCTGTTTGCCATGGGAGACCCTACCAGGGGCACGAAGCCCCCGACAACAGAGCCCCCAGGATCATCGAGTGCTCAAACCCCTCCACCACGTTAAGGTGGCAGTTCCAGGAGGGGATAAACGTGAACATCTCTGAGCTATTCTTTTGTGATCTATCACGTAATTGCTGCCACTGGGTATTTTTGAAGCACATTTAATAAGCCTTTCAACTTTTTTCAGTGAAGGAAAGTTTCAAAGTTACAAACGACAAGCTATGTATGTGTAACTAACTCCAACACAATTTTACACTTCTGTGTGTTTCAAAGACATCTGTAGATCACATATGCTTAGGGTAGTTAAACAAAGTCACTTACTTTGGGGAAAAGGGAGGCCATCTCCGTTACGGCGGAGTGGATCTTTTCAGAGCATGGAACAAAGCTATGTACAGAAAAACAGTAATTTAGTCAGCACAGAGGTATTTCCAAATAAATACAGACTTGTTTTTTATAAACAGCTTTGAGGACAAGGTCTCCAACTGAAGTTAATAGGTGTTAGTCCCTGTGACTTTCCTCCTTGTGTTGTGATGAAGAGACAGGCAGCAATTATCAGTCTGGCACTTACCTGTCGTGTTTGAACTCCTGCGCGGCCCTCAGCAGCTCCTGGATGTTTTTGGTCACTTGTTCAGTTTTCAGGATAACGTCTTCAGTGCAGGGCAGAGTGGGGTCAGGTTCTCCCAGCTCACCTCCTCCCTCCTCAGACTCCCCGCGGCCCTCCTCCTCACTGCTGCGGCCCATACTGAAAACAAGGCACTTTTTAAGACATCTGCCATAGTTTGAGGTCCCATACAAACAACTATGGCAGCTGAATCTAACCTTAGCGAGACGTCGTATGTTTGCGTGTTGTCATAGTCGCTGTCTGTGCCGCTGCCGTGCTTCTCTGATTTAGGCACCTGCAAAAATGATCAACGTGATGGAAAAACTGTAGACTGATATGTTTTACACATGCTCGTAGAATTGACTTTTCAGGAAGTGCTCACCATGTATCGGCCCATCTCTGCTGTGCTGGACAGATGATGGCCTCCATAAGACACTGGTCCTCCTGTGCTTCCCTTCCTCATCTGTAGACAGTGTCAACGGCAGAGGGACAGAGGAGGGCAGAGAGAGGGGGGAACGTGAAGTACGGAGCAGAGAGAGATTAACATGAAGGAAAACAGAAGGGGCAGAGAGAGAACACATTAAAAACAAGTGACATCATATTGAAGTGGCCATGGTGGCAACAGTATAGAGATCGATTGAACACTGTTTCAGGCCTCCATGCCTCTACCTCTACCCAGCAATAACACTAGCTAAAGCCGCACAGCTTCTCATCAACACTAATGTTGATTCAGTATTAGCCAATGAAGCAGAAGTGATGAACAGATACAGTGCTAGATACATAGATGATATGGAAACAGACAATGACAGACAGATGCTTACATCCAGAGGATGCACGGCTGAGCTGCAGAGCAGAGGACAGTGGGAAACACAGAAAGAAACAGACAAACAGGTAAATCTGTGAGTAAAGACACGATGTGGAGTCGACTTAATGTCCATGAGGTGTACATGGAAATATGACTGCTGCTCTGAGGTTTGAATGAACAGCATTGATCTGAAGCACTATCATCTGCTGCAGTGTGTGCACATGTATTCTGTGTAATAAAAGCCTCATGAAGTGGTATTAGAAGCTCAGACGAGCCAAGTTTGACGTTTAAAAAAATGAAGATACAGTATAGGTTAAAGGTCAAAGATGCAGCACTAAAGATGAGGATCAGAGCTGTTGCCAGGCAACAGACCAGCCTGGAGTCCGTCAGGAGACCGTTTTGCACTTCCTCTGTCCCAGCGCATCTTTTAAGGGGTTTTGTTTTGCAAGTGCAAGAAATAATCCAACATAATGTGAGCTGTTTGAGAGAAAAATGCACAACTGAGTTTTGAAAAAGAAAGATGGCGTCAGAGAGAGGAAGTTTGGAGGTGAAAGAGGAGATTCAGTGGCAGAGCTGCTCAGAGGTGCTTACAGCAGGCAGGGCAACGGTAGTCTGGGGTCTAACTTACACTGGGCGTGTGGAGGGGCTGCAGGCGCGCTGACAGGGAGTCCAGTGCAGGGGGCCCATGGGTGGGGCCCGGGGCGGCCCCTGGTTCATACATAGACACAGCCTGTCTGTCTCGCCTGTGATGGGAGTGAGGGGCCACAGAAGAAGACAAAGACCGGCCATGGGAGTCTGTGGCTGGACCAAACACAGTCAGACCGACAGTCACCCCTGTGCGCCCCCCACTGCCCACCCACTGTCCTCCTCCACCGGGACCCCCCGGACCCTGCCCCGCTGGACCCCCAGCCTGCTGGCCCCCCCGCAGTGAACTGTTCTCTGTCTGGATCCGCGTGATCTACAGGAGAGCAGGGTGAGGATGGAGGGTGAAGGGGGGGACATGAGGAGGGGTCAGCTGAGGTCAAAACACAGGCATCAAAACTTCATAGCTTACACTCAACAACAATATCATAAACAGCACTTTAGCTCTTGCTCTTAGTTTTTACCACAGTGGTAATGTTTGGAGTGCTTTTTTATGAAGCTAAACACTTACAGCCCATTCAGACCAAGTCATCTGAAGACCCTTCTAAAGCATCAAACTTAATCGGACTTGAATACCTGCAGCAATTCAATCGCTTTGTACAAATTTAGAGCCAAAGAGCACTAATCATACTGCAAGAAAAGCTGCATGTTGTTCATTAGCACGGCCAGTACAGTGCGTCTGCAAATAGTTTCCACTTTTGTTATACAGTATAACGGTTTGAGATTGAGAAAACTGGAGCAAAAGCAAAGTGTTCAATATGAACGTTTGTTGAGTGTAGTTAACACAACAAACAGAAGGGGGACATGTGCAGGAACAGTCACAAAGGAAGGGGAGGGCTTCAAACTGATATTACATTAGTTTTCATGTTTGTCATTAAGTAAATGGATGGAAACAGCTCAGCCTGTCTGAAGCACTGATATTGTGAGTCTGCCGTAGGTGTGAATGTGAAAATACTTCTGTAAGTCAAATAAAGTATATTACAACAGCCACTACAAAAATGACAGACACGTGATGGATACAGTGATGTACTGAGAATGTGTAACAATCAATGCACTAAATACAGGTGAAATGATGAAGTGAAAAGAAAAAAAAAGAAAAAACTCTCCCTGGTCTTAAATCTCTGCTTGTACATCTTTCTAAAATGTAAATCCACTTTTTGTTTTGTTGATTGTTGAGGATGCGTCTCCAGCACACACTGGCTGTCGTCTGGGACATACCTCTTTCTGTAGCCGCCGGAGCTCCTCGCTGAGGTTGTTATTGACCTTCATGAGCTGTTGGACCTTGGCTTCAGACGAGGCCAGGGCTTTCTTCACCTCCAAATACTCCTGCAACGTGATAGGTCCATCTGACAGGTCTGAAGAGTCCATACTCTGGACATACAGAAACAAAGAGATAGTTATAAGACAGACATGACTTATTATTTCAAGTCTGTGTGACCTGTTTGACGATAGAGTAAGATATATTCTTTTGGTTCTACTTTTACCTAACCACCACTGCAAAGCAAATAAATGTCACTATTTAGAGCACTCAACACACAGCTGGTGTACATACCTGTCAAGTATTTCACGTGAATCATGTGACAGCATAGTTTAGATAATGGCGGTGCCGAAACTCAGAAACCTCTTTAGGGCTGCAACAGGTCAGTAATGCGACTAAAACTCATCTTAAACAAATGTCATCTGTATAACTATCGATTTACACCCTGCCTAAACTTGTAATGATTTTGAGCTGTTAGATCACCTTTAATTGATGAGTGATGTCAAATGCTAACTGCTAGCCGGAAGGAAAAAAATCATATCGATCAATGTGGAGTTCAGATATTTTTTTGTAAAAGGAGTAAATATAGTAGAGAAGTTTTCCACTCCTTCACCCTTTTCTGTCCAAATTCCCAATTTCACTCTAAACATTGTGCTATTATGATAAAAAAACAAAAAAAACAATTGGCTGTCAATGAAACCGCCTCAGGCCAATACTTGAGGCCAGTGATCAGTTAAAATAAATCAGATTACATTGCTGACTCACAGCTCGACTAACAGCTTCATGTGGAATTGAACCGTAAGACTTGGGGTTCATTTTTTATCTTGCTTTTCCACGTGTCCTTTACTTAAGAGTTCACGAAGGGCAGAGGAAGTGCTGACTGGAGCCTGGATGCCAGCGCTGCAGCTGGGTCTACACACAGAGCACTGTCCACCCACACTTCCTGTGACCCGAGTCCAAGGCTCAAACCCCTCCCACTAACCAGGGTAACAATAACAACCTCCTTCCCTCACCCTCATAAAACCTCAACCGCAGTATATACACCCATTTTACAACTTATACCATTAGGAATACTGTGTCTATATTTAGAATGGAACTACCCTCAGCAATACATTTTCAATAAACTGGAAGTGCTGAACTACTTCATATGGGTAACAGAACTGGGTTTTTTTTGGGCAGGAAGTTTATTGATACATACATACTGTAGGTCAAAATTCCACATGTTGAATTTGAAAAAAGGCAACGTTTTGCAGTTGTTTTCTACTTCTCACTTCTGCCTCCTCTTCCTTTCCACAACACACTCCTCTCACTCCTTCTGTGAACAATGGCCTCCTAACAAGAGCCCGGAATAGCTGGTGATGTCACTCACGAGCTATGCTGCAACCCTTATTACAGCCACTCCCTGCAATGCATGCTGGGACAGGCGGTTTGATGTAGGGAAAAGACTAGCCAAGGCTGGGGATAGAAACACCACACATGCATCTAGTGTTGTTCAGGCCTATGTACGTGTAAGTGGAAAAAGAGAAGTGAAAGAGAGTACCTTTACCTTGGCCCGGTTGCTGCGCTGCGTGTTGTTGTTGTTCTGTGTGGTCAGCTCGCTGTCCGAGTCTTCGTCCGTGGCAACACTGTCGTAGTCGTGCTGGTCGTCGTCTTCGATGCCCAGGTCCAACGGGTCTGACAAAGAGAGACTGTACTGAGCAAAATACTGTTTGTTTGAAGGGAGCAGGCCGGTGATGTCTCCAAGAGTGACCATTGTCCAGAACGGAGCAACATGGTTTTGTCAAAATATGTGTATGTGTACATCTCATTCTTATAACTTAACTGGTAGCACACATTTTACCTTGTCCTGAAGCAGTAACTTTGGGAAGAGGTTCAATAACGATCAATCTTATTTCTATACAGTATATATAGCTGCTTTTAGATACAGCTAATGTCAGAATTAAAGCTTTTCTAATACAGGTTTATCTCAATCCAAACTGAACTAGTTTTAATTCACACCTGGGGCAGAAATAAATCTGAACTAATTCAGGACTAAAACAGAGGCCAACCAATAAGTGTTAAGTCAAGAGAAACGGGTGAGAACCAGAACTAACACAGTACTAAAGTTAACAGAGATTAAGTAAGACTGGTAAGTAAGATCTGGACCAAGTATAATTTCTGGAACAGGTATGAGCAATGTATGGCTCGAGGCTGTAATCTTTTGACTATTCAAACGCTCTTAATGTGACTCCATGTGTACAGTGCACTGGGTGTTTTTTTTATCTGTTCCCTGCGCTCCTTCCCTCCCTCCCTCCCTCCCTCCCCTGCTGCTCACCGGTAGGGCTGCTGAGACCTTTTCCCTGCTGTCTCCTCTTTGCGTCACTCAGGATGTCGATGATGAGCGTCGCAAACTCCCGGGCGTTGAACCGAGCCAGCTTCTGTCTGCCCTGTAAGAAGGAGATGTGGCAGCAAAGTTAAAACTTCCAGATTTTACATATTGCACAGCCTTTTAACCCTGGCTTTATCGTGTACAAATGCGATTCAGCCCCCACTTTGTGCTTTTGGAGATGACTGTGGTGAGTGGAAAATGACAGTCAGAAGAACACACCACTCAAACACACTGAATCTCACACATGAATCCTGGAATTGCATGAGCAAGAAAGCATTAAGAAACTTGTAAAGTTGAACTGCATATCACAATCGTTTCATTCACAAGAAACTAGAGCAGTGCTTCTCAAACTGAACATTACACAGCACCTCCTGAAGCAGCCTGCCTACCACAGTTTGAACCACTAGAGTAAAGAGTTCAAAGTGTTTCTCCTCTTCCATAAATAGTCTGCAGTAGCTGACCACAGTGAACTGTCCAATGGGCGAAAAGTAAACGCAGCCACACGGGTATTTTTTTCCAAGTGTGCAAGTTTATGTCATAACAGTGTACTATACTGCGCAGAGACATGTGGTTTCTCTGTCTAAATGGGATCAACAAAGGAGTGTGGCAGACACACAAAGCTGGGTTATAGCTTTCCTACCCTAGTAAAAAGTCGTACTATGGTCTTATTCATAGCAACACACCACGACAAGAAATGTATTTTTCCAATTGTGTAGCCATCTTTCTGAACAACTGAAAACCTGTAGTGTTTCTATAAGAGGTCTTACCTGGTTGCGTGTGGCAGAGTACTCGGGGTTGACTGGTAAAAATGGCACCGCGCTGCGTTCTGTTACCAAAGTGCTGTGGTTTTGGGTCGTGAGCCAAACTAAGAATAGAAACATAGGAAAAAGCAGATGTCCAAGTGGTTTAAATGCAAGAAATATGTTAATTTATTGCAATATTCCGAAGTGTTGTCTAAAAGAGGAAACAAACAATTTTTAAAAAATAACCCGAATGTGCACACAAAAGTTATTTTGTGCAGACAGAACCTGCTACTTACCTGTAGTTCTTCGGGTCGGTGACAACTTTTTCAATACAAACAGAACGGGAGCAAAGAGAAGGGAAAAAGACTCAAATTGAGACTCAAAAAGACTTGTGGAGGAGGAGAGAAAGGAGAGAAAGGATTTTAGACACTTCCTCTCTCTCTCC
Source organism: Gobius niger (assembly GCF_951799975.1). NCBI lineage: Eukaryota > Metazoa > Chordata > Actinopteri > Gobiiformes > Gobiidae > Gobius > Gobius niger. The sequence continues at coordinate 24,830,710 of NC_136852.1, forward strand.
TCCCTCCTTCGCTCTTTCACTCTGCTCTCCAAACCACGGCTGCCTTTTTTAGTATCTCTTCCAGGCAGTCGGAGTGGAGTCAGTGATCTTTTATGGTAGTGCGTCTTCAGCTCAGAGTGTAAGCAACAGTGTTCAGGGAAAACAAAAGGTTTTACCTGCATCGTTTTCCCGGCGGTCCACTTCATCGTACACATCCATCGCCAGCTCTTCAAACAGACGGTTGTTAAGCTGCCAGAAATACACCGCAATTTGTTATACATAATTAATCTCAATATCTTCATGCATACAAAAGAAGCAACCTAAAAATATTTCAGATTTTAATGTTTGCTATATTAGGAAATGTATACACAGAGCAGTGATTTTTTTCAGTCTCTGCAAGGCAAGGCGGAACCATTGCAACAAGATGTTCCAACCATGCTGAACGTGTGCTGTAATTGTAGTGGACTTACCGCTTGAAGCTTCTTTTTGGCAGCTTTGGCCAGTTCTGAGAGATCCAAACTACAAGATAAAAATAAAGTCTGTCAGTGCCCTCAGGACCAGAGTGAAAGAGAGTGATGGGGCAGAAAGAAGAACTGGAAAATAGGTGGAGAGAGGATTTACTGGCTACAAGGGAAATTAAGCACTACTTTACACTGTGGTGTACGACAGCGTTTTAGAGACATAAACGGGGTAATATGAGAAAACAAGTTGCGAGATTGAACTCATTGGTGGTTAGTTTGTTAGGCTAAGTAAACCGGGGTGGGAAGTTTCGTGCGATAGTGGCCAGTGAGTGCAAGCTGAATGACTTCACTCTCTGCTCAATTTAGTCAAAAATCCAAATATCAAACAAAAATGATGAACTCAAAAATGCTCAGAATCTTGCTGTGCTTTAACGTAAATAGATAAACTTTTGGTTAACCAGTTATTCATTTATTTGTTCATTATATTTGTTTATTTGGGCAATGCATATTAAACATATTTGAAAATGTACCAGTTTTAGCTATAAAGCCCGTTTTCAACTGTAGTCCCTTAGTTATTAAGATTATTAGTTCGAAAACTACTTTTTTTCGCACAGGTTTTTACTCTTTAAGAGTGGATTTAGAGGATTACTCCCATAAAATAAAGCCTTTCTTTTTTTTTTTTTTTTTTTTTTACTTATTTATTTCAGATTTGTATTTTTCATGTGGCCCTAAAACGGCATTGTGGTGGTGGGTCATTTTAGCAATAGACAAAACACAATCATTGCTTTGGATCTACACGGTACAATTGGGTACAGTAAAATGATATACAGTTGCGCTTTTTAAATCATAATGACTAAAGTAACTACCAAAATGATCCTGATCAAAAGTTTACATACCCTGGTGATAAAGAAAAAGAAAAAAAAAACAAGAAATAACTTTAGCTGAAATAAAGGACTCTCGAAAAAATTAAAAAAAATTAAATTGTTGACAGTCGCCAGAAGAAAGTCATTACTTCCCAAACGGCAAAGTATACACTTACAATATGCCAAACAGCACAGAGACAAGCCTCAACATTTCTGAAACAATATTTGGAATGATGAAACCAACATTGAACTTTTTGGCCATAACCATAAACGTTACATTTGGAGGAGTCAACATGGCCTGTGATGAACGGTGCATCATTCCTACAGTGAAACACGGAGGTGGATCGCTGATGTTTAGGATGTGTGAGCTACAAAAGCACAGGGAACTTGGTCAAAATTGATGAATGCAGCATGTTCTCAAACATGCAGTTCATGCAAGACAGCCCAGTTATTTATAGGAACTGGAGGCTTTTTGCCAAAAAGAATAGACAGTTTTACCATCCGAGGAAATAAAGAGGCCCATCCACAACTACCACAAACGAATCCAAGCTGTCATTGATGTTAAAGGGGGCAACACAGTATCAAGAACTGGGGTATGTAAACTTTTGCTCAGGTTCATTTTGGTAGTTTCCTTTTGTCATTATGATTTAAAAAGAGTAAACTCAGTTGTTTCACCATAAATGGCTTCGCACAACCACTAACTATGAGTGATAAAAAAACTTTTGTATTATCTTTCATATTCCCTAAAAAATGTACCAAAAAAATAAATAATCTTAAATTCTGCCAGGGTATGTAAACTTTTAAGCACAACTGTAGATATCAGGAAAGTCCATAGGTACATACAGTATAAAATTTTAAGAGTCAGAGTAGAATATATTTCAGTAACTATGGCATGCTCTCCCTGTCACTGACTCATAACTATCGGTACTCTAAAGGAGGAAAATAGATACTTCAAAGCACACCTAACAGATACCTGAATGCTCAAAGGATGTTCTAAATGTCCACAGAAATTGTAGACCACGCAATCAGACTGAACTTTTTTTTCCCCCTAGCATATTTTAATGTCTTAACTGAGAATCAATATGGATCTTAGCCACGATGTAGCTTCTGGCTGAGGTAAAATGTTAATTGTAGAAAGGAAAAATCAATAGATATGAAATTTAAAATGCGCTGTAACTGTAGAAAAGAAAAAAGACGTCAGTGAAGTATGAAAGAAAGTGAAGATACCTCTGTGTTGGACATTTAGGACGAGCTCTGGTCCACCGAGCGCAGCAAAACGGAGAGAACAGAAACCAAGTGAGAAAAAAAAACAGGACAGGAGCAGGGATAGGAAAAGCCACAACAAACAAATCCACTGCAATTGTTATTCTGAAGCAGTAGCATTTACTAAAGTAAAAAAAAAAAAAAAAAAAGAGATGCAGGTGGAGTGAGATGACAAGCCCAGATGTGCAAACAACCCGAGTAAGAAATTGTTATTTGGTTCATTTAAATGCAGTACACGTTCTCTTCAAGTTACTCGCTAAGAGCTGAGCCAAGAAATGCTGAAATTGATTTATTTATGTCTCTCTGCGCAAACTTTTAGCTTAAGTTCACATTTAAGGAAGCAGAATTAGCAACAGAAATACAATACTGACTGGGGCAGACAAGGGCTAAATGGGAATATATATTTTGGAGACACCCTATGGCCAGAGCATTAAATTGTAATGAGGGGATTATCTAATAACTCCAGTGGGAAGAGAAACTGCAGATTGAGGCCAACGTCGTAAAGTAAAACCAGAGTTAATCCATGCCATGCGCTCAAACCAAGGATCCAAACAAACTACTTACCTGTCTGCCATTTGAGGAATGATATAATGGCCGTTCTTGTGGTCTGCAACGGGAGACAAAAGCAGTTACACGAGGGTAAGAGTGGTTCTGTATTCGTGATGGAGGAGGAGCTGTCGCTGAAGGAGACCCACCTGGGCGTCTGCCACACAGGTAGAAGGCTAACCTGTCCGTCAGTTCGTATTGGCACTCCACAAGACGCTCTGCTAAGTCTATATGGCCCGCCTGCCTAAAAAACAACAAGTAATAGGCAATGTTTCCTTAGAAAGTCCAACTAATGGGATGTAATTATTTTCAAGCCAATAGTGAACAGTGAAAAGTCATTGTCATCAAATAAATGTAAATGTGAACAATGTTATTCACTTTTGTCGACTAATCATTTGAGTGAAATGTCTTCAACTCATGTAACCCATCTCAGATGTGACAAGTACCTAGCATAGTCCATAGGTGTGCGCCCGTTGAGGTCCGGCGCTCCTGGGTCCGCGCCGTACACCACCAGGAGCTCTGCTTGTAGGATCTGGCCCGCCTTAGCTGCGACATGGAGGGGGGTGGTGCCCTTTTCCTGCAAGGTCACAAGCACAAACGTCACACAACACTTCCTGACGCAGAGGGGCGCCTTAACACCACTGCTAATAACAGCCCCAAGTGGCTTAGCAAGTGTTTTTTTGCTGTTGTTAAACTGACCGGATGAAAGAAGTTGGCTTGGGCACCGAGGGAGAGGAGTCGGAGACATGTTTCCAAACTGCCTGTTCGTACACTCGAGTGAAGTTGCTAAAGAGTAACAAATGAGAGAGACAGAGAGAGAGAGGGGCAGATGAGTAAACCGTGGGTGAGAGCTGGGAAGATTAAAGTTGTACTCCGGGACACACAATGGGCTGAATCCGCTTATTAGCCACAGTGGAGCTCCATGCTACACAGATAATTATTACATCCTGCTGCATCATTCACCACACTTCCTGCTAAAGAGGGTTTAACAACGATGTAGGAGGAGGAGACCAATTCCACTGACAAGCTTTAAATCAGTGCTTATACAGTGGGTTCAGAAAGTTTTCAGAACACCTTAAACTATTTCTGTTTTGTTATGAGTTACTATCAGCCTGATACTGAAATCATAAAGAAAAGTCTACATTTATTTCCCTTGAATGTTATTGCAATTTAGTAAAAAGCAAAAGATGTGCTGCTCACTTTACTGAGGTCCTTTGTAGTGACGCCGTCATCGTCTCGGCAGGGGAGCTTGTGCACAAACGCCAGCATCTGGTATTTGGCTCTGATGAACTCTGACTTTGTGGGGCTGTGAGGGAGACATTGAAAGTAGTGAAGCAAAGTACATTATACTAATAGAGCTTATACAAAAGCCTCTTAGAAAGAATAATTGCAAACTTAAAACTGTCCAAAGGACAATAAAAGAAAATCGAGTTCAAACTATTCTAATCTGCATTGGTACAAAGCCATTATGCTAACACACCAAGTAATATAACTGTGTCCATGAAAAATAGTCAATAATTCCATGCCCCCTGAAAGAGACACAATGTAGCTGCAGTAGCAGCAGGAGTAGTAATAGTAAAGTATACTCACTGGACTTTGTCTTGGGGGTTGGGTTTCCTACGACCACTCTGCACCTGCGCAGGGTCCAGCAGACTGTGTTCCCAAATGGAGTTCGCTCCATTACTGGCCAAGGTCTGAACCATCTGTGAACATAAGCAAAATATGGAGAGTTTGTTTGCTATTATGGACAGTCATATTAGAGCAACTAGATGTTGTTACAGTTCTCACGATATTTTCATCATGCTGCACAAAGTTGTTTGTAAGCTAGACTATGTAAACGTTTAAAAACCCAGCAATTTGGTCCAAACAATGCGAGCGAAGGCCAATTACAGTATGCAAACATAGATGAAGAAGACCACAGTTACTGAGAATAGCATCCAGATTGCAACAATGACAGAAAATGCTGCAGGGGAGGCCAGTGAGAAAAAAATCTATTTGCATTTCCTTCGCTGAGCTGGTTTTGTGCAAATCTTTACCCAAGGCAGCGCATCCACAATCTCATTTAACGCATTGTTTTAGATAAACAGGGCGCAGTGTGTTTTTAAAGGCTTTTTGCTGCTCAGTGCTCACCTGCAGCAGTGTGGGAGGCCAGCCGCTGTGCCTCAGGTGCTTCACGATGGAAATGTGGCGGCCTAAACTGCGATGGACCGAACAGCACTCATCACAGATCAGCACGCCTCGGTTTATGCTGCTCCAGCCGGGGTCTGAAGGGGGACAGAGAAATGGGAGGGTATAAGAGGAAGAGGAATATCAAGAACCCAAACACCAAAAATTAAATGGACTGGTTACCATTACTGGAGCATGTTATTATTTACATAATAATAATAATAATAATGCATCGGTTTTATATAGCGCTTTTCTGGACACTCACAGACGCTTTACATTGCATTATTCATTCACTCCATACCCGGTGGTGGTAAGCTACTATTGTAGCCACAGCTGCCCTGGGGTAGACTGACGGAAGCGAGGCAACCACTCACTCACTCACTACATTCGCTAGGCTTCCTGGTGTTACTAAACGGTCTCCCATCCAAGTACCGACCAGGCCCTTCCCTGCTTAGCTTCCAAGGTCTGACGGGATTGGGCATCGCAAAGGCGGTATGGCCACATAGAATATTAAATTCACTATACATTCATGGGAGTCAGTCAAACACAATATAGTTTAATCTGTCAACTTTCAACTTCAATACTTTGAATATTCCCATTACTTATATTCTGACTAGCCTTGGCTTTAGCCTCTCTATAAACTGCTTAAAACTGCTTGCGAGTCAAGACCTCAGTTTGGTTTATCAGTCCGCTGTAGGCATTTAGGCCTGTGATTTGTAGTGACCCAAATATTTATTATAGCACTCAAATGGAGTGTCAGCAGATTTATAAACAAAACACTGACTAGCATCAGACAACAATCCACTGTATTCCTTTAGGCTGAAGTCACCACAAATGAAAGCCTGGTGGTTTTAGTACACTTGTTAATTATTTCTCTCCTAAAATTACATGAGGATGCAAGACAATCATAATTGTAACTCTTTTGTTAGCTCTTCCAATATACAATGCCCCCAAGATTAAGATTAGGCAAATTACTTTTCTCAAATATGGATTCAAAACAATGAGGTGACTTGGGACTCGACAACAACGCTGCCTCAACAGCTGTTTACTTATTTTTAATTTCTGCTTCTGTGACAGATTAAAAATAAGAAGCAAAAATCTGTTTAGGTCAACTACTTACAATCTCCACCACAATCCACAAAAGCTAAATAAATGTCTTTTATTACAAAGACCTGAATCCATGGTTGTGGAACAGGTTAGATAAATACAAATTTGTACCTTATGTAGTCAAGATTTGGTCGATTGATGCTGTTAGGACAAGTAGGGGTTGGTAATGGGGTAAAAAAAACAAGCTGGAGGCACAAAGTTTGCAACCGTCTTAGCTTACAATGTTTGCAGAAAACATACAGTTGTTGGGCCAACATAGTTCATTTGAGAAAGACAACAGGCAGCTATAGGCAAGAATTGACACGGGTGACTCACTGGTGATAAGGGTGACGACGGGTCACGGACTTGGTCATGGGGGACCCTGATGAGCAGTGAATTAACCAAATACACATCAATCTACCATGGCATTAGTCTGTGGCTGGGATAAACAGTCCAGGCTTATGGTATTAATGGAGCTAAAATAACCCAGAATACTGACATTATTGAGCTGACACAAGTTTTAATTTCATCAACTGATATATTTGATCTTTCAAAGTTTTTGTCGACTAAGAGTATAGTACAAATGCACTGACTGTGGCATGGTTTTGAGAAAGGCAGCCATTTCATTCTGGGCATCAGCAACTTAATTCCTAAATGTTTAGAGTAACATTAAGAAAGCCCAGAGGGGATGCAATCTACTTGGCTCAATTTAAAGATTGAACATTAAGCTATTAGGTCTAAATAGCAGCAATCTGCAGCAAGACACAGTTTAGACTTCATATGCTTCAAGAGTATAGACAACATGCATCATCTTTATGCACTAGCTTTCACAGCTTTTTAAATCTGTTGAAAAAGATAGATAAATCCGTTGCAGCTGGAACAGGCTAATGAGTCAAATGCCAGACAAACACTGAGTATCATTGTATGGACGACGTAGTGGAAAACGCACAGAATTTGACAACATGCTGCAAGATTTTGAGCTCCAAATGCCATCGCATGTGAGCCTAATAAAGACATGACATGATTCATTGTTACCATAAACCATAGACTGCCGTGGCATACAATTAAAACTTCCTGCTGCTTGGCTCAACAGTGTGTTATCAATCGTCCTTTGTGGCAGTGCCATCAAGTTAGCCCCTTGTATCAAGACACACAGTGAGCAGTGGAAGGGACTATAGGGAGGCGGCTTGTCACCACTGGCGGCTAGGTCAGCATTTTGCAGAATTCACTGCGTGTGTGTGCACGTCTCCTGAGGAAGTGTTTAATGTAGAGGCCATAGCAAAAAGAAAAGAATCAATCAATTCATGGTTTAATAAATTGGGTATTGTTAGTGTGCATAGGAGAAAGCGAAGGTTAAAAAAAAAAAATCTAGTGGTGCTAATATGTTTAAAACAGGTGACTCTTGCAAATTACACTGAGCGTCAGGAGACCAACCTGTATACATAAGGGATTGACAAAATAAGGATGTTTGAATATGTTTATATGCCATTGTAGGTGGAGGTGTTAAAAAAAAAAAGAAGTAACAATACAAGTTATAGATGGACACATGCAGCCGCACAATAACAAATTTACAACCAAAACTATTTCAGCTATTCCATGAGTTACACTGCTGGCTTTGACCCAAAGGCTTAGGACTCCTAAGCACAGACTGCCACTGGGAGCAGCTGTGAAGAGAGCAGCTGTTTTACAAATATGTGAGCTACACATGAATGAAAGTTTGAGCAATGAACTGCTGTCACACTTGCGAAATATATCTTGAGGGCATTCGGGGGGAAAGTTTCTTGGGAGAAATGGAAAAAACATTGGCCACTGACGAACATACAGGCTCAAATTGTTGGATTATTTCATGAATAGTTATGAATTGTCCCCAAGCACTTAAACCATTATGAATTTTGTTCCAATCCTATTGCAAGATACAGGTTAGCTTCAAACGTGCTGTGGCCGTACAGTTGTGTTATACGGAAACAGCGAAGCGACGACAGGGTTTCTGACAGGACGCCTGTTAGCAAATGACACTTTTAGCATTAATCACTTATGTAGCCAAAGTTAGCTAGATTAGCTAGCTAACGCCGTAGCTAACTTAGCCTCACTGGTTTTTACGTCAGTCTATCTGGCTGAAGTCGCTAACAGCGGAGGTAAAGCACACGCAGAGGTCGTGTTGGATAAAAGTTTACTACAAATCTCATCTGTGCCAGAAATAAAAACCATCTCGTTCTGCTAGCCGGCTATGCTAATCTGCTGAGAAGTCTCCCCCCCCCCCCAGTCACGAAAATCAAAACAAACGGCTTTGCTCGACAAGGCGATACTCACATTTTACAAAGTCTGGCACTGAAATAAATGCACGGGCAACAAACTCTGAACGAGAGCACAGTAGTGTTGAACTGCTACCAGAGAAAAGCCTTTGCGCTGAGATTACACGCATATTCGCTGTGTTTATTTGGGGCCTAAGCGCAGTTGGGGAGCCCCGGCCGCTTTCCTGATCCTTGGACCCTCTGACAGTGACAGGAGGCCGGGCCCTTGTCCCAAAACGCTCGCCTTGTCCGCGTATTGTTCCAAAGCATCGCTCGGTTTCCTCTATTCACGCGAATCCTACCTGGCGCACTGCAGTCGGCGCAGATTTCAGCCCTTTGCAGCTTTCTTGACATGTCGAAAGTGGCCGAGAGATGAGTTCGCAGCAGCGGCGGTGATGTGCGTCTTCGCCCCTTTCTCCCCGGAGCTGCCGCGGTCTGCCTTCAGCCGCTGCGGCCCCTCAGTCCCCGGAAGCCGGCTGCAGTGTGGTCGGCTCTACCGGGGCCAGCCCACAGTGGTGAACTTTCCCGTTGTGTCCGCCTCCACTCTTTTGGGTCCACGTCTCAAATCAGAGCTTGGAGCCAAGTTACTGGAGCGTGATAATGACTGTGTGTTATCGCTAGCTGTGTGAGGCTCATAGCGGACTTTTTTTGATGCGTCTATGGGTGCACTGACGCCCTCTGACCGGGAGACGGCAGCTCTGGACCGGTGTGAGCCAAGTAGCCAGCCCACGGTGCAGCATCTAACGCTTACGACAGCCACCCGAGGGCCAGGGAGGGGCCACTGACAGCCCTGCTCCAGGCCAACAGCAGAGTAACTTCACCTCTGCGCTCCCATACCTTTGCCGTGCACTTATGTCTTCATGAACATGCCATCGCAATAATGAAGTAGTTTACCACCCCCCTTTTTGTACGTGGCACTTCCATCTTAAATCTATGGTGGCACCTTAACACTTCACCGCAAATAGCCGTAGGCAAGTATGCGGACAAACCGTACACAGCATTTACTTATTTTAAACCCTTTATTCGTTCGTATTAAGCCGGGCTAGGCAACGTCAAATCCGGCCCTCCAGCATAAAACCTTTGGCCCCAAGATAATTTTGAAGAAATACATTACATTTACATCATAATGTACTCTAAAAATGTCATTATTTTCACAAATATTTGAGAAAAATAAATGTTCCCAGTTTTCTTTAGTTTGACCATTTTTGTGATGTTCATAGTTCCACTTCCTTATTGGACACTGACAGGAAGTGACATAGATAGAGGACAACAGTTGCAGACTGTTGCCGTGCCAACCATGTGACGTCAATGGGAAATGGGAAATGAGTGAGTCAAATGCTATGGAACTAAGCCGATCTACTGTATGTCGCTTCCACTTCCTCATAGTTCCACTTCCTTATTGGACACTGACAGGAAGTGACATACATAGAGGACAACAGTTGCAGACTGTTGCCGTGCCAACCATGTTATGTCAATGGGAAATGAGTGAGGAAAAATGGTATGGAACTTAACATCTACTACTGTATGTCACTTCCTGTCAGCAGCTTGAAAAACATTTCTGCCCAACATTTCTTCCTTAAATTGCTGCTTCATTAGAATAAAATGATAATTATTTAGGCAACAACAGATTATTATTCATCTAAATCAATCATATTTTCAAAAGCATTAAAACCTGTCATATGCACTGTTATTATTTCATGCACATTGCTTTTGTCTGCAATATCCTATGTGAAAAGCAAGTGATCCACGACCAACTGTAACTCTTTACGACCACTTATTGACTGAGAGTGCGCGCACACATTTCATTGCAGCTTGTCATCATCGCATCAGCCAGCACTGGAGTGGATGCGAGTGAAGAGGCGTGGAGGAGGAGGTAGGACCAGATGCTCCGGAGAGAGTGGAGGGAGAGAGCGACAAGGTGGGGGATACTGTGCAGCTGGATACGAATAAAAGCTGCGGGCAACCTAGACCTCGCTTTAACACCCATAGTTCCGAAGAGGGCTTTCATTTTTTGGTTGCCATTTTTTTTTAAAATTTTTGCACAGCCAGCGGTGTTCCTGGGAGCGCGGGGCGACTCCGATACGCCTCTGGATATGTCGCCGCGGGAGGATGGATGGTGATGTTACATTGGCTATGATAGCGTGAATAGACACACACAAAAAAAACTGTTGCCCAAACCCGCAGTCAAGGGAGGAGAGGAGACAAACTATGATCCGAGGATGATATCCGCCAAGAAAACTCCGGAGAAGTGCCGTTTTCCGGTCCACTATTTGGTGTGGCACAACAAGCATCGCCAGCTGGAGAGGGAGCTTGCGAGCAACGAGCAGGTAAGAAGAGAACAGTGAACAGTATTAGGCCTGTTTGTTTTAGTGTGACAGGCTACAGGTAGGTGATTTAAATGTAGGTCTGCATATGGATTGACAATATGTAAGATAGTGCGTGTACCCAACGTGCATTACCCGAAAATAGCGGTTATAGCTTTAGAAATAAGCTACAGCATACTTGTGGATATCAAACCTTGTATTTGCTACATTGACAGTCCTTACCAATTCGTTTATTTTGCTGCAGCCTAATTATTATTGTTGTACCTATATCTTATATGTCTATACACACTGTGCGTGTCATCAGAATTTAAGTTATCTAGAACTGGTTCCAAAAGTGCTGCCATGGCCCATGGGGGACCTCAGGGGCACTGCAAAGGTTGTATCATGAAACACTTAAAAAAAATAAAAATAAAGTTCATATATTACCTCAGCTAATAAAGGCTTCTACCTTGTATTACTATTTTGGTCTGTTTGGTCTTGGAGGAATTAGTCGTCCATCTATAATTACAGGCATCGGTCAGATTTATCCTAATTAATCCTTAGGCCATCTCTCCACTAATCTTTGCCACTGCAGTGCACTTCTTCCAGTGGCAAATCAGTTTGGACTTACTGAGCATTATTGACGAGGCCCTGAGGTGTTGTAATGCTCGTGTGCATTTGCAGAAGCAGTGTACAGTCGTCCTGCCCACTCATTGGTGTGGGATGCCCATCTCCGCCAACGAAACCAAGCGTGAGGAGGAGAGTCGATGTAAACGGTGTGGTTATGTGGGTGAGGAGACCTGCCACCACAGTTGGAAGAAGGCTTTATTGTGTGTTTTTTTTTTTTTTTTTGAGGTGGCATTACTGAAACAAATCAACTCAATGAATGCGCTGACTGTTGGGATATGTTTGTGAAGTCACACAATATGCTACATATTGACTGACGCAGTGGTTGTCCCCATAAGAGAAATGTGTAGTGCTGTAACCATAACAGCCTACTCCTACAAGCCTCCTACAAATCTCCTACACATTAAATCCAAATATTACTGCTAACCAAATGTGTTTTATGGAGATGTGATATTTCTTACTGCAACAAAATCTTCAATGTGTTTCTTTTTGGACATGGACTATGTGTATAGTTTTTTTTTTAATTACCATTTGTTGTTGTGGGGAGTTGTAGCCGGTTTCCAGAACCTCCTAATTTATTTTTCAGAAAACTACGTCTTCTGTAAATATTTCATGATGCAAATTTTACAACCCATCAGCTGCTAAAAGAGGACCATGATCCTCGTCATTCTAATACCCAAGTCATAGTCGCTTTATGCTTTTGATTTTACATATACAAATTAATTTACATTCCAGTGGAAACGAATCTGCAAAATGTGTGGCCATATAAAAACACGACATTCTTATGTGATTTAAGCGTTTCCTTTGTCCATAATATCTTATGAGGCCGAAGAGCTGAAGTTTTCCATTCATTACCCATAATCATTAGCTCTTGCTTATTACATCAATGGTCCATTTGCGCATTGCTTGCTGACTTGTATACTCAGTGTCTCACCCATTGAATCAAATGTAAGATGCAGGTGACTCTATGCAGCTAAAGGATTCCACTTTATTGTTGTTCAGGCGACAGACAGGACGTCGTATAACTGAAAAGGTTGACTGTTCGAATCCTGCTCTGGCTACTTCATATTGCAAATTATGATGAGATTGCTCACCTATGTGGGAATGTACTGTGTGAGTGAGTGTTTGATGGTGGTCAGAGAGGTCAACCTGGCTTCCATCAGTATACCCCAGGGCAGCTGTTACTACAGGTCGCCTACCACCACCAAGTGTGCAGGTGTGAGTGTATATTGATACATGATGATTTCAGAAGCTGTTTTTAAAGCACAATATGTAAGATATGATGTCGATAATATAATGTATTTGCTGTACTGTTTGTAAGCCTATGCCTGAGTTTGGATTGCTTCATTGTGTCAAAGGGATTGCGGGAGAAAGAAAGCAGTCTTGTGTTCAGAATATTGCCCTAAATAAGGTCCTACTTGGCCAGGGCATTTGGAGACAGATGGATCGTAACTTTCACAGTCAACAAACCTACATTTCTCGCTGACATGCTGCAGTTTCCAGGTCAAATCAAAAGAGAACATCGTGTCATTTGTTTCAACTCATTGTCTTCACTGACTTTTGGGCTGTCTCACATTAGCTAAACGGACGAGGTTATGCAAGAAACCAGCATGACATTTTGTTAGATTTGGGCATAAGTTAAATCGTGACATTTGCCTTTGAGCTAAACTAGTAGAAAGAAAAATAAATAGACAAAAGGAGGTGACTGGGATGGAGAGAAGAATGGAGGTAAAGTCAAACCGTTGATGAATGAACCCTGTACTATAGTGCACAGGGGAGGGGCCGGTGGACATTAGGGGAGGCTAGTGACAGATTCTGACCATGAACAGTCTCTCCGCAGCCTCACAAAACACAGCTCTGTTGAGAGAAAGCAGCTCTGGATAAAGGATGGCAGTTTATGTTAAATCAAAGCCAGGAAACGTCACTACCATCTCTGCTTTCTGTTGCAGCTTTGGCCCGAGATACTTTGTCGACTTTGTTAATGTTATCAGCGTTATAATGCCTTTTGTCTGTGGTATCTTTGGTGATATAGGGCATTGTCTTTTACATCACAAACATCCTTACTAGCTCTACTCTACACATATTGTAAGTCTTATAGTGTCTGCATATATGTAGTGACTTATTGATTTGGCACAGGCATCTATACACAGATGATTATGCAATGTTAAGTCCACATGGTAAAATCTTATGTTATTTTTTTTTTATCGCATCAATCAATCTGCAAATTGACTTTCACAGGTTCATCAGCTTTACACCAGCCATCTGCCTCCTCACTGTTGAGCGCTGCTGCTGCTGCTGCTGCTGCTGCTGCTATTCCAGTGCACATAAACCAAACTGACTTCTTCACCTCTTGCCTGGTTAAATCTTGTGTACTTGTCTTTGTTCTTTCGCGTTCAGTTGTCAGGCCCATCCGCAGTCCTCTCACTTTCAACGGCGTAATGAAATCCAAGCGCAAACTGCAAGCGCACGAAACCACAAGAAGATGAGGTCAGATTTAGTCGAGTCGATGCAACATCCCAAAGATAGAACAATACACCCTGAACAAGACAAAACAAAGCTGGTGTAAAACAATCAAGTGCCCTGCCAAGTTACTTTTACATTGGTTTATATTGTTTAGGGCAGAAGGCTTTACAATAGCCCTGAGCAAGTGACACAGCATATAAACAAATGGGACTTTCAGGGTTCTGTTTGTCCAGACCCCAAGCCGCATTGTGGGGCTGGGTGATTCAACTGTGCGGCGCAAGAATATAAAAGACAAAAAATGGCATTGGATTGTACTACCCCGGCTAATGATTGGGCGTTCATCTTGAAGATAGCGCATCACACAGCATTGGCTTTAAAGACTTGTGACTCACAGCAGCCTTTATTGACCTTTATAAGACATTTATTTGGCCTATGCTGTGAAGACTTTGAACCTACCTTCAAAGAAACTGGTCAATCAGAAATAACCCAATGAATGAACATGACCAAGCTGAACTGCAAAACAATTTTTACTTGCTAAAAATAAGCAATGTCAATGGCGTGGCATTTTTAGTTTGAAAACAAGTAATTGTGTGCTACTGTCCTTCTCATAAACCAAATATTGTTAATAACTGATCTAAAGTAAAGTGCTGTGTGCATAAAGCCTCTCCAGTCTTCATAAAATCCTGTGTCTCGAGCTTGTCGGAGATATTCGAAGATAAGATGCTCTCTAATCCTTTAGTTGAGTGGTATCCCGGTGCACAGAAAGCTTTACATACTTAAGGCCGGATCAGTTACTCATGGAAGGACAAGGCGTCTAAATATTTAATGTTGCATTGTTTAAATCAAGGTGATGGCACATGTTTGACATGTAATCTTCTGGGTCAGTTATCATCTCCATGGGATTGTCCAAAGTGTTCAACACACTGTCGGTTTCCTAGACTGCAACTAAGAGATGTCTTAAAGAGCAAGTTTATATCAACCTCATGTGGGAGCACTAATGGTGGAGCAGTATCCTAAAAGCCGCTAGTCTTTTTATACTGGTCCAAAGACTGGTTGAAAAGAGGGTAGTTCTGACCCGATTTAAACTATTGACATTGATCATGTAGTAAGTGGTTGGTGGTGGTGGCTGATGTGTGCAGACTGGTTGCCTTGTTTACCACCACCGAGTATGGAGTGAATGAATAGTGCACGAAATTGTAAAGCGACTTTGAGCGTCTGGAAAAGCGCTATATAAGACTAATGCATTATTATTATTATTATTATTAGAACAGTGTACATTTGTGGCAGAAGTGTTTAATTGTGGCAATCAGCAAAGATATTTAATCCCCTTGCGTGGACCTCTCAAATATTGTCCTCTTATAAGACTATGTAAGGTGCTGGGGGATTATAGCACTGCTTCTGGGGACTGATCTTCAGGACAGGGCAGGCTTCTGGAGCCAACCCCCAATAAGAGTAGATCCCTACTATGTGCTTTCACACATACTTTGAAGTCCGATATATTGAGGCAGGAAAGTATCGCAATAAACAATATTACTGACACAATACTAGATACTGTCAACTTTCAGGCATAAAAATGACAGTAAACCATCCATCCATCCATCCATTTTCTTCCGCTTTATCCGGGGCCGGGTCGCGGGGGCAGCAGTCTCAGCAGAGATGCCCAGACTTCCCGATCCACACACACCTCCTCCAGCTGTTCTGGGGGGACCCCGAGGCGACACCAGGCCAGCTCGGAGACATAGTCCCACCACCGTGTCCTGGGTCTTCCACCAGGCCTTGTCCCACTAGGACATGCCTGGAACACCTCCCGCGGGAGGCGACCAGGAGGCATTCGAAACAGATGCCCGAGCCACCTCAGCTGGCTCCTTTCGACATGAAGGAGCAGCGACTCTACTCCGAGCTCCTCTCGGGTAACCGAGCTCCTCACCCGATCTCGAAAGGTGCGCCCAGCCACCCTGCGAAGGAAACTCATTTCGGCCGCTTGTATTCGCGATCTTGTTCTTTCGGTCATGACCCAAATCTCATG
The DNA here is from genome assembly GCF_951799975.1 of Gobius niger. Classification (NCBI taxonomy): domain Eukaryota; kingdom Metazoa; phylum Chordata; class Actinopteri; order Gobiiformes; family Gobiidae; genus Gobius; species Gobius niger. The sequence continues at coordinate 24,846,784 of NC_136852.1, forward strand.
ACCATAGGTGAGAGTGGGAACGTAGATCGATTGGTAAATCGAGAGCTTTGCCCCGACTCAGCTCCCTCTTCACCACGACAGACCGATACAGCGACCGCATCACTGCTGACGCCGCACCGATCCGTCTGTCGACCTCACGCTCCATCCGTCCATGACAGTAAACCTTTGTTCTAAAAGTGCATAATCATATCCTAAAATTTACTGAACTTACAGTTAAAAATCAAAGTTTTAAGAAGATAAAGTAGGGGATAAATACTAATAAATGTACAGACGATAAATATCAAGCCCAAAAATGTATTGTTTATCTGTTATTTGTTGATCGATTAATCAATATAGTAATTATCGTGACAGCCCTATTTCCACCATGCCTTATAATTGCTACCAGCTTTAGACTTAATCACGATTTGATAGAAATTTGATGAATTCCAAAAGCCTAATACATGGACCATAACATACATGGGTAGATAGCCATGCACATTTATTCGGAGGAGATACCCTCTCTGCCACAGTGCGCTGTAAGCTCTCTATGCCATCTAGTCCATATGGAGGTTTTTTTTAGTTAGTTAGTTAGTTTGTCAGTTTGTCAGTTAGTCAGTTAGTTAGTTTACTTTATTAATCTCCCAAGAGAAATGTGTTAAGTAAAATATTCCCTATTCCCTTTTGTCAGATAGGGTCAGTCAACAGTCTCCTTATTTCTAATTGGATACATCTAAACCCACACCCAGACTTAGAAAGAACATCCAGAGCAACAGCTGGTGTGTCTCGCACTAGTGCACTGCATTATGTGAACTCATCATATGCCGCACACGCTGCTTAATTTAAATACATTCTTTCTCCCCATCTTTGGAAGAGCTTTTAAGATGGTTCCCTGTGACAAGAAGCTGTCGGCGTCTTCAGATAAACATCACGCAGGCTGATGGAGCTATCAGGGTGCAGGCTTGTTGTGTCTTTCAGTCCAGCTGTCCGTCTATCAGCAGACTGTGAAGATGTCGGCAAAAGATGGAGAAACACAGAAACATCAAGTAAACTGTAATGTAGGTCAGGGAACTCACTCGGTGCGGCTGGTATTTCCACTGCGCTGGTGTTATTAATAAAGGAGGAGAAGCCAAACGCAGAACAGTGAATCACCAGTCTGATAACATCATTCACTGATTTGCAAAGTAATGACAAAGAAATAGGTTTTTAAAGCTTGTGTTCATCTGTACTTGGACCAGTGCCTTTGGCTGCAATGGTTTGATTTTATGGCAGACCTACACAGTGTAGGTCTGCCATAAAAAGTGGGTTTGTACATTGTGTTTTTAAAATCTATTAATGAGAATTATGTTTTGTGTTTTCCTGTGCTGTGACACGCTAACATAAGCAGGGTCTGACTAGATGTCCTCCATATGGCCCATAGTTGCTCGTATGGGATTTACACTTGCCTTTTGTAACCCCAAATTATTATAATAAAACTGTTGCATTTGAAGCATAATTTGGTACATAAAGTGTGTACACCACTGACAATTAAGATAATGAAGCATAGTTATAATACCATCGGTTTATGATGATGGAAGCAAAGGTGGAGTAAATTAAACAGGAAAACGGTATGAGACTGCATTCCAAGCAAAAACCCTCAGCCACTCCGTCTCCACCACAGGCGCAGAACCATTAGCCCCCTCAGCCACCATCTGACCACCAACACCAGCAGTGGTGTCATCCCAGAGATATTTACCAGGTCAAATTGACTTATATTCTCCCTTCATCGCATGTTAACATTCCTGTTTAATATTCTTTAACACTGCTGAATCTTTGGCATCATTGGCAAACTCATAAGGCTTGTTTTAACCAAAGACTGTGAAAAACATGGACGTAGCAACACTATTAGCTGCTGAAGCTTAAGAGGAAATGGCAATAGGCTCCACAGGTTCCTTTTCTATTAAAACTGTTTGGGCCAGATCTTGTGCCTGGTGAAAGGAGTGTGCATACTCAAACTGACAAAAGGAACGCATATCTTGTGAGTGGCGCTGCATTGCATTATGTGCCTACGCCACTTGCGAGAGGGCGTCGCTTATATGTCATAGGTTGATGTAAACATTTTCTTGTTTACATCGTGCTGCCTTCCACAGGCTTTCACAGGTCAAACTTAAAACTTAATTAACCCCATCGTGAGCTAAACAATGTTTGTGTCTTGATGTCAGAGATGTACGTAGCCTATGCCGGTCCTGCTGTGGCGCGGATCGGTCCTCGCTTGGCCTTAAACGCGAACAAAACAAATGCACATGTTCATCCCCCAATCCCCCACAACCCTTGCCTGCCCTGCCAGACACTCCTCCTTTCTGTTCAAAAGAAGAACCGTCTGCTCGCAGCCAATCATTTCACAATTTTACCCACATCGGTCCAATCACACACCAAGAGACAGAAGCCATCACCTGTCACCACCACATACTCTTCCAAAACATTAAAGATGGCGGCGCGGCGACCGATACACTGTTTTCTTCTGCTCTTTCATCTGTTTTAAATCATTTGGAAAATATGAAATCCCTACATTTTTGGAACGGCTTCCTGCCGCTTGTTGCTGTGACGTTTCTAGCATTGCTCTAATTGGTTGATGCTGTCTGGCAATCACGCCCCCCCCCCACTCACACACACACACAAACAGTACACCTCAAACAATATTCTATGCAGGTGCTCATTTTAATTGGGCACAAGATCAAATTAAAGAGAAGACTAAGTAATGAGCTGTTAGACTAATACAGTAATGACATGTTTTAACCTGTTTGCAGAAGTTTAAACTGTTAGGTTTTTCATAATTCCTTAAAGAGGACAGATCATTTTGTCGATTGATTTGTCGATTTGTTAATTGTGACCATTAAAATTGCAATTTTGATTCGACTGTGATTGGTATTCATTACATGCCGCTCATCTCATGTCGGACCTTTGCAAACTGTCCCGTTTGTTTCTAGAGTGCAGTCAAACTGAGAAGGTTTTCACTGTGCTGTAGCATTTGTCACTGTCTTTGTTGCACTAAAACATCACAAAAGGGAGGCACGCGCGGGGAACCAAGGTTATTTTTACCCCGCGCCCTCCCTCTGCCACGCCGTACGCTCCGTGAACAAACATTTTCTGAGACTTTTTGAGCTCTTGTGTGTGTGTTTTTATGAAAGATTGATGCGGGCCTAAGTACCTGCCAGGCTGCATCAAACTAGGGACCTACTGAGAGAGAGAGAGAGAGAGAGAGAGAGAGAGATAGAGAGAGAGAGAAGCAGATGCCAGAGATAGTGACGGCCATCAATAATGCAGTGTCCACTGAGTCGACTTAAGGCATGCAGTGGAACCGAAAGGCTGAGGTGTAATTAGGAGACAAGGTTTATAAGGTCAAAGAAATGTGAAGTGAACTAATGAGGCAGTGTTCGAATATGGGAAAGCAGACAGTAATGCTGCTTATTTACAACACTATATTACATGCCATACTTTAAGTTTTGAAGCCATTTCATTCAGAATGCTTTTAGTTTTAGTTTTTTAGAGAAATTTTGTCAAATATATCGCATGTGTTGGTTAAAGAGGTTTGGTTAGCTTTTCAATCTAGAAAAGCATCCAACAGAGGAGACAATCATGAACATTTCAAAGAGTTATTAGTTTGAGTCAGAGTATACTAAGTTTAGTTTAGACAGCCTCAAACTTCTGTGAATCCATGTGAATGGATGTTGTCATTACACATCATTACACATAGTCTGTGAAAGTAGATATGGCATTGCTATATTCTTTTAAAACAATAGTGCTGTGACATACAATATGTGAGTCATTGAGTTTATAAGTAGGCCAGGATCTCCGAAAGTTATAGAGCCGATAAAAAAAAAGTGTAGCAACTTTTGGAAATGTCAGCTGTAGTTGTGCGTATAACATAAACCTAAGATTTTGACTGTCATTCCATAATCGCACTTAGTTTGCTGCTTCTTAAAGCAGTACTAAGTAACTCATGCCCTTTCGAGGCCATAAGCGCCACTGCAGGTGTCGTAGCATGTTGCATTTTTTTACTCATTAATTGTCCTTGAGAGTAAATACTGCGCTGATAGAAAAGACAAAAGGAGAGATGGATATTGTACATCCAATAACACAATGGAGATATTTTTTTTTCTCTCAAACTTGGCTGTAAATACTATTGTGTTAGCTTCTTCACAGGGCCTCCGACCCGGAGCAGGGAAAGCTGCAATTGTAGTTTTCTGGCCAGAGACACCAGGGGGAAATGAAAGACCCCCAAATCATCCCATTAACACTTGTATTACCCCAGAGGGACTAGGAAAAGGATTGATCAAGGTAAACAAGTTACGTAGTACTGCTTTAAATAAATTAGTCTAAAGTGAGACAAAGTAGCACTAAGGAGAGGAGCCATCGTTTATCCAACCACCAACTGTGAGTGAAAAGGTGTTGAACTGAATTGATAGAGTAATGTATTTTTTCTGTTCATTTTATACTGAAGGTACCAATCATCATATAGTATGACCAAATGATGTTTCCTGTCTCCTGAATGTGACTTTAACTTAAAACACTCCACTGAATCAGGCTAAACAGAGACAGAGGATCAGGTTTGTGATCCGATGCCCTCTCCCTTTTGAGAGTTTCAGTCTATTTTTCTCTTCTTTTTTATACATGCAGCACAATTCCCACTAAGATATGAGGGTTCCAAGAGGTCTGTGAAATACCTCATTAACTCTCTCCACACTGTGAGATAATTGTGTGGTTAGTTGGCCTGTTCTGCCTTAAGCTGGGCTGTCACACTATGATGTCCAAATGAACAGACGAGCTCACCCACGCACCATCATCCATTTCTTGTTCAAGACGGACATCAATTTGAAATAATAAAAACTCACAAAAGGTTAATTTATCTCCTTTTGAGCTGACAGTACTACCTATTATGTTCCCCTAGACCTCCCTTTTGGCATAGTCTTCAGTTCTCATCAGGCAAAAATGTAGTCTATAGAGTTTGAAATGTTAAGAAATAAATCTGCCAGAATCCCTGTCAGTTTGTGTTACTTCAAGGTTCAATCACGGGCTTTGCTTGAACTGTGCCTTCTCCTATTGACTGTTCGTTTTTCGTCCTAAGTGTGCCTTTGTACCATCTGGTCTCTGCCGTGTCCTCTGGGACTATGGGATCTGCCTGGTGTTATAAATACATGGGGCTGATGGTGCGTGAGCTGTGTATTTACATGGCTCTTAGGAAACTCTCTGTGTCACTATAAACACAAACTGAGCTGACTCAATCGTTCCTCAGACCTGTCCCCACGGTTTAGTGTCTTTCCCTGGGGGAGACCTCCTGCTGCTACAAACCACTCCCTCCATCTTTTTTGCTTTCTTTGTTTCCGTCTTATCTACCTGGCTGCATTTTGTAGTCGTGCCTGCAAGCTAAATCTGTCAGGCATTTGTACATTCACAAACATGATTTGTTTGAATCTGCCCCACCAGTTTTTCATTTTGATTTTGGACTTATTCACTCTTGCAATCAGAAACACAATGATTTTAGTCATAGGAAAAGCAGAGCACCCAGAGGAAAGCGACGCAGACACGGGGAGAACATGCAAACTCCACATAGACAGGCCCCACATGACGACGCTAAACAATCCACCACCATGGATTCTGTGTATCATGCTAAGAACTAAATCATTATAGAGTGTAGTGTTCCTACAATATAATAAAAAATCTCACCCCGTACTTTGGTTCATGAACTGTATCTGACAGTGTTGCGCTGAAAGTGTAATATCCATTAGATACTGTTGACTTACTTACTTCTTTTACCTTTGCATGAGGAGATGACCAGTTGAGTCAGATATGGAAGTTGCATGATAACTCAGAAGTAGTACATTTGCATATTGGCCAGAATAACATGCATTTACGCTCCTAATTTCCCTTGCAAATGACACTTCACAGTAACAGTAACACTTGCAGCACTTTTCCACATGTTGTTTAACATATTGTTCTCGAAGATTATGTGTCACTACAGCTGATTTTTGTGTCGAAGCTCCCTTAATGTAACTTAAAGGTGTGATTAAGGGTTAAGAGGGAATTTACAGTGTTGGGTAGTATATACATGCATACATACATGTATTTAGAATATGTATTCTAAATGCTCATTTTGAGTAACTGTATTCAGGTACAGCTACTTCTCTCTCTCTACTTCTCTTTCATTTTAGGGTTTTTAGAATACAGTGACTTTCTTAAAATCATGGGGATACATTATGGTACTCAATCATTCAATTTAAGCTTCATATAACAAGAGGGAAAAGATCAAAATGACCCGGTGTGCTATTGCACAGAAGAAGAAGAAGATCTTTATTTATATAGCGCCTTTCACAGACATATAGTCACAAAGCGCTTTACATGAGACAATTGTACATTCTCTCCATACTCGGTTGTGGTAAGCTACGTTTGTAGCTTCAGTTTCCCCTGGGGGAGACTGACAGAAGCGCTGTCGCGACTGCACACGTCTGCGCCAACGGTGCCTCTGACCACCACCATACATGCACTCACATCATTCATCCTGACCTATTGTACATGTTTTTAGTGGTAGGGGAAACCAGAGCACCCGGAGGAAACCTACGCAGACACGGGGAGAACATGCAAACTCCACACAGAAAGGCCCTATCCAGGTGGGAATCGAACCCGGGACCTTCTAGCTGTGAAGCAAGAGCGCTAACTGCTGCGCTACCGTGCCGCTAGTGTTCTTTTTTACCTTTCTAATTGTGGCAAATAAGTTCAAAACAGGCGAGACAACAAGCGTAAAGCACACACTGTGTTTATAAAGGCAAATTTATTTCATCATATACTGTAGGCCTATACACCACATTTGTGCATAGATGTGAAGCAAATCAATGTGAAAGTATTCTAAGTAATCAGTATTAGGCAAGTGTTCAGTATTCTGTAGCTAAATACAAGCACTGCCCGTTTATTAAACCATTATTAGCTGCATAAATATCACTATGGCATCAGTACTTATCAACATAAATGTGTTTTGGTTTCTTCTTTTATGGTATTGCTTTAGAAATCCCTCTTTTTTCTCCTCTCCCTAAAGACGATCCTTATCTCTCCCCTCACTGTTTCCGAGAAGCAGAGTTAAAATAGGCTATGGACTGCCATGCACTTTATTTTTTGCTCTCAAGTCCTCAAAGAGGCCGGCGTAATCTCTTGGACAAGAAAGGACACAAAGGAGGTGATGCTATTGGAAAGTATCGGAAAGGTTCTTGCGAGTTTTGTGTTATAGGTGCATGATTGGGGAACGAGGCAGACGTGGGTTAACGTGAATTTGTCCTTGTACAATTTGCCATCTTTCAATAGTTGACTACTTTTGTATTACATTTCTACATACATTAGTATTTATAGAGTCCCTCTGAAAAGCCGACAACACATAAATTGCTTTTGATCATTTCAAAAGAGTGATACAGACAAACAACAGCCGGTGCCTGCTGCATCAATGGCTGCCTGGCAAATATATATTAAACATAAAATCTTCCACAAAGGTGTCTGCCCAGAGTCCAATAAATTGTCATATTTCAGTACTAGAATATGCAGTTTCAAGGTAGCACCAACATTTTTTCACATTGATCAAACCACCATTAGGACTATTGGACCATTTGGAAAACAGCACTTTAAATCTTTTTCCAAAGGGACAAACCTCATCTTTTGTTGAATAAGCTTTAGCTATAACTCAGGCCCGGGACAGATTTGACCCTGGATCAGTTGCTGTTGTATATATACCGCGGTGTTCAGCAGCTCTGTTCAAGCGTGTGACAGAGCGGGTGTCGGTCAGGCAGAAGAAAAGTGCTGAATTTCTACAAAAAGAAAGAGAGAGAGAGAAAAAAAAAACAGGTTCTTTTTTCTTTTCTGTGCAGAGTAGAGAGTGAGGAGTCGGAGACAGCTTCATGCAGTGAGAGCAGAACAGCCTACGCTCACTCGAATAATTTATGGACCGTTTTTACCTCCGGGCTGCACAATGATACCGTAATAAGAGTGTGAGCGTAACCGGACAGATTGGACCTGGACATCCACCAATGAGAAAGTTGATAAATGGCACAGCTGCAGAGTAATAGCTCTAGCTGAGACTAGACACTCCCGTCTCCTTTCTTTTTCGCTTCTTGCTCCTCTCTCTCTACTACAATCTGTTTTTGTTTTGTATACTTTGAAGATTTTGCTCACATTTCACAGAGGGGGGGGGTGATAAAAGCATTGTTTTTGTCAACTCTACATGCAGCAGGCGTTGTTTCTGGAGTCGTTCAGTGGGACCAAATACATCTTTTCTTATTTAGACTCCCCGTTTGCTTGCTCCACTCAATGATCAATGTCAATTTTCGATTATATTGTGCTTTTTACTGTTAAAGACAAGTAAATACTATGGCTTTTACTTGGCTCATGAGAAGATAAGATTTGTATGCGCTGCTGCTGCCACGGGATTGGCTGTCAAACACTTTCATGTACTTTTAAAATACTTCACCGCTCATCATTCAGAAACGGCACATTCCTTTTCAGTGTCTGACATATTTCAAAAAAACGGAATATTTTTTTTTACCATCTCACTGTGGAGCCGTAGCATCCTTTACGGCGGCGCAGAGCCTGTTTGACTTGCCACATCAATCTCTCCTCCGACAGATGCCTCCCTTGCACAGCTTTTATAGTCTCTCCTTTTGTTTCGGCACTTGTGTGGTGGTCTGTGAGGTGTGGCGCGTGCAAATGAAAATCCTTGCCTTTTCTGAAATAAATATGAGTAGGTGGCATTGATTTCAGATGAGGTTGTGGGATTAGACAGACTGGCAGGTTGTATAAAGGCTGTGCAATTAAGCGGAATTTGTTTGTGTTTTTAATCCTCCTGTCTCAAGCCAATTTAACAGCAGTAACAGCTTGTGGCCCTGTAATAGAAATTTTCCAATATCGCCGACTGGACTGGGACTCGAGTTACCCATTATTTCTTTTTGTAATTAAGATTTCTGAGCAGGTTTTCCAACCAGCAGCAAATAGCTCCTCAGTTAACAACACAAAAAGGCACAACTGCATCAAAGAGCAATGTTAGAGTTAGAGCAGATAAACACACATAAAACAAAAAACCTTTCAAACTAGTTCCTGCTGACATGTCTAACCTGACGTGTCTAATATATTGGCCGGTCTATATATATCGGACCGATAATTGGGTGTTTTACAATGTTGGCTATCGGGCCGATGTAACGTGGATAAAAGCCGATATCTCCGGGATCGAAAAGGATAGAGACTTCCTGTTTTTTGCATTGGAAAGAGCTGTAAGTCGGGGCTTTAAAACGAGTCCCCTACAACGTCCTAGACCTCCTAGAGAAACATCACGATGAAACTTGGTTAGCTACAAGTTTGTTAAACACTAACACAGGTTTCACCAACTAAACTTCAGTCAATATGGACATGCTGCAGGTCATGTTGAAGCACAGAACCTGGAGAATTCGATGAGTTAGTTTTAACCTCCGCAATTGTATGTTTGATCACCGCGCAAAATGCCGTGGCTAGAAACAATATGCTAAAGCTACACCTACAGTGATAAAATAAAATCGGCCACTGCGGGAGTGTCCAAGTATTGGTTAAAAATATCGGGCAGGCATATCGGCATCGGCCAATAAAAATCCCAGTAAGTCGGCATCGGCTTTAGAAAATCCCATATCGGTTGACCTCTATTTCCCGGTACAGCACATTTGATACAACAAATTATTAAGGCAAGAGTTACAGCATTTTGAAGCAGTTTTGTCTGTGCGTGTTTGTGTTGCAGACGGACTTGGAGACTGTGGACCCCCGGGGCAGGACTCCTCTTCATTTGGCGGTGACTCTGGGACATCTGGAGTGTGCCAGCGTCCTGCTACAGCACGGAGCAGACGTGTCCAAGGAGAACCGCAATGGGTGGACAGGTAAGGACACACGAGAATCAACACACACAGTATTGTATAAAGCAAATATGGGACTATGGGTCAGCATTTGAAAAGTCCAAAAGACCAGATATAGAAATAAACAAACATGTTTCCTGAGACCCGGAATGATTCAGATATGGGCTCCCACTTCCCCTCACATCAATAACCAGCAGACGATTTTACTTCTTCCCTTGGATTTGTAAAAAAAAAAAAAAAAAAAGACAGCTCACTTTGCTTTAACAAATTGTCTGGTATAAGCTTTGACTGTTCAGCTCCTGTAATTTAAATGGACCTGTCCTGATCCAAGCTCATTGAGATGAATGAGACTCGCTCATCCTTTTCTGAGCGGCCTTTTCCCCTGTCCTGCTTCAGTGTAAGTGCTTCCCACTGCTCTGCCTAAATGTCTGCTTGTCATACATTTTGAATGAGGTCCGAGTCACTGGTCAGTCGTGGACCACTTAAAAAAAAAATAGAATGTGTTAGAGACATGCTGTACATAGGACAATTTGGTGGGATAAACTTGACAAATGAAAAAAACCTGCCTGACTTTACATAATTGGGCCATAATGTAATCCGCTCACTGAAGAATCTGTTGCTCAGAAAGACGTATATTCTTCATAAACGTTTGGTTTGACACTCCCTCTGTATCTCCTTTGTGCAGTGTTGCAGGAGGCGGTGAGCACGCGGGACCCCGATCTGGTGCGCTTGGTGCTGCGTTACCGTGACTACCAGAGGACGGCTAAGAGGCTGGCGGGGATCCCCATCCTGCTGGAGAGGCTCAGACAGGTGGGACCTCATACATGCAAACAAACACGCATATGATGGTGGTTTTCCGATGGCATCACAAACATTTGTTCTTTTCCTTCGTGGTTATTTCTTTTCCCTCAGTATTATAGCTGTGTGCTTAAGATCGAGTGTATTAATAGCCTTGTTTACTATGTGACACGGGAAACACTTGTTTTTGAGGTTCCCTGCCTCTGGGAGGGGTGAGTCACGCTGTTCCCAGAGCAGTGACTGGTGCAGGGACTTCTTATATAATGACAGTTGCAGTTTTAGGAGATAATGGGAATGATAATGATGATGATGTATGCCTAAAAAAATCAACTAGAGTTTCTGAAAAGATTGTTAGTACTGCTCACATATGGTAAGTAAGCGCAAAGCTACACAGTTGACACAGCATATTCACAGTGGAGAAGTGCAAAACACTGCACTCTGTTCGTCATATGCTGCTCCCACTGCATCTTCTAATCTGTCTCATCTGTTAAAATCCCACACAAAGAGAGAGCCGCCACCGCACAAACACTGCATTAATTTGCTGGTGTTTTGCGTCTAGCGAACAATTTATCACGCTCAAACCATTTCCCCTTTATCAAAGCCAATATTCTCCTCCATTTGTCTCTCTCCTTCTCTAAATGCAGGCGCAGGACTTCTACGTGGAGATGAAGTGGGAGTTCACCAGCTGGGGTGAGTCCATTTAGCATTTTTGTGAAATGTCTTAGAGTAAAATATTGCAATTAGTTAAAAACTTGTAGTACTGTATTATCACATGATAGATTTGTATGCGCAGGATTTGGTTAAGAGATATCCTGGTGAACCTGTCACTCCTACTCTCTATTGTATTTAGCAGAAATTTAGCAGAAATAGATGTTGTTTGACATATATTGCATTGATTTGTCCTCTTTCAACCATTTCTTTTTACTTAAAAACACGGCCACGTCTGTTTTGAATTCACCTATCAATCATAAAGTGGAAGATCCTTTGTATAAAATAGGCATAAAGTTTTGTGTAAGGTTAGTTGATTAGGGGGAAATAATACTAGTTTTTCATGAATCTTACCTAAACTATATAGATTTGGATAAAATGTATCAATAGGAATAATATAGCCTCGTATAACAAACAAGTGCGCTCATTGCTGGCAGGTTTGATTATGCAGCATTATGTGACAGTTTACTGAACTGATCCGCAGTGTGGGTTTAATCAACTTTGCTCAACAGATTCTCACACCTGAAGAATTATATAACATTAGCAACTAGAAACTTTTGAAATGGCTGTGCGGAATTGCAGACACAAATGCCGAAATTGCATACATTTAAGTTTTTTTTGCATAATCTAATTTGCATAAACTCATAAAAAAGCATAAACTGGTAAATTGCAAAAACTGGTGAAATTTATAAATTGGTGAATTTGCATACATGATATACATTGCATAAACTGTTTAAAATGCATTATCTGGTTAAATTCCATAAACTGGTTAATTTGCATGAATGAATTATCTTGCATAAACTTTTTAAATTCCATAAACTGTTCAAACTGTTGAAATCGCTGAACTGCTGAAATCTCAGAAGCTGCGCAAATGGCGGAAACCCCTGGAGTCCCTGAAATCCTATTAAAATGCATGGGCCGGATTCCACATACACACGAATGGGAAAAAATCCTAATCCAGTGGAAAAAAAACTGGAAAACTGCCAAAGGTGGAATTTTTCTGAAAACTGATAAAGATGCGGAAGTTGAACTTGCAGAAATTGCAGAAACAGCGTAAAAATGTCTGAAAACCATGAATTTGCGGAAGCCCCACAAGACAAGATAATGGGAAAAATGTGCATGAAAGCGCTAAAAGCTGCTGAAAATCCGGACAAAGATATAATAATAAATTGCTTAAGATTCCGCAGTCAATCAGTTAAATAATTTCACCCAACATTCCCTCGGTGAAATTGTTATTACACATCCAACTGAACTTTGAAGCTCACTGTCTTATTTCATCGAGGTCGACTTTAGGTCAAAGCAGATCAATAACTAGCAGTGCCCTCCTGGATGAGCTCTTGTTTTTCCACCGCTGATTTGTTTTACAATAAGCTTTTAATTGAAATCAGATTAACCTTTTGAAAAATATCTCATTACAGCCAGTGAACAGTTTCAGATCTTAATTACTGTGAAGCACACAGTTAAATCACTCATTTAAAATCTAGAGATTGTATTTCCGTTATTAAGTCAGGTCATTCACTTAGCTGATATTCCTACTGATTAGAAGGACTGCGCTTCAATCACTCATCAATGGAGATAATTGCCTCAAGAAACAATATAGAAAATACTTTATTAGGGGTGGGCTAGGAATAACAGGTTGTTTCCGATATGTGCCGGAAAGTAAGAAAATATAGTATAGAGATTAATTAATCCGTCAACTGAAAAGCCGTCCAGGGCCTATGTCTGTTTCTCAGCAGCATGGATTCACTTCTCAGCTCAATATAATGTATTTAAACGACTAGAAATCAAATCAAGATACATATTCTGAATTCATTTTTATCATCACTGTTTCGTAGGAATCCAATTAAACAGTCTTGCCATCGTAAGCTCCGTCTGACTGGTCAATAATATTTGTCCCATTTGAGTGAGGCGGCTTTGCGCTAATATTATTATGACCTGCCTCCGGGGGGACCATGATGCTTTGCTTTTCCTGTTTTGTTTTCTTGGACGCTGACAATCGACTGTTCCTCCTCCGCTCCCTTCGCCTCACGCAGTCTAAGCGTGCGTCCACTGGAAAGCATCCGAGGCCATGTTTTAAGTGGACTAATTGTGCTGACTCGTTACACATCAGACCCATTGGGGAATGCGGGGGCACTACGCATATGGGATTGCTGCTGTGAAATTTTGCAAACCCATTAAGTGATTGTAAATGATACGACTGGGTTGCGATGAATGCCTGCCATGAGATAAACAGCTCATGATACAATTGAATGAGGGATTTAGCAATAGCCGTCAGAGTAAGTAAGCTTTGCGTTATGTCAGAGCATAAGCAACTACTTAACTCTGACTACAACATCTACACTTAAGACTTACACTACCACTGCAAGTGCGGATACTCGATTACTAGTGAATGCATGTGCCTGTACCCGCCCCGCAGTGCCGCTGGTGTCCCGTATCTGCCCCAGCGACACCTATCGGGTGTGGAAGAGCGGACAGAGCCTGCGCGTGGACACCACTCTGACGGGCTTCGAGCAGATGACCTGGCAACGAGGGAACCGCAGCTTCATCTTCAGAGGACAAGGTCAGAAAGTGTATTCCCCCGTCCCGTAATGGTGAAAATGATTAGCATGGCAAAACACCAACATTCTGTTATCTACCTCATGCATAAAACTGCAAAATGTGGGTTAACGTTCATGCTTATGGAACAGGAACAAGAACGACTGGAGCTGACTTGGATAATGTGTATTGATCTCCAGCGGAAATACACGTTGTACTATTCTTTTTATCTGTTTACATTCATGCTGAATAAATAATGAGATCCTGGTTTGCTCTGACTGAGGGGTTGCATTTCTGATTACTCGAGTTAAGTTGCTTAACACAAAATAGATGAGTTAATCCAAATTGAAGAGAGAAAGTCTATACTTTCTATTACTGAGCTCATTTCTACTGTTTGGGATTATTGCTTTTTCCTCCCATACTTTTCTGTCACATTGCATGTCAACTGCACCCACCTCCGTGTATTTATATCCCTCCTCCTCGCTGCACTTAACTGCATAATGCCTTATTCTCTGCTCTTCTCGGTGACAGAGCAGACGTGTGAGGAGTCCAGGGCGGCTCATCATTAATCTCTAATCACATTAAAGTGAATGTGCTGAATTTGATTAAGAGTACTTTAATTGCTGTGCACAGTGCCCTTCATTAATATCGGCATTGTCAATAGAATTTTGACCCCAAAAACCAACAAACTGAAGTTGTCCAGTGATTAATGGAGAGGTTTGGGCCACCGGGACCTTGGAATCCATGTTTAATAATAACTAGAATATTTTGCTTCTAAGGGGTGCTAATGTAACTGTGGTATACAAGAACAGATCAGTCTGCGCCATCAGCACCTCTAACCACTCACACACTACGTTCACCCAGGCTTCCTGGTGTTTCCAAACGGTCTCCCATCCAAAAACAGGCCCCTCCCTGATTAGCTTCCAAGGTCTGATGGAATCGCCAGAGCAAAGGCGGTGTGGCCTTTAAAATTATTTGAATGTACTGTATATGTGAAACTGTTTACAAAAAGGGTGGGTTATGACCATGGTTTAAATAGACCTCTGCATTTTCTATGTCTACTTTTGACTACATTAGTGAGAAGCTTTTGAAGATGGACCAAAATGTCCTCACCTCAACCAAGTCCTGTCAAAGACATTCAAATCTCCCTTATTCATATCATTTTCAAGATTATTTTCTAAAATATATTTAAACATCTATATAATTCATAAAATATTCATTACTGGCAACGCTATTTTTATACTCCCCTTGATACATTGTACCTATCACATTTCATACAATGTAATGTGCTATGTAGCAATCTGTAGAACTTGTGCCTATGGGTCACATACACAATGGAATAATGTGTATTAGCAGTTTGGAGTTGCATGATGAAATTAGACATGAAACCCTAACTCTAAGGGTCTTATACACATGATTCAATTGTGTATGTACTACATCAGTGCAGGTTATTATATTGTACTAAAGTTGGAAGGTAAAGTGTAGTGTTCAATGAAGTGTAGCCGAAAAAGTTGTTTTTGTCATTTATTTTATCCTGGGACTATCTAGTATCATATATCGCTGTCTTAGGATCCCCCAGGCATCCGAACTTTGTATTGAAAATCTTTTTTTTTTTTTTTTACTGTAACATTAGTTTCAAAACTTTGGAAATGCCACAGTGGTTAAACAATAGCCTTCCCTTTTAACTCCCCCCCAGTTTTATCTGCTCACCCACTGGTGTCTCCTGTCTCCCCAGACTCCAGCGCAGAGGTGATGGAGGTGGACCACGACAGGCAGCTGGTATTCTGTGAGACCCTGTGCGTTTCGTCCTTGGCCTCTCTCCCAGCGGGACGGGGCAGCAACGGCGCCGGCTGTGGCACAGGGGCCTCGCTGGGGCTCCTCGGGGCCACTCTGCCCAGCGACGAGCAGGTCGCGGCCCGGCTGTCTGCCCCTGTGGTCACAACTCAACTGGACACCCGCAACATCGCCTTCGAGAGGTCAGGACCACATCACTACAATGAGCGGAGCTGTGGTCACTCAGGCCGTTATTTAGCAGTGGCTGTGACAGGGCCTTTCTGGAGTTTACACTTTCCTCCAGGGTCTGTGGAGGTTTCCTCTGGGCTCTACCAGAAAAACATGTACAATTGGCGAGACAAGAGTACAATAGAATACGTTCTCATTGTAGCAGTCGAAAACATGTAAATCTAACAATCCCTCAATTAATAAATCTAACCAAAGCTGGCCCACATAAGGGATAAGCAGATAAACAGCTGATAAATTGTAACATGTTGTACTTTGTGCTTCTTGGCCAGTGTGAGATATTTTCAGAGAACTGCCTGAATATTGGGGGAAATATCACTCACAATAGTATCCAGAGAGCTAGATTTTTTCTGAGGTTCCTCCCACATACTGTAGTTCATAGGTTTTGCAGCGTCTTTCTTTCTGCTTGCACTTTGCTACATTTTTCTTTGATTCATTGACCTTTAAACCTAATCGTCGGGGGTAATGCTTGACGTGTACGTTGAACCCATGACTGCTGCTCCTGTTCTCAATCGACAAAAAGAATTCTCTATTGTTAGTTGCATCTCCCACACTGCAGCCCACAGAAGAGTCACAAGGTCAGGCACGATCCCTGGCTGTCAAAATGACTCTGTGGCCTCAGCATTGAAAAGTACAGACAACCATATGATTAAATCTAGCTTATCAACGATCACTCGGACTCGGCCTCAGCCCCTTGTTGCCTGTCACAAAGTTGAGGAAATTGTAACTGCAAAGTTTGATAGAAAGCGGCATCATGAAGGGAAAAAGCCTGGACTAAAGGGCTGATGAATAACATTCTAAAGTCACAGTAGTAGTAGTAGTAGTGCATCATAACATGAAAGTAAATACAGTGTTTGCGCTTGAGGCTTATGCCAAGTCGCCTGGTATTTCAGCTGATGACGCTGTTTGTTTAAAAGAGGACATCGATTCTATTCAAGACTTTTGGTAAGTTCTTTGAAGTCCTCTCAGCTCTCATCAGGCGTCAAAAATAGTGACTGATCGGAGCCTTGAGACGCAGCGACGGGAAGTCAGTGTTAACGCAACCGTATATGGAGTGAAAGGTCTGTGATCATGTCCATGTCTGACACGTGTCATCTCAATACGCCCGACTCAGCGCTCTTGTCCACAATAATGTATTTATGAAGCTTCAGACCCACGTTATATACAGTACACATATACTGCATGGAGGGAGTGCTCCTTTACCTGTCACGCATGAGGATGGAGGGTTAGAAGAAGATATATCTCTACACGCACATATCCCGAACATAAGTAAAATCATACAAAAACTGATTACATTTAAGTTCAACCAAATGCTACACTGTGGCAACAACAGACATGCATGGACTGATTTAAAGTGAAAAAAACAGCAACAACAAAAAAAACAACATGGCTGTGTGCCTTTGCGGTAAACAAGCGTATGAATAAGGGGATTTAAAATTGACTAGTTCCAGTTGCAACTCAATATTTCTGATGAACACTCAGTAAATGCTAAGCAGTAGAGACGTGCCTTGTTCTATAAAAGAAAAGAGTGTGATTCAAATCACCAACCTCCCAGTTTCAAGGTCATTGCCTTAAACCGAGTGCATTTCACAAATCTAAAAGCTTCTCGGCTGGAACTAACAGCCTATAGGCCAGTGTAATGCCTCATTTGAAAGCTAAGACCTACAAAACTGATCCCATTTTGTAACTTTCTTTCCGCACTGTCTTCATTTTTTTGTCACCTTTTTCTTGCGTTTTAGATACTTTTTTGTCTCTTTTTTTTTTTTTGCTCTTTTGTGGCTTTTTATGTTACTTTTTTTGGTTACGTTTTCATTCATCTTTTCATTTTACTCTACGCTATTTTCAAGAAGCTTTTCAAATTTGGGAAAGCCAAACTGGAGAAAATGTGCTTGGTTCAGGTGGGGTTTAAGAGGTTTTAAATAACTATGCAGGTCTGAGTTTTCAGTTACTAATATGCTATCAGTAGCTTATTTGCAAGATAAAAATGAAAATGTGGGAGTAGAAGAATATATGTTTTCTTTTCCTTTTCAAAATGAAGACACCAGATCTGTCAGTGTTTGGTCATTAGCGAATTACACTGATGATCACTGCCTCGCTTACTTCTTGGCAGATCCTTCCTAATGGCTCCACGGGGCTGCTGTCACGAGACGACAAACAATGACATAAACATTTTTCTTTTATTTGTTGAACATCGACTTACTTTACTTTACGTAATATGAGCAAACACAATGTAAAAAATGTACTGAGAGCAAAATCTAAGCCTTGACATTTTTCTGTTTTGTTGATTTTCCAGGAATAAGTCAGGTATTCTGGGCTGGAGGAGTGAGAAGACGGAGATGGTGAACGGATACGAAGCCAAGGTAACGCACTCTGACAGCTGCTGCTATGTTAAAGAGACAAAATATATCTGCGCAGTGTGTCGTGGCTCAGTTTGATATTTCCAGAAAGTCCTCTTCATTTCGGAGGTTTGTCCAGAATCACTCAAGTTATTTTCGGCACTGACGTCTGAGGACATGGGAAAATACTGTATGTTCCGCCTTCATAAGAGGAGGACTTTTGGCCCTAAACTCAAAGACAGGCATGGATTTGTGAAAAGGCCCTGATGAAGACTGTCCTGTGACCAAACGCGATGATGATCTTATGATGATGAGTAAAATATGAATATTCAAACTGGTTAATATTTTGAAAACCTTAACCAAGTTTTAGTTCTCTTAAAGGAACAGGCCACCATTTTTTCCATACTGAGATATGTTCTTACCCGAGCTTAGACAAGTTGATTGTGCGTGCCCGTGGAAGAGCGCAGTCGCTTCCAACTTCACCCCGTTTGGAGCCATAGGAATACATTGGGAGAGGGCAAACGCTAGCAACATCTTTGGTCATTTTGCATGACTGAGGGCACGCACAAAGACCAGACAGGTACGCATCAGCTCGTCTAAGCTCAGGTAAGAACATATTTCAGTGTGGAAAAACGGTGGCCTGATGATCTCTTTCTGATGCTCCTCATCATCACCACTATGTCTGCTTACTGTTGTATTACTAAAATACATACATTTACACTAATATATAAAAGGACTGTTTGAGAAGTGTACTCTTGTCTGAAGATGTTACAGAATGGATTGTATCATCCATTCTGTAACAATGGATGTTACAATCTAATTGATGTTAGATTGTAACATCAATCTAACATTAATAGATTGATGTTAGTGGTTGCAACATATGAATATTTATGAAAAAGATGCAGAGCCATTTAAATTACACCATATTCTTTGTTTGTTTAAAGGTTTACGCTGCGTCCAATGTGGAGCTGATCACCCGAACCAGGACGGACCACTTGACAGACCAAAACAAGAACAAAACCAAAGGTAGGACTCGTACATTTACTGATTCCCCACCTGGACGGGGCCTTCCTGTGTGGAGCTTACATGTTCTCTATGTGACAGTGTAGGTTTTCTCCGGATATTTCCCCTACCACTAATAACATGTGCAATAGGGATGAATGATGTGCGCTTCTGTCGGTCTATCCCAGGGGAAACTGAAGACATGCGTAGCTCACCATCACCGAGTGTGGAGTGGAAGAAGAGCAAATCTCTGACAGTGTGTGAAGCGCTTTGGGTGACTTATGTCATGTGAAAAAGCGACGTACAAATAAGCTTCCATTGCATCTGGTGGTAAAATGGCTGCTTACAG
The DNA here is from genome assembly GCF_951799975.1 of Gobius niger. Taxonomy (NCBI): domain Eukaryota; kingdom Metazoa; phylum Chordata; class Actinopteri; order Gobiiformes; family Gobiidae; genus Gobius; species Gobius niger. Next base: position 24,866,391 of record NC_136852.1, read on the forward strand.
TCAGATAGCAATGTTTGTGCATGAACATAAATAAAAAGCCTTGAGGAAAGACTTCATCACACATTTACACGCCGCTTACTTTCAAAAGGTAATGGGAACTGGTCTCTGTATCCTCCAAGTTGTGCCAATTATTAATGTAACTCACCTCATTGTAGGTTGTGTCTGATCCCTCGCACCAATCCATGGTAATGATGATTGAAAAAATAGCTTAGTGTGTCGTTTTTGTGGGATTTTATTTGACATAGGATTATGGTGTCCTCCATGATGTAATTGTAACTGACAAGTACTTTGACTTGTTGTGACCCCTTGTGGCAAGACAGAATCGGCTCATCCTTAAATAAAACAGACACTGTGTATTTTTAACACACTAGGCTGAACTTCTGGGGACATTTATAAATTATTGGTTTGTCCCCCGCTGGGCTGCCATAGACTGTAAGGGTGTGTACGGTTAGACTGCAGAAAAATCCAAATTGAATAATAGAGACAATTCTTTTTATTTATGAGCAAAATATCAGACTCGATTTTGTGTTTTCCAGGTGGAAGGACTCCGCTGCAGAACTTTCTGGGCATCGCTGAGCAACACATGGGCCCCAACAATGGAGTGAGTACTGGCTTACATTATGATGAGGCGTAGTATTTAAACATGAATCATCTTGACTATAGAATTAACAGGGCTACTTACAAACATACAGATAAAAACATAAACCTGACACTGTTTGTGGACAGTGATATAATCCCTCGTCAAAGGTTCTGAATCTGATCACAAACATATATTTTTTTATTGATTTGATTTTGCATTTGGACAACATTTCGCCGTCTGGTTTAGGTCCTCTATCCACGTTCTCATTCCTTATCCAGACTGTATTGCACCTCTGCAGTGCTGACTAAAGGAAATCAGCCTCATGGCATTTTGCAGATATTTGGTGCAGCTGTAAAGGTCAGAGGCAGAGCTGTCTAGACCCTAACGTTTGAGTCTGAAATAAGAAATGAAAGAGTTTTGCTGTGTATGTGGACTCTGAGCAACAACCAAGTCACCAAGTATTACACACAAAAAAACAGCATATAGATTTGCTGGTTTGTTGGACCTAACTGCGTCTGTGATACTGTGTCTCGGAAGCAAGAAAAGCCTTGTTCCACGTCCTGATGTCACGAGGTGGTGCATTCTTACTCCAGGAAGTGTGTCCCGTGCAACGAGCCGTCTTTCTTCACTTCGTCATTTTAGGGAATGGCTCTTTTCTCGTTAAAACATGTCCTGCTATGAGCCTGCAGGCAGCTCCCTTTTATCTGAACTTCTTAACACCATTCCCTTTTTGACACGCAGGCTAAGACTTCCATAATACACATAAATACAAAGGCCAAGTTGTCCAAAAGTATTTGCAGAGAACAGACTGACTGTGACCTTTCATAATTCACTGTCGCTGTTGATTTCTGACAAACATCGTATATTCTGTGCGCCCGGACTTGATCGTAACTGAATCAAACCTTCCATTTGCATAGCTGCCACAGTCATTTGACCCGTTTGTCCATGTTTCACTTTGCTCAGGCCTTGGTGATGCAGATGTCGTGTCCCGCCGTCACTAACCCGTCCGCGCTGACAGCAGAGGAATACTTCAACCCGTCCCTAACGCAGCGGGACATCGGACACCCGTGCCAGCTCACCACCAAGACCCAAAGGTGCCTCGAGACACTCACGAACTGACAGCCGGCCGCACAGGACGCCCTAACAGGAGAGCGGTGTCACTCAGACTTGGGAAAGAGGGGGATCATCCGGGGTGGCATGTCTCAATATGGGACAAAAAGTAGCAAGCAGTATAAAAAGCGTTCCTCCTTCTGTGCTGTAAATGTCCTATTGTTTTAAATGGTAGTGTGTTGAAAGCAATGGGAAGACTCTGACGGGCCACTTTACAGCATTTGTCAAATCATCAGATCCACTTAAACAAGCATCACATCACACCGGAGGTTTATTGGCGTCTTCACACTTGATCACTTCACAGTAAACGCCATTCACTCCCCATAATAAACCCCATCGCGTTTGGGAACCGCTTTTATTTCAGCTGTCAGTCTCTCTCAGTGTTCGACTCCTGTCTAACAGACACGGCGCGGCTCTGCATCTTCCGTTCATTACGGCTGAAATTGTAGCATTGATTGGTCGCTGTGTTTGGACACGACTTTAGCAGATCTGTGGACAATTGATGTTCACCAAAGCAATCGAAGTCTTCTGCTCCGTCTAACCGTGGCAGAAATACCGGCTTCTCCAATTTTATTTTTGCAGCCATTGAGGCGGGCTTTCAAGCTATAAAGATTAAAGATGTTGTTTAATTTTCAAACCACACTTCAGATACACTAATTAAAACCGGCAAAGATTTAAGACTAATATCAATTTAACTCTTTAACCCCCGCCTTAACCGAAAGCATTTTCTCCTATTAAAGGGACTATACAGAATTTAAAATTTTTAAAATGAAGTATTTTTCTCCCCCTACATGTTCGTGCCGTCGTGCACGAGCTTAATATAGAGATTGCAGTTACGCGTCAGATCTGAGGTGGCAGTAGTGAGTACAAAAATTACCAACTTGCATCTTGTCCCTTTAAGCTTTAACCAAATCCATAAAGCTGCAACCTACAGGCAAAACTAACGGCTCATTTGAAAGCTAAGACCTACAAAACTCATCTAAATGGATCTTTTTCCTTGCGTTGTCATCAACTTTACATTTATTTATTTTTTTCATCGCTTTTTTGTTGGATTTTGTTGGAAACTTTCCCAGAAGCTTTTAGATTTGGGTAAAGCCAAACTGGAGAAAAATGTGCTCAGTTCAGGCGGGGGTTAAGAGGTTAAAAAAATCAGGAGGAGCGACAAAAACGCAACTAAACAGGCGACAATAAAGTGTTGAAAAAGCTACAAAAACATGACAAATGAGGGACAAAAACGCAGATTTGGGTAGAACTGAATTGGAGAAAATTTGCTTGGTCTTTGATGTAATACATTTACGCAAATACATATAATCATTATTTCTCAGTTAACTTTGTTTTTTATGGGTTTGAAAGGTGTACAGTGTAAAGCATTCAAAACGTTTAAATCCAATAATCTTTGTAATTTTATGTGTGGTTCTGTGCAGGTTCAAGGCGAAGCTGTGGCTGTGCGAGTCCCACCCTCTGTCTCTGGCTGAGCAGGTTGTGCCCATCATCGACCTCATGGCCATTTCCAACGCTCTGTTCGCCAAACTGCGAGACTTCATCACCCTGCGCCTGCCGCCTGGGTTCCCCGTCAAGATCGGTGAGCTGATCCCCAGAACGTAATGAATCAAATGAGGGCGGGGTAATGAGTGAAACTGTAGTATTTGTGGAGAAGGAGAGCGTTGACGTTCAACTTTAAATTTGCTCCACTTGGGAACATAAAGCATAACAACAAATAAAGAAATGCATGCCTCTGACCTGTGTCTTTGCAGAGATCCCGCTGTACCACGTCCTGAACGCTCGGATCACCTTCAGTAACTTGAACGGCTGGATGGAGGGGCTGAGGAGAGACTCAGAGGAGGGAACTCAGCGGAGCCATCCCAGCTCAGACACACCGTCCCCGGGCAGCGATTCCTCCAGCGTGTCCAGCTCCAGCTCCACAAGTGAGCAGCAAAACACAATCCTTTACATTCATTATGTCAAGGTTCCAAATTTCCAATTGGTTCCATACATTAAAAGCAAATGTTTGTGCTCATGAATAGTAGTACTTGTTTTCTTTACTCATCCCAGACCTAATGATTAGCCTACAGTCTTGTGTAATCTCTAATATCCGTCTCCATACGTGTTGCCCTTTTGCTGCTGTAGCGTCATGCCGAGCCGGAGAGATCCCCCCGTGTGTGTTCGAACCCCCGACCGGCTACACTCTGCTGGGGTCCCGGCACGCTGAGCCCCTGAGGGAGGAGGAGGAGGACCTGCTGCAGTTCGCCATCCAGCAGAGTCTGTTAGAGGCGGGGTCTGAGTACGACCAGGTACTACTTGAAATGATTGAAAAAAGGATACAGTTGTCATGTCCCTTTCATCTACATGTTTTCACTCTGGCATTTTCGGAGGGTCATTTTCATTTCGTCAAAAAAACTGAATCTGTCTGATCTTCAGGTGACCATCTGGGAGGCACTGACCAACAGCAAACCAGGGACACACTCGCTGTCATGTGACCCCAGCCGACTGGACAGGTCAGACACACATTTATGCTTAAAATATAAACATTCCTTCGTCTTCTTCTCGCGATGAAGCGGAATATTAGATTAGATTGATTTGTCATGGATTGTGGTGGAGTGAAGAAAATAAAATCCAAAATGCAGGACTGCAACAAAACTGGTGATGTATAATGAACGATGAAAACCAAAATAACAAAATCCAGAGACAAAACTAAAACAGACCGGGGCTGATGACGACAATGACGCGACAAAGGACAAGGGAAACACAGGAGTATAAATACAAGAGGAAACGGGGCACAGGTGAGACACATCAGGGCGGGGCCGGAGAGTAACGAGGGAAGTAAAGCAAAATCACAAGGACAGAACACACGTAAAATAAAACACAGGACTCGATCAAAGACAAAACATACAAAAACAAGAGAACAATAAACAAGTCATGACACGATTGGTCTATTATTTGCAACTACACAATCATGTTTTTTCAAATATAATGGTGGGATTGTTGCATGATTTCGGGATTTATTTATTTTCGATCAGTTAAAAATTATTTTTACAATCAAGATTTAGTTCATACAAGCAATCATGTGAGTGAAGACAGAAAATGAACACCTGAAGTCAACCAAGAATCATGTTTGTTAATGTTTGTTTTCAGCCTTAGCTAATACATAATCCCCTACCCTGTGTGAAGCGCTTTGGGCGACTGGTGAAAATTGCTAAACAAATTAGATTTCATCCCATTCCATACATAAGACCGCATGGATACTTTGCATAAGACATATTACTTTTGTAAGTGAAACCGACTGCCACAAAAAAAAGAGAAACATTTTAAATTGCGGTTTTGATTTGTTTACAATAATCCCGAGCTTGTGTGGCTTTTATTTGCCAACATGAACTGCACTATTGGCAGTCCTCAGCCTTACCTTAAAGTGGCTGTTCTCTACCACTTCCTGTTTCAGCCCCTCTGTCGGCCATCAGCACATTTTTATGTTGCATCGTTTCTTTTTATAGCTTCCCCTGTTCCTACAAGGACAGCCGAGTACAGTTATGGGAAATGAGATGCCACATTATGTGGTTATGGATACAATTTGGCCCCTAATGATCCAGTCAATGCTGGAGGTAGAAATAACAACTGCAAATAAATGAATATAATGAACTTCTGTGATCATTTCTATAGCGGTTTCCAGTGACCTTTTTGGCTGTGTATAAATGGACAAAAACTATTGGAGTTCTGATGCACATCAATGCCTTCCGTGCCAAAATAACTCCCCTTTTAACCAAGCTTGGAGCTGGCACAAAGAGCAGATTGACCAGATTGATTCACCCTCCCCTGCCTCTCCCATTCACAGGACACCCCAGCACAAGCCCCGTCCCGCCTCCAACCTCTGCCCCACTCCCTCCAAAAAACAACCGTGCAGCTACGACCAACAACTCCGCATCGCCATGGAGATCTCCGCGCGGGAACAGGAGGAGGCGGAGCTGCGGCGGCGGCAAGAGGAGGAGGAGCTGCAGCGAATCATCCGCCTGTCACTCATGGAGAATTGATCGGGCTCGCAGGGGCTGGGGAGGGGCGGGGTCTGCATCGCAAAAGGACTATTCAGGAGCAAAGAGCACATTTTAAGCACACTTACTCCTCAAATTTAAGTCAGACCCGTCCCTCCCTCCCTCCCTCCCTCCCCCGGCGCCTCCTACAGGTGATCTCTGGTGCCACAATGTACTTCTGACCAGTTTACAAAGCAACAAAGCGACTTAACAAGAACAAAAACAAGTGGAATGCCTCTTTGACCAAACGCGGTGGTCACGCTATTGGATGTATGATGTCGAGTTGATTTTCCTTTGTGTGCATGTGAGTGTGTTTTTTCAATACCAGCTCTGCAACGGACCACCGCGGTTACTACTACTTTGTTTTCATATTCGAGAGACGTGCGGCTAAATAACTATATCTTGATATTAAAGGGAGTACATGTAGGTCATAGACAGCACAGTGTTGAGCTGAGACCAAATGAACTGGCAAAAAAAAAAGGAGCCAATTTTAGGCTTGATCAACAATTTCATCTTTGTTGGAAAAACCTCCCAGAGTTTAGTTTTCTTTCATCCTGCGTATCCTCAAAAGGCTCTGATGTCATGACGTGACAGGAAGTGTTTTGATGCCCATACGCCTTTGGCTGGTCATTTCAGCTCTTGACCCCTTGACCCCCGCTGTAACCGAGCACATTCTCCCCAGTTCAGCTTTACCCAAATCTAAAAGCTTCTCGACCCAAGACCTTACAGACGATAGGCCAGGCCTCATTTGAAAGCTAAGGCCTACGAAACTAATTTTTGTAACATTTTTGCCGCATTTAGATTTTCGGTGTAATAGGGACTATACAGAGTTTAAAAATGTTAAAATGTTCCAGCAATGTCCTCTACTTTGCCTCTACAACTGCCTCTAAAATCCTGCACTATCACTCAAAAAGTTGTTACTTCTGTCCGAAAGGCCGTCATGCACAAGCTTAATATAGAAGCTGCAGTTACACGTATGACCTGCGGTGGGAGTAGTGAGCATAAAATGGCCAATGTGCATCTAGCCCCTTCAGAGGTGCATTATGCAACTTGTGAAGTGGGAAAAAAAAAGTTAATATGTCTGTGTATTTGACCTTGTAGTGACCCAGCGGCTGTATGAGTGGTCATCATGGCGCCTTTATTTTCCATCATTGGACGCTCCAGGATTATTTGTTTGGAAGGTTTTCAAACTGACGGACCTTCTCGCCAGAAAACCCACAAAACTATTGATCCTGGGGCTCTGTGGAGACCACCGTGATGGAAGGTAAAGGCGCCATGCTCACTCAAGATCAAATATGCACTAATCTAAACATTTTTTTTTCAGCATAAAAAGTTGCATAATGCACCTTTAATGTGATGAAGCCACACAAAAAAGGGATGAAAAAACGTGACAAATACGTGACGGAAAACGCGACAACCTGACAACAAAAGCGAGGAAAGAGCTTCGGCCTTAGCTTTCAAATGAGGCGTTACCCAGGCCTATAGGCTGTTTAGCTTCTAGATTTTGGGGAAAACCGGATTGGGGAAAATGTGCTCAGTTAAGGCGGGAGGTAAGCGGTTAAACTGCCTTCACTCGTACAAAGTATGTTTTATATTTACCTTTTACTGGCAGCAGTAGTGTTTGAAAAGAAATGAGGGTAATTACTTCGGCCAATGTAGTCATAATAACAATGGTTCAATTAACTTCAGTGTGTTTTTTATTTCTGCACAATGTCCCGATGTAATGTTTTGTGCTTTTGATGGGATAATACTGTATAGGACTGACTGTTATTGGCTGCTGTAGGTGAGCACAAAGTAACCACATTTAGCTTCACTTTGCCCTAACCAGGGATGTCCAAATGTCTATTATCGTGGGCCTCTCATTGAAGTTTTACTCCGTGGAGGGCATCAGACGCTGGTCAGTCATCTCCGGCGATGTGTGCCCACTCAGCCAGATGCCTGAGGGCCACATTTAGGGGCCTAACCACAAGACAACCACCAATATGACAAGCTTGAAAGAAAAAAAAAAAGCGCATTTGAATGTGCTATAAAATACTAGGATTGTCATCGACACAATATAAAATCGTTTATTCTTTGTTAAATGTTATCATTTCGCATGGATTGCATCTCTGCACAGTAAATCCCGTCTGTTCTGCCTGTTGTTCCAGCTTTGACTCTTGCAACAGGGGAAGGTATTTTGAGAACCGCTGAACTGATCCTCATGATACTCTTTCTAAAATCGCGAAGATTCACAATATTGCAGGACTCAAAGGGGGAATTATAAAGATATGAACCATCGATCGGTACTCTTTCATTTGAAGACTCAAAGAATAAAAAAAGAAAAACAGTGACACTTTTGACAGCACAACCCAATGACAATGCCTTCTCTCCTGTGCATAGCTCGCTGGTTTGATGATGACACGTTTTGTACTTAAAAAGAAGCAAAGACGAATCAAGAAACTTTTTTTTGTTTTGTTTTTGGGTGATGTATGCTGAGAAATAGACAATGTCAATAAAGATTTCTTGCCAACAGTGATGCGTGTCTGTCCGTCCTAATCTCTTTTCATTAGCGCTACCTTTAAATCCGCAGGGAGCCGAGGGGAGTTTTAGCTACAGCACACAACTGTAACTTTGGCTGAGTGAGAGACAGAACCAATTAACTTCTCACAAGATTGGAACGAGCTGGAATTGTCAAGAGGGGAGTCTGTTTTTAGCATCCGCCTCTTTCGCATGTGTCAAGGGTTCCCAGCGAATTACCCACACTCCATCGGGGTTTCAGCCAGCGAGTTATTTTAATCTAGAAATGGAAATGACAGCTCTGGGAGTCCCCGAGATAACGGCAGCATCCTCATCGAGATTCAAATGTCAAAATTATATTCAGGAAGTATTCAAATGATCTGCTTTCAGAACTTCTCCTCTGCAGATGCCAGAGGAAAGTGTGTAAGTGATTTTAATGGCGAATTGGTAAAGTTGATTTGTTTTCCTATAGGCGCCTTCCTTTTCGCCAGCTTCCTCTGTGAGTGATCAGAGGAGGGGCTGAGAGCAAAGATTATGGCTGACATTTCTCTGACTGTTTCGTGTGGATAATAATCAAAGTGTGGGGTAGAGGCAGCACTGGTTCCTGCAGTCCGAAATGTGAAAAAAAAAAAAGTCTAAGAATCACCCAATAGTGTTCTGCGACCCCCACTTTGGGAACCACTGCTGTAATCAAGAACTCAAAAACTGAGAAAAATGTAGCCTACGGGTGACAATCTGGTAAATAAAAATAAATCAAGTTTTTTTCCCCCATCATTTTGATCAATCTTGATTTTCGATTAGATTTTTTTTTTTTCATCATTAAGATACTCTAAATACATGTCGCTGGTTCACGAAGTCAGACAAGTGTTCAGCTCTCCTTCAACGCACAAAAATCTTCCATCGTCTCGTCCAAACTCCAATATGGGAGCGGTTTCTTTCTGCCAAAGAAATGGCTGTAAACCTGACGATTATAAAGTCCCGTGGCTTGACGATTATAGAGAGTAGAAATTGCGATTTCTAGGGGTAAGGCGGGACTTGGAGTAATCTATGTCATGGAGCACAAGCAGTCACAGTACATGTCTACATTATCTTTTTAAAAAGTTTGATACAATGATTTCTAATCTGCAGTATGACTCCTCAAACAGACTGCAGCACTGGAAATGTGCAATACTCATAGTGGCCACTAGATGGTCTAAGAATCCAGAATAAACAATCACTGTAGTTGAATGAGTAAAAAAAAAAACACAAGTCAGAAATTGGACATTGCTAAAGCCCTTTATTAAGAAATATCATGTCAGCTTTGTCCTGGTTTAAAAATCTGAACGAAGACACAGAGAGGAGCGTCTAGCCCCGACTGAGTTCAGTGCAAAGAATACTCCGGATAAGAAACGGCAAATAACAGAAAAACAACATCCCAAAAAATAGTATAAAGTGCATGTTTTGAGAGAGCGCCCCCTGGCTGAAAGAGACAGCAAGAGCCACACACTGAAAACAAAACAGAAAAAAGGAACATGGATACAGTAATAATGCATAATATGGTTCAGTCTTTGTATTGACATTCATAATACCTGAAATCCAGTTTAGATATCACATCCAGTGGTTTAACATGCAAACAGCCTCGCCATTTATTTCTACATTTACTCATCTACGTACAACTTGTCAGTATTCTGACAATTTCACACATACATGCACCCGAATCCAGTTTATACCTGCTCCGGTCCAGGCTTTACATTGTATTATACAGCACAGTGACAGCTCTATGCTTTTTATCTGCTGATACTTTACGAGAACGTCTAGACGAGGTTGAATGCCCTCTTCCCTGTTTTTGTGCGAGTTCCGCCTTGTCAACTACGTTCTCTTTTTGGTAACAAGACGTCGACTTATCCGGAGCAATTTGGTTAACAGAAAGAGGTAATTTTTCAAGATTCGAGAGATGTGCCAAGACTTTTTGCTTCTTCTTCCACGAGTCATCCATGTGGAGTTGGGATTTGTAGCTTCTGGAGTGCAACAACGTGAGGTCCAAGTCATTCAAATCATTTGCCGATAGCTCTAGACAGTCAAGCTTGGCCAAAGAGGCTGAGCGTTTCATCAGCGAAGGTGGGGTTAGCCCCGCTTGGCGTAGCCGCGCCTCCAGTTCAATAGCTCTACGCCATCCCGGGGACTCCAGAGCTCTTTTTGCCTCTGTATTAGCAGATCTTCCAGCAATGTCTAAACTTGAATAGCTATGCAGGTCCTTACAAAATTCAGTGTCCATTTTGTCAGGAAGTTGATTCTCAAGATCAACCCCATCATAAAGAAATGCTTGTAATTCCTTTATCGTTTGTTGTATCCGTGCGAGTTCCTGGCTGCCACGCGCTAACCTGCTTTGGGCTTCACAATCGGGACTACACCCCAAAAGCCCAACTTGGTCAGTGTCCGACTCCTTCACAGTTGCACCGTCTATAGTCACTTCTCTGGGCACAATGTCTTGGCTTATCATGTTATGCTGTCTTTGGGATGGGACTGAGGTATGTGAAGATGCGCCTACCGTCTGGCTATTAGTGTCCTGTGATATCTCCGTTTGGCTTTCAGTAGCGCTTACAGCACCTGAAACTTGGCTACAACTTGAATTATGAAAATCTGAAGCCTCAAGTATTTGAATGTCTTGTTTTGACCCTGTTTTATCACAGTCTTTGGCCTCTCCCTGAGTGTGGCAATGGCTACATGAGTCGTAATTGTGAGAAGGTTCATTTGCCTGCTGCAGAGAGCGGATAAGGGAGTTTTCGCTACTCGGGGAATGTAAAGGCGACCGCGGACTTGTAGCCAGCATCTCCTGTTTGAGTTTCTGCTCCAGCTGCTTGGTGGCTCGCCGCACCGAACCGACCGGCCACTCGCTGGACAACGCTGAGGCAGACTGGAGTGTTGTAGGGGGGCTGGCGGGGCCTGGGTCAGCCTCTGATTCTTCGGGTTCGGGTTCTGGGCTGCTGAGCTGGAGAGTGGGGGCGGTCGGTGGAGGGAGCGAAGACGAGGGGGAGGTGGTTGTGGCGATGGGAGGAGGAGGAGGAGGAGGAGAGAGGGGATGAGATATGGCTTCGAGCTCTGTGACGATATGGCGGACCGATACGCAGTTGTCATGGTGAGGGTTGGGGTCGGCAGCACCGTCTTCAGACTGGGAGAGGGAGAAACAAGAAATATGCTTAGGTTTGACAGTGATATATTGTAGAGCATTACACTATAAGCATTACAGTGACGTCTAAAAGGAGTTAAATGTCCCTTCGGCCGTTAGCATTAGCAGAGCTAGCACACTTTGCCTACATTCAGAGCAAACAGATAAATATTTACTAATATGAGAAACTGTGCGTATACCTGGCTGTCTCCACTCTCAGGTTTGCAGTCCTCTGTGGTGCCGGCGTCTTTCCTTTCTTCCACGGTCGGCGACGGGAGCTGCTCCGTTTGCCTTTGGGGTCTCCCATCATCTTGGGCCAGTCCTAAAAACTTCTCCCGGGCGCTGAAGAAGTCTATGCTGTCCGCGCTGTGTGTGGACGACCCGTCCGCCTCGCCGCGCCCATCTGCTGCGTCGTCTATGTGCAACTGACTCGGGTTATTGTTGTCGTCGCTTTGAGCAGGCGGAAGTAGAGGTACTACGGGACTGAGAGGCGTGACCTTTTCGCTCGGCAGGTCCGACAAGTCCTGTATGTCTGTATCGGTGGACCCCAGTGTAAGGGGCGAGGTGTCGTCCGAGCTACTTTTTTCAGGCAAATCCAGAGACAGTTTGGGTTTAGGCACAGAGTTGGCGAGCTGATAAGTGGCTAACTGGACATGTGGCGTTTTGGGAGTGGAGGGCAGTATGTGAATGGAAGGCGGGGGGTGGGGTATAGCTGCAGGCACGGTTATGGCGACGCGACTCGAACCGTCCGCCCTCTCCTCCGGGATAACAGTCGCAGCGCGCGGTCGGGGCAGCCTGGACGGGGCAGGGTTTGCCGCTACACCCTCGCGGGACGGCGACTCGTCCCCGTCGCTGGAGTCAGGAGAGGAGGGCGAGGAGTCGTTTTCGGGATCTGCCGCCAGAGCCCGCAGCACGGCCACGCCCAGGAAGTGATTGAAGGACGGGGTGGAGGGTATGCTGTTGTTGTTGTGGGAGTCGGAGCGCAGCAGGGTTTGCAACGGGGGTTTGCCCAAGGGGTCGGAGCGGTCCGAGAGGTCGCTGTCCGAGTGAGAACGCCACAGCTTGTTGTGACGCTGTTTGCTGTGAGAAAAGAGAGAGAAACGGTTAGACCTTTTGAAAGATGAGGCACTCAAGTCTTTTGTGTAGAATAGGCACTGACCTGGCCAGCAGAATGCCCTGGTACTCCTCCAGCTGCTTCATGAAGGATGGGTTGGGTTTGGTGACAGAGCGTTTGTCTTTGACGTAATCGAAGGCAGTGTCCAGGTCCCAGCCGTACTCCTTCATGGCGTACGCGATCACCGTAGAGGCCGAGCGGCTGATGCCCATCTTACAGTGAACCAGGCACTTGGCACCCGCTTTCCTACAGGACATAGACCAAGCATGTTAGGAGGAATTCATACTATACTATAACACTATACTTTTGTAGTTCTAGTAACAAAGTATCATCAATCATATAGAACCATAAAACAGATGAATAATCCTCTTCTTCCTTTCATTCCTTTTCTTTCCATTTAATTTCTTTTACATTTGTATCATTTGTTTGAGATGAAACAACCAAGAAACGTCCTTTAACTACAAAAGGGAAGAAAAAAAAAATATATATATATATATTTTCCCCCCAATTTTTAACAATTTCCCCCCCAAAATGTTTCATATTTTTCAAATTTTTACGGAAATTTTCCTCATTTTTTTTCTTTAATCTCCCAATTTTTCTCCCCTTTTTTCTAAGTGTTTTTTTTTTTCCAAAATTGTCCGGAAATGTAATGTAATGTAATGTATATTGCTGGGTTGCAGGTGACATCACAGCGTTCTAAAGGCCTATACTATTATATAGAGGAAAAATTATTTTGTTTTTGAGGAAATGTTTGGTCAGAGATCATGGAGAGATCATGGACCCAGTGACTGATACTAATGATATATTTTTTTAATTGATATATTTTCTTTTTAGCTACGACTTGTGAAAGTGTAATGCTGTTAATAGGAAAAACTGGCTCTTGCCCCCCGTTGGGACCGATGACACCATCATATTCTAGAACCTGCAACCCACCAATACTGTAAATATTTTATATTTCTTTTTCCCCACCTGCTTCAATTTTTTTAATACCGGCAGTACCAAAACCTTTTTCTCGATACCAGCCCAAATCATAAATGTCCAAACCGCCTGGATAACTTACTTGGCTTTGGTGATAAACTTGTAGGTCTCGTTCCAGTACTCGAGCAGATTGGTGGCCTCCTCGTCGTACACTCGGATATTGTGGTATTCAAATATCCCCGGGAAGAAGTTGTCGATTTCTCTGGTCACGTTCAGTATGTAACGCACGCTACGGAACGGACAGGAGAGAGAGAGAGAGAGACGGGTTAAAGAAATGACCTTAACTATAAAACCACTGCAGAATCGTATTATTATTAAAGTCATGATGCAGGCCGCGCTCTCCTGCCTCGGCGCAAAACCTAATTTAATGCAACAGTGGCTGCGTGAGTTATAACCACATTGAGGTGATCCTTACCCGCTGTTCTGCAGCTCCTCCAGGTTAGAGGCGTTCCACTCAGAGCCCTGCAGACAAAATGAAGCCAATTAAAATGTGAGGGAAAAAACATACTGGTATATAGCTCTGAAAGGTCAGCGCAAAGTCACCTATATTACTAGTACCACTAATTCACATAACATGAGCTACTAATATTTTTATTGGTATAGTTGACAGTAGGACTGGACTAGTTGTTTTTGGGGGGTGTTGCAATTGTCACGGAAAAAGTATGTTTGGTTATGCTATGTTTGCTTAAAAAGTAAAGACACTGTAAACTGTACATGTAAAAAAGCAACCAAAGCAAAGAGACTATAATCATTTTCAAGAAAAGTAGGCTAACTTTGCATGACAAGGAAAGCTCCAGCCATTCATTGTAATAATTCAGTAATTCAGTAATCTAATAGGCTTCTCACCAGAAAGACGTGGTCGAAAATCTCTGTGGGGCTGTCCATCTGTCCCAGGATCACGATCATCTCGTTGTCAATGAACTCCTTGAACTCTCGCAAATTGCAAACCATTTGCATCTCCAGCTCTGTGCGGATCTGGGGGTGAAGGATGGACATTTTTGAGACTGAGGCTGTAAACGCTCTGACCTCGTCTCCCTTTACATAATCATGCCTAAGCTCTTCTTAAAAAAAAAAAAATCAGCCTCTAAACCCAATAACAGGTGGAATGTAGTATTTCGATAGTACGAGACCAACAGAAATCCAATTATTCCAACTCCCTTACCTCTTTACAGGTGACATTTTCGAGGTCTTTCTGCATCATGATTTCCCGGAGCCGCATTTTGATCAGCCTCTCTGTTCGCTCTCTCTCCGTGGGGCTGCAACAACAACAACAAAAGCATCATCATCAGTTCCATTTCCCTAAAACAACACGCTGAATATATGAATAATAATAAAGGCTGTTTTGAATAGGGACTTGTTACAACGCAAAAGCAGGAACAACGCAGCTTTTGTTGACACCGCTGATGTTTTCCCGAGCACTGTTACTATACACTTTGGTATGGGCCGCATTTAGCCTTCGTACGTCACACTGATGATAGCAACAAGTGGCCTAATGACCCCTCGGAAGGACAGGCTCACGAAGGGATGCCTCGCTTTCTCTGAAGTGCTTCTGACTATTGTCCCATAGAGTTCGGCAGTGTTATTTACCCCCTCCCTCGTCACCGTGATGGAAAATTTTTAAGATTTACGATGTGAACATTTTAGTCGAAGAAAAAATGTCAAAGACTCGTGCCTCTAAACAGACTTACTCGATGTGTAGCCTGTTCATTGTAGAGGTATAACTTTCTTGGAGAAGCTGCTTCTTTTTTTGTCACGTTTTTCACACGTTTTGGTCCTTTTTTTGTCATTGAACTCACTGCTTTTTTGTCGCTCTTTCATGTTTTTTTGTTGTTGTCTCTTTAAAGGGATATTTCATGATTTTTGACATAGGGCCTCATTTCCTAGTCAGACTGTTGTTGTTTTCGGGAGACTATTATTTATTTATTTTTTATTAATGCTGTCCTTATATTTGAAGAGTTTAGTGGTGCTAGGCTAGTGCTAGGCTAGCACATGTCTATGGTAACTAGTAGCCTGCATTAAAAACAGTCTGACACAAGCACAATGCACCTGAGGCAAATCACTTGCAACACTAGACTACCGATGTAAATGTCTGTGTTGACTGAATTTTTTTTGTTTTAAATATAACATTATATTAACCACCAGGCTACTAGTTACCATAGACATGCGCTAGCCTAGCACTAGCACCACTAAACTCTTCAAATAGAAGGACTGCATGAAGGAAATAAAAAGAAAAAAAAATCTCCAGAAATCAACAACACTCTGGATAACTAGGAAACGAGGCCCTATGTCAAAAATCCTGAAATATCCCTTTAGGGTCTCTTTTTTGTCGCGTTTTCATCACTTTTTAGTCACGTTTTTGGTGCTTTTTCGTCCTGGTTTATGTCACATACTCATTGCTTTCTTGACGCTTCTCTGCTTTTTCATCACTTTGCTGTGTTTTCGACGCTTTTTTATGCTATTTTGTTGCTTTTTTGTCATGTCTCCAGCCAGTGCCATGCCTCATTTGAAAGCTAAGACCTTGTACAAATAATGTAAATATCCATAAATATATTAGAATAAATAATACTGAATAATATACTTCATGAAACAACAGAATAACAACATATTCACCATTTTTTTCCTGCTGCATTTGACTTTGCAATTGTGTATATGTGACATTTTTGGACTTTACTTTATCTTTAGCCTGCTTGGAAAAGCTGTTATTGTCGCAAAGACCAACCCAGGGCAACACTATATTCTCACAGACAAACATAGCAGTAAAATATGCCCTGACATGCCCCTAGACGGCCTCACGGGACTCTTACTGGACATTATTATCCAAAATGACGTGCTGATTTTATGACGACACAACGTTTCATGAAAAACAACAAGTGAACCTTTATGGAAAGCTGCCATCGGTAATTCAAAGTAAAGCCCGTAATGATAATAATAGTAAATCTTTGCTGCTTCCCGCTATCTGCACCTGTGATTAGAGGCTAGACCAGGAAGTTGTGGCGGTGTCAACAAAGGCTGGCTCTGTTGTTAGGTTTGGCAAGTCCGACTAATGGGGATTTCACATCTGAACATGTTGGAAATCGTTTACTGAAGCCGCTAATCTTATCAATAAATATATGAGCTCAAAGTTGAGAAAAATCCCTGGTTAAATATTTATTGTCAACGCGTGACGGGAAAACAAGCCATTAAATCGTTTGTTTGAATACAAGTCTTATTTCCCAGCGGTAGCTTCCTGTTAACAGCAGATAAACAAGACACTGTGTTATAATTTTCAGATCAAATGTAAAGAATCCTATCATTTTCTCTTTGCATATCAGTGTTTTTATGACCAGATCTATTTTAGTGCCATTCAAATATGAAGTCACTCGAGTTTAATCCAATCCATACAACTTTAGTTCACCTATAAAGTGCGGCAAAAGACAGAAGAAATGTTTATGAAAAAGAAAACTGCTTTTTACAGTACAAGTTTATGTTTATTAACCAAGCTTATTTGCTCATGTTTGGCTTTACCCAAATCTAAAAGCTTCTTGAAAAAAAGCAACAAAAATGAGACGTAAACAAGGATGCAAATGCAACAAAAGAGCAACAAAAACGTGACAAATAAAGTGATGAAAAGGTGCCAAAAGTGTGACCAAAAAAAGTTGCAAAAATATGGGACAAGAATGCAACAATAAAGTGACAAAAAGCGATGTAAATGTGGCCAAAATGTGACGAAAAACCCAACAAACAAAAAAAAAAAGATGGAGAAAAAAATGTCAAAAAAGGGATGACAGCGCAAGGAAAAAGATACACGTAGAAGAGTTTTGTAGGTCTTAGATATGAAACTTGCATTTATAATAATAACTATTACGGCTTATACTTGCATTGTGCTTTACAAGCCTGTGTTACCAAGTTTCTTATTATTTATTGTGTACAATGACAGTGATATTCTGAGCTAGGGTTAGTCAAACATCTTAAGCTAACTATACCTTAACTTTTATTTATTCCGCTGCCAATAACGGTCCCCCTCAAGGCCATCGACACCTTCATCTGGCGTCAGTACCATCTGTCTCGTCCTGTCCCTTATAATATCAATCTTTCTGTCCAATCATCTGCCTGCCTGTCACCTTTTTTTCCGAACATAAATCTGGCCCGCTCATCACTCCGCTATTTCAGACCCCAGGGGCTTTCTTAAGTCCGCGTGTGCGTAACATAAAGAGACACCACAAATAGGTAGCAAGCAGAAGAGCGCACGTGACCCCAGCCGGCAGCCACTGGGGGAATTTCCCTGCTGTTGGTAAAGACATAAATCCCACGTCCCGCGTCATCCCCTGGACTTTCTTTAAGGATTTTTCCCCCCTGATTTCTCGACAACTACAAAGCCATCTATGTCCGGATATGTTCAATATTAACTTAGACAGGCGTGGAGAACATGCCTTTGTTGTCGGAGCCTGGGGACATGTGACCTCCCTATCCTAATGTCTAAGTAACAGCCCTCCCCTTAAGCGCACCAACCTACAGCCACGGGGCCTATGGGAAAAAAAGGTTAGGCAACGGTGCTGAGGTGAGAAAGGAGACGTCTCTATTTGAGCAACAGGGAAAACGACTTCTTTGAACAGCTTTTCTCTGAATTTGCAGGGCGTTGTTACTGTTTGTGCGAATGCAGGAATGTTTATGAGATTTACGCGCTTTCCGTAGATGGGGTCAACATTAAATTGCGGAGATCAAAGTATTTACAGATAATCCTGATTCATAACACGGTAAATGTGAAGTCTTTTCTGAGCATATTGTTTTATTTAGGATCAATGCTGCATAACTGCTCCTCAAATTGTAGCAAAAGTTTTCAAACAGTTGTCACGGCTGGTTTGTTGTTTTGTGTGTCGTTCAAGAAGCTTTCTTTTGAAAACTTTTCCCTATAATAAAAAACCTCTGGATGACTGAGAGCTTACACAAGCACGCCATTAGCTTGCTCTTCTCTTGTTTGGCTTTACCCAAAACGGAAATCATCAAAATAGCGACAAAAACGAGGATGAAAACATGAAAGTGACAAAAATATGCCGGAAGAGTGACGAAAAAGTGACAAAAACGCAACAAAAAACAACAAAAAAAGACAAAAATGTGACGAAAATGTGACGAAAACACGAAACAACAAAAAACTGACAAAATAAGCAATGGAAAAGCAGCAAACGCGGCAACAACGTGACAAAAAGTTATGATCAGTTTTGTAGGTCTTTCGCTTTCAAATGAGGTGTTACACTATTGTTCTCCAGTTGAGAAGAATTTAGATTTGGATAAAGCCAAACAGTGGAAATTGTGCTTGATTAAAGCTTGATTAGCTAAGTCGATTTCATCATCATCATGTTCAAAATTCCGAATAACCATGACAAACTGACATGAATAATCTTAGTTAGCGAGCCGTGCATTTTCTTACAGGTCGGTGAAGAGGACGGGGGAGTGGGCGCGGTGAGACTCCACGTCCTTCATGGCGTTCCACTCGTTGATGCAGGTCTGGCTGGAGGAGACGCGACTCTGGTAGTAACTGACCCAGGTCAAGAACAGGCTGCCGGGGTAGTAGTTATGGCACCGGGCCACCTCGCAGGCTTTGTGGAGGGACTGCAGGGCGGACCTAGAGAAAAAGAATGAAACAATAAAAAACGGTCACACTTACGCACTTGCGATTGAAAACCATCATCGTTTCATGTGACAAATGAACTCCAAACAGAGGGACTTTCCATTTTTATTGCCCCGTAGGTCAGGGGAGAAAAAAAACAACTCACCACATGGCTTGGACAGAAACTGGCTTGAAGACATGAACCCTGTTGACCGTGGAGACACTAAAACCGCTGCAACAAGAAAGAGAGAAGAGATGCATGTTCAGAAAGGGCAGGACGCATTACAGTTAAACAACAAAACAAACGGCTCTGATTGAATGTGTCGGCCCTAGTGCACATCCCTGGGGAGAACTTGGAGGAAGTCGGAGGAAGGTGTGGCGTCCTGCAAGCACTGCGCAAAAATGTATGGCAGCTGAAATATCCACACATTTGGGAGTCAACTGAAATCTATATATGTATATCTATAAATTCTATATAAGCCATCTGTGGTTTTGTCAATGCATGATAACGTTTTTATTATTTTTGAAAGACACAAAGCCCCAATTGTCCGAGCCGTTATTGTTTTGCATTAGCGCGTCCTTGTTGCTCACCCATCTCCGTCCAGGTGGATCAGGGTGTCGCTCCACAGAGGCAGCACGAGGCCCACGCTGCAGCAGCTGGAGGAAGAGAGGAAGAAGAGGGAGAGAGAGAACGTTAAAACAACAAAGCAACAAAACGAGCCGGGCAGGTTTGACACAATGCGAGGATATGTCCGTGCCCTTTCCAACCGCACGCGCTCATTACTGTCAGGATAACAGGGGTCACTTCTGTTCGTGTGTTTGCCGAGCGCTGCACACTCACTTCAAACATGTTTTCATAGAGAAGAGTTGTAGTGGGAGCAACAATAATATTAGGATCAACCTTCTAGACCCGCACCTTAACCGAGCACATTTTATCCAGTAAAAGCTTTTTGACTGGAGGCTACAGCCTATAGGCCAGTGCTTTGTTTGGATTTTTGTTGATTTTTGTCATTAATTTTTGTACCTTTCTGTTGCTTTTTTCTCCCCCGATTTTGTTGTTGTAACTATTTTGTTGCTTTATTATTATTTTTTGGTTGATTTTCTGTTGTTGCGCCTTTATAACTTTTGTTGCATTTTTGTTGTTGCTTTTTGTTACATTTTTGTTGCTTTTTTTTATTTTTAGTCAATATTTTTTGTTGAGTTTTGTTGCTTTATTTCAAGCTTTTTTTTGTACCTTTTTGTTGCTTTTTTTCCAATTTTTTGCTACTTTTCTGTAGTTTTTTTTTATTTTTAGTGAAAAAAAATTGTTGTGTTTTTGTTGTGTTTTAGATAACGAGTAATGCCGAAAATGTGCTCAGTTGAGATGTTTTTTTTAGTTCATTACAGAGGGAGTAGTGTGGTAAAAGCTTTGCAAAAATGAACATCTGCTTTAACGTACGTTAAAAATAACCCACTCTTTTCGGTACAGTTAAATACTTCTTCCACCCTTTGTAAACTACTTCATTTTATCCTTCTCCGCAGCCCACGACTGTCCGGTTCCTCTGTCACTGACCTATCGGAGGAAACAAAGTCCATGCCCAGAACAATGCTCTCCTCTGTGTCCTGTCGGCCGTTGGTGGAGACGACCACCATGTAACGTGTGATCTGCGGGAAGGCACTCTCCAGACGCACAGCCTGCAGCAGACACAAGGAAACCAAATAAAGCAAGACATACAAAGCGCTTTAAAGTCAAGTCTTAATCACACACTACTGCAGATCAACGTAATAATCTTGTGCTTTGGTGTGAAATCTACTGAATGAGTACAGTATGTACAGTGCAGTTTCATGTTACTAACCAGTCGTATTGTGTCCTCAGGCCGCAGCAGCGTGAACATGGTCTGGAGGTGTTTTTGGAGGTCACCTGGATGGAAATAGCGTCACGTTATCATCGAGTTTCAGCTTATTTTAGTCCAGAATAAAGAGATCCTGGGTACGGTTTCGTTTGGCCTGTGGCAAGTTTCACCTCCTGTTCACACCGCTGACCCAATATCGCCTTTCCTCTGTGCACAAAAAGACTCCGCACATGCTTTTGATTGTAGTTTCCTCAAATACTTGTTTAGACAGGCAACATAAAACCCGCTTCTGTATCAGTTGCAATGTTTGTTTATTTGAATAATGCCACGTTGAATCAAGGGCGTTTGTTCAAAGTTCACACGACAAACCTTTATTGTATTTTTGGGGTCAGCAGCAATGTACTTTTTATTTAGTCCGGAGTAAAGATTCAGGTTATTCGTAAAGGTCTATAAATGTACAGAAAACTATGTTTATGACATTTTGTTTCATGCTCCAGCACTTTGAGCTAATCTGCTCTGTTTTGAGATACTTGTTGCCACCAGCTGTTAGCTGCTGATGCAGTTTGTGTTCATTAAAACCAGGGAGGGCTTGTTTAATCTGGAGGTATTTAGGAGGCTCGTTCCTAGAGTTCAAAGTCACAGGAGAAATCCAGAGATGGACCAGCTGTGGTGTTAGAGACATACCTGTGTAGGGCAGGAAGTCAAATGATAAAAACTATTTTTACTATTGACTGCCAGGGTCAATAAAGGCTAACTGAAGCCTAATTGCTCATATTGGGTCACAGACAACAGGTTGTGTTCACCACACCAGCCAGGGGTTCTATAAAACTCTATGGGTGATTCAAAGTTTATAAAAGACAAACAAAATGCAAAATCCTGAAATGCTGCCATGATAGATATTGGGAGATTATTTAATTTACAGAACGCATGCAATATTCTTAAAGATTCCAAATGAAATAAGATATTATATAATAAGCCCACCACTTTTTTTTTTATTAGAAGTGAAGAAAAAGAAAAGAAAAAAGAAGCATCTTGGGTTCATTTGTGCAGACAGAAAACAGACATTGTTTGATGTGAAAAAGCCGAGAAATACCAAATATATATCTGCATTTTGACAGTAAAAAGATCAGTTCTACCTGTCCTCTACCTCTATATAAAAAAGCTCTCTAGAATGATATGATATGATAATGAAATTAACACCTGAAGTAAAAAAAAAAAAAAAAAAAAAAGGTAGATCAAGCAAGGACTGGACACAGCAAAAAAAAAAATTAAATGCATTTCCTTCCTGCAACTTTTTTTGGCATGGTGTACATTTGAAACAATGACATGTCTGCGGTGGCTCCTGGTCACTGGGATACCTGTGTGCTTGTTCCAGCGCTGGCTGAGGCGAGGCGAGGAGCAGGGGGTCGGGCTGTTGCCGCGGGGCAGAAAGAGAGCCGCTCCTTTGACCGTGAGGAAACTCTCACTGATGCTGAAAGACGAGAACAAACAACAGGCCGTGAGTCAGAGAGCGATCCGGGCCAACTTTTCTCATTTGAATGTTTGGGAGACAAGTTTAACGCAACGCAATACAAAAGCTTTTATGGCTCTAATAAGAATTCTTAGTCAGTGCACGGTGACAGATTGATTGAGCACTTCAAATGACGCTTGCTTGCATGAGCTAGTATTCAAATAGTCGTTTTTTAATACTGTACAATCTGAAACAATGGGGTGAAGGGGCAACAACAAGTGAAAATGAGGCAAGACCGATAGATAGAAAAAAAGGCTTCTGATTTTAAATTGTACAAGAGTATTGAGATTAGTTTGGCTCATATTAGCGGCTTCTAAAATCTTGCTCCTTGACATCTACGTGTTGGCCGTGTACTTGCTGTCATTTTTCTTCTCAAAATCTGGACTACGCTGCGCATTGTGAAGTGGCTTATGTCACTCTCACAAAGCTCCATTCATGGGATCCACAGACGCTCTTCCCCCCAAATAACCGCTGAGCGACCGACACGAGGAAAACAAGCTCTGAACACAGTGTACCCTGCCCTCCCTCAACATCTCACATCTGGGCTACACACACACACACAATGCAGCTGCCAATAGGGAGGAGGAGAGTGAAGACGCAGCGTTTGAATGGGAAGAGACTCCTCCGACGTTTCCAAATCTAGATAACAAGATTTGGACAAGTTAAACAGACAGGCAAAGGTTGGAAGAGTTGTCCAGAAGTGTCCCACGTTGTGTAGACTCAGGCTCATCAGAACATCCGCCACTGCTACAGCATAAATCATTTTGTGTGTTAAAGATCACAAGTAGCCAGATTCCTCTGCTGCGAAGCCCTGCGGGTCATGTATACTGCGTGGCCGTTCCCCCCTCTCTCACAATAAATCGAATTAGCTGTGACTGAAGCTGCCCCGAGGAGGTACGTATGGTCCGATAAAAAACAAGTTCGTTTAGTGCCCGTCAAACGCATGTGAGGATTCTTTGTGAGCTTGCATGAGAAGGAAAAGACTGGAGGGCTTGTCCAGACATTACCGTGGAGGCACAGTAACCTAGTCACACAAAAATGGCATTAAAGCAGGTGGAGAGACCCGATTTCTTGCAGATACCGATCAAAGAGCATGTGACCGAGGAGAAGTCGACGGTGAGGAGCAGCAGCAGAGCATTCAAAGAGAAGGGAGGGAAAAAAGGACAGTTTCCTTATGGACATCATGGAGGTCATTGACTCTTGTGGTGATTTGTAGAGGTCGACCGATATGGGTTTTTCTAAGGCCAATGCCGATTTTTGGGGATTTTTAGTGAATGGTCGTCCCTTCTTCAGTGTCAGATCAATATTAGTCAGTGTTAGGGAGTACAGTTGCGTCGAAGTCGAAGCATGCCAGTTAAATTTCTGGGTCATTTGTATTTTTGAAAGAAATGTCCGTGTTCCCATCTTTGTGCCTGAACTGCCGCCTTTCAGGCCTCGCCCTGAAGAGGTAACCGAGACGCAGAGCTAAACTGACAGTACAAAGTAAACACGTGAGTCCCCTGGTGTTAAAAATAGAACAAAACAGAGGAAACACTGGGAGGTGGCTCGGGTTAGTAATAATAAAGCTTCATTATAAAAAGGTGGTTTCACAGCCTCCGGGTTCCAAACGTGACGGAGGCAAAGAGCACCAGTACGCAAAAACTCTAGGTCAACCAGTGTATTTGGACAGTGTTAAAAAAAATCAAGAGCAAGCCAAATGGTGGGAAAAGACACAAATGTAGGTCAGGTTAGTAGCTTGGACAGTGTCAATGTCAATCTTATCTGAGGCCCCAAATATTTATCAACATGCAAACTGCGCGTTAAAAAGTCTCTAGTCAAAAAGAGAGTGAAGCTCATTGGTATTGAAAGACGGTCGCCATAACAAGTTTGGCTCCAGTGTGGCTGATAATGGAAAAGAAAAATATTAACTACTGTACATCATTTCACAGCTTCCCCCTGGACCATAGCAACAGGCCTGCCCTCACTGAACCTGGACAGTTCACTGAGGTCTGCACACACTTCTTCTTCGGTTTCACACAGCGCTGTCTGCCGTTTAGCCTCTCTGTCATCTCCTCTTTTGCTGTAACTCCATCCCTCTGTCCTTCCATCCGCCCTTCCTCAAATCTGCTGAGACAGAGCGTTGGGGATGATGGACCGGAGAGAAGCGCAGACAGAGAAAAGGAAAAATAAACAACACCCCACACACACACAAAAAAAAAATTACTAAACATGCTGAGCTTATTCCCTCACGGCGCAGGCACTGCTGACCCCGCCGTATCCGCTTCCTCAACACCAGCGCTGCTGCGTCTCCTGTCCTACTTCCCAGGATTGATAGACTTCGAAAAACTTTCTTTCAACCTTTAATCGGCGTCCATTTAGGATAGCATCGCTTTCCCGTTTTGCCTTGCCTTTCTGGGTTCATTACAACGAATCTACCTCCTACTGTGCACCAAGTCATTGAGTTTGCCAACTTTAATGAGGGGCGCTATTCAAGTAAACATCTCCATTAGGGCTTGGGAGTTGGGACAGGCACAAATTACACAAACTAATTATTTGAGCTCAATTCAAAAAGCATTGCTTGGATAAACTTCAGCAAAAATGTCAAGTTTACAAAAAGTTCTTAACTAATTAAACTTCAGGGCTGACTTCTTCAACGTTCCATGACAAGCTGCGACCTAAGTATAAATACAATAAAAATCTAAACTGTGAAAGCATAGCAAACTAAGTGACAGCGAAGTATTTTTATGGGACACTGGGCTCTTCCCCCTAACCCTCCGCTCTGCATCATTGGCCCTCCATATTCCCACATGGCTCCGTGTGGTTGGCAGTGACCATGTATAGCAGTGCTACTGTACAATGTCATCCGTAATATAAGCCCAGGCTCTGCCCAAGAACCCGGCATGGAGGGCAGCCGTGCATGTGCAGCCTGCAAACCCAATAATATACTCTCTGCAAGTGAGAAACAAGCAACGCAAGACTGAGAGCTGGAAATAGACACGCTAAAAATAAACTAGTCCTTTCAAAGTCTGACCTATTGGGTTCGGAGAGGCTCAGCTGATTTACTGTACAAGCTTTACTACCACCACCTCTGAAACTGAAGTCAAACTAAAGGCTGATATATTACACGTTGTGAAACCTCCTGGCGTTTACACTATAAAATGCAGATGCAATAGAACTGGAGGGGGGTCTAACATCTTCTATATATGGCACGGATACTTGCCTGCAGCTTTAAAGGAATAGGCCACCGTTTTTACATACTGGGATATGTCCTTACCTGAGCTTAGACGAGTTGATGCGTAACTGTCTGGTCTTTGTATGTGCGCTCAGTCACTCAAATAGACCAAACACGTTGTTAGCATTTAGCCTCTCCCAGCATATTCATATAGCTCCAAACTGGGGTGAAGTTAGAAACAACCAAGCTGTTCCACGTTTTCCTATTTAAATACAGTTAGGAGCACTTTGAAGTTGAAGTGCTCCTAAGGTATTAGTACGCCATAATATAGTACCTCCTTTTATTGGCTTAGAAAATCGACATGTTTAATTTTGGTTAACTATACTTGGATCGTGTAACTTTTCACGTAACTGTGTTTAAATAGGGAAAACGTGGAAGAGCTTGGTAGCTTCTAACTTCACCCCCAGAGGAATATGCCATAGGAATATGCTATTCCTATGGCTCCAAAGAGGCTAAGTGCTAACAACGTCTTGTGTGACTGAGCGCACGCACAAAGACCAGACAGTTCCACATCAACTCGTCAAAGCTAAGGTAAGAACATATCTCAGTATGTAGAAACGGTGGCCTATTCCTTTAATGGGTTTAATAGACAATAGCTTGTCAGTTTCGGTGGCGAAATAACAGATCTCCAGCCAGCGTTGGTTGATTATGCATATTGTGGCTTTGTAGGGACATATGCTTTATATTTGAAATGGTTAGTTCTGGAAACAGATTGGTGGACAGAACCACATTGGGAAAAAAGCAGAAGAATCGCCGTATTATTAAGCGTAGTGTATGTTTGAGTAGGGGGGTCATCTTTTGGCCCAGAGCAGCCTGTGCGGAGCTTATGGTCAGGAGGGAAGAGCGAGGGACTTGTTCGGGCAACTGTCACAGACACAATCATCACTATGTAAGGACCACTCGCCATCGCGCGCAAATAACT
This sequence comes from Gobius niger, assembly GCF_951799975.1. Lineage (NCBI taxonomy): Eukaryota > Metazoa > Chordata > Actinopteri > Gobiiformes > Gobiidae > Gobius > Gobius niger. The sequence goes on from NC_136852.1 coordinate 24,892,892, forward strand.
GGGTGACCCCCCCCCCTCCCCTGGCCTGGCCTTATTAGGAGCAGAGCGGGTTAAATATAGTGGCGCAGTATAAGCGCACAGGACCAATGCAAGCACCAGGGAAAGAAAGACACAAGGCTAGGGGGATAGTGTAGCTAATGCCAAGCTAATAAAAAAAAAGGGAGGAAAAAATGTCAAAAGAAGGAAACGCTAATAGTTCAAGTAAAATATGCTCTGGGCAAAAAACTCAGATGGCCTACAGAAGCTGAAAGTAATGCGGCAGACAATAGAGAAACAAAATGGTGACCTATTTACGCAGGTGTGCAGTTATTTTTGTTGTCATAAGAAGCTAAAAATACTCCACAAGGATGGATGCTAATTTTGAGTTCCCGGACTCACTTAAGTTTTTTTTTAAAGTGCATTGTTTGGAAAAGTGGGGCACATAAAGGATTGTAGCAGAGTGTGAGGCCAGCTCTGATAAAAAGGTGGAAGTTATGCCTCGTCAAACTAAAGATAGCCCCAATATCAACTGCTGCAGAAACAGTTGGCCACGAAAACATGAACTAGTGGCAGATTCGCACGTCCCTCCTCTCCAGTAATGTTTGTGTACATAGATCTGTTTCTGTTTTGCGGCGTGGACTCCGGGAGGTGTGCTAATGTTTAACCAGTGTTTCAAGCAGGTAATTACAGGCCGGGCAGGGGCACTGGGTGGACTTAAATGATACCTGGGCGCTAAATGGCATCTAAAAACACCATAGTTACCTACTCATTTTCCAGATAAACCACTCTTTTTTTCCCCCCGCTGCAGGACACGGTTGGAACGTGACATACTCCGGTTCATGTGAGCCGGATATAGGTCAGTGCTTACAGTACATGCCTAAAGTCACACCGTCTACAAACTGCAGCCGCACAGTTACCAAGGCACGATGACAAGACACAGACTGGAACATTAGTTTGTTTAGGCTCCTAAAAGTGGGTTTTCAAAGTGTTGTCTTTCACAAACTATAGTCATTGCTTGGTCTAAGCCATATAATAAAGAGGTTTCAGGTAAAATGCAAGAATAAAAAGAAGATCCAAAAATACTGTAGTTCTTCTCAACCAAACTCGAGTCAAGGGGCCTGAACCAGGACTATAGTCAGATTAGAGGTGCATTAGGGAACTTTTGATGTGAAAAAAATATATGTATATTAGTTTGAATTGACCTTTAGTGACCCAGTTGTTAGCATGGTACCTTTACTTTCCATCACAGTGGCCTATATGACGCTCCAGGATCAATTGTTTTTTAGAGTTTCTGGTTGGTTTTCACAGCTGACAGACCCCCTCACCAGAAAACCTACAAAACAATTGATCCTGTAGCGCCGTGATCGAAAGTAAAGGTGCCATCCAGCCATTTGGTCACAAGAAGTCAGTTACACACAAAAAATTGAAGTTCCATAATGCACCTTTAAATCTTTAGAACTAAAACATGAGAACTTTTTCTTCCTTAGAGAAAAATCAAAACCAGAACATAAAGGCACCACAAGAGCCTTCCATATATAATCAATAGCACCAGGTCAATCTTCAAAAAGTAAAGCCTACTTCTTGAAAACTTACAGTTACTATTCCCTTCTGCCTAAAACCAAGTCTCAACCACAGACCAAGCTAAGGCATTAGTTGCTGCGTGTGCTTGTCTCCTCAGAATAGCAGAGTAAGGTATGTGCGGTTCAACGGTGGCTGATTCCCGTTTATGGGTCCCATACACATCTGTGACCCCTTCAGAAACATTCAATAAGGAGGACAGGTCAAAGTTTGTACAGTCAGGGACACAAGCAGAAATCAATTGTTAGGAGTTATCTGCCATCGTTGCTTTGTGCACAAAACTGATTACATAGAGATGGGTCATCACGGGGTTGAGCGGTTAGACATGGGGCGCAGCTCATCATGTATGGTATTGCGAAAATAACAGTGAATTTGTAAATGATGTACCAATAAGGATGTTCCCCGTGCAAATGTACCGGAATATTTGATGCCGCATCTTCTTGCGCAAACTCAACACGCAATAATAAAAAGTGCATTTCCTCATAAAGCAGGGTGCAGCCCGTTCAACCCAGCATGATCACTTCACTCGGCTCCACTTCGCAATCATGTGCTTCCTGCGCTCAGAGAGGGACAGCATGACCAGGCAAGAGGGCGCTACCTGGTACTGACCACAAATTGAGTAACAGTCCGTGCAATTTCTTGGATTAACCCTTGACGTGTTGCAGAACTTATTGCAGACGTCGCCGGTTTACAGTCAAAGAAACACGCCGCCTTTGATCAAGCATTTTAATTAACTGACCTGATCGCGGATGATGGAAATCTTTCCCAGAGTTGGCACATAAGAGAAGTGCTTTTACCAACATGCCCTTAACACTAAAAATAGAAGCTTATTTGAATATTAGGCACGCAACAACATGTTTGTGCAATTGATTTGAATAACGTTGCTGCGTAATTATCGGTTGTATCAGATTACAAGGAAGTAAACAACAATTTCCATACGGTGCTTTATGTAGGTTTGATTTTGTTTAATTTGGAGACAGTTTTTCCCTTTTCGAGTGCAGTTATTTTATGTATTCATGTATAGTCCAAATAGTGATGTATGTTTGGCTGTAGATTGGATCATTTTTAGTTTGTACTTAATCCACTTTTTCTCAACTTTGTACCACACCGCTCCTCCATCTCAAACAATAGGCTCTGTCTGTTTGAGTCTGTCATCACGCAAACCTGTGCCACAAAAGAAGCCCAAAGACAAACAACCTGCTGTGAGTAAACATTTCCCAATAAAATGTTTTACGACCGTAGGTGCCGACTGGAGGAGATGTCTGCGTCAAAGCAGGTGATTCACACTTGGCATGACTCTTATATGGACAAAACGTGGTGCCTACCGGGGATTAAGTCACCGAGGAATACAGATGTTGCAAGCTCTTACTCAAGTACAGACTATGTTCCCACAAGAATTTGGATGACACGATCAATCAGATGAAATGTGCGAAGGGGTTCACTACTCATTCACAAAAAATGCTACAGTGACCCACTCAACCCTCAGCAGAAATACCTTAAACAACAGAAGACCACATTAGAGCAAAGTTAGTGCAACAAACATTCACAAGTTGTCTGTCATTTACATAAGTCATTCTGAGGTATTGAGGTATAGACTAGCTACTATTTACACTGGTTTGCCTGTTTTGAGTCAGTTCTGCGGTTGGGATGTCAGTTTGAATGGGACATGACACACGCTTGTTTCCACATACACCATTCAAAGCCCAGTAGCACCAGGTAAACCAAAAAGCAGGCCGTTTCCTTCAACTTACAGCTGATTGATCTGGTTCTTGTTGACCACCGCCTCCTCGCTAAAGTAGGGCACCATCTTCGCCCCGCAGCAGGAACAGAAGCTCACCGCAGAGGAGCTCTCCGAGGCGGGCATAGAGCCCAGGGTCATGTCGTCAGAGTGGGGCAGAAAGTTGCAGGAGTCCGGGAGAACTTTACTCTTCCTCAGCAGGAGCGCGTCCTGTGCCCATTTTTGCGATGACCGCTCTTTCTAAAATCAAGTCCGCAGATAAAAAACGATTACGCAAATTGTTCCGCACAGATGTGCGAAGATCGCGGCGCAATAAAATATAAGCAATATCCGGTTAATAAAAGCAGTCCAACAATTAGTATAAAAACATAGTAAAAGTCCTTAAAACAGTCGATTTAACGACAGTAATCCCACACGCTCGCCGCATGCGGAGCATATGACTGGGAGAAAACTGTCCCAGAGAAGTCATCAGAGGGAGGGGTTTACGCACGTGCGTTTGGGAACAGGCTCGGCCAATTACAGCACGAGGGAGGGCCGAACCCCGCTCCTCGCGCCTCTGCCGCCTCCTGTGCACTGTCCTGATCCCGGACAGTCTGCTCAATGGGCAGGGGAAATACAGGTGTCTATGGTATTTACACGGCAGGTGGAAAGCAGGCACCGTTGACCTATTTTCTGGAAGACTGATTTATTTTTGCCAAGAATGTGGCCGACTGTATGTCAATTAAAAGTCCCAACTGTTTGGATATAGGCAACAAAGTCACAAAGGCACCAAAACTTGCAATTAAAAGAAAACATTTTTTGGTACCAGATTTTGGAACCAATTATTTTTGATACTAAGTTCCTTCATGGGTTTAAGATCAAAATCCATGATGTAATATACCCAAGATAGTTTCTGAGATAAGCCCCAAATAACCACTATCAGTGACGGACTACTACTCATTCTATTTCCTAATCCTATGACGTATTAAAGCAGTTACAGTATCTGTACACAAGGGTCAAGAGGCAATGTGTCCTGTCCATTGATTTTAAAGCAATAACGTCAATTAGGAACCACATGACCTTTTCACTCTGGCACTGGGCTGGACTGAGGACCCCTCACAGCTCTCCTCCCTCAAAACCTTTGGAGCAGAGTAACTTAAGCTTTGTAAACTTCGAGCTTGTCAAGTTCAGTTTCATTTTTTTTTAGAGATCTCCTCCTCTCAGACAGCTATGGCACGTATATAAGGCCATGCAAGCAGCCATTGTCCGCGTGTTACATAAGGATTGAGAAGAACAAATGAGAAACAGACATGGGCCGAACAGATGTCAGCGCATGTAAAGCTCACATAGTGGACTCTTAGGGGAAAACAAACTTGTCAGAAAGTGCGGTTAGACTGGACTTGACATGCCATGGTTTAACTCATTTTTCTTCTTGTAAAAAACGCTTTTATTGTGCAGTTAAGGGGTAACTGCCAACCGTTACCCCTATGTAAGCTGACAACAATTTGCAAAACACAGTAAAACTCGGGCTCACCTCCTCGCACTCACACCAGCCTGCACTCGAGTGGCCTGTTTGCTAAATCAAAACACATGGGGTTATTGGCATTACCGGAGATCACACTCAGACATGTTATTTATCATTGTTTATCAGCGTGGAGAGTTAAGGATTGTTAATCAGAACAGTTTTTAAATGATACTTTGTAACTCAGTAAACGGGCCTCACATTTCAAAACCTCATCTCATCATTCCCAAAAAAAAGAAAGAACGTTTTAGAACCACCGCTCTAAAACCATACACCGCGGCCGCTCTCGCCACCACTCTCCAGTTACGGCAACATTACATAAAAACGGGGCTCGTCATAATGACAGTTTTTGTTCCAGTTTCAATAACCTGAAATGGAATCTGTCAAAACACAGAGAAACAGGGCCTTTCTTATGTCATGGTGTAGGCTATGTTATACAATGCACGCCTTTGGCACATTTACCTGCAGTCAGGTCGTCGAGGATCAGGTGGAAGCGACATTTATCTTGTTCAGGCAAGTCACAATAATTCAGTCGAGATTTACTACCGCGTCGAGCAAATTGCGTAACAAATCTTATTATTCATCAATCGCTTCTTTCATTGTATTATTTGTTTGAGAACATTTTGTCTTAGTTTCAAGTGAGGCCAAGTTGCAGACACCGATGTGAAAAGCAGCCCGGTTTAATTCCAAAGGGTTGTGGAGTTTATTTAAGTACTTTAATCCCGCAACTGCTTAATATTTGCTACATCTGACTACAATGAGTACTACAACCACAATCTAGCTCAGGATAGTCTGAACGTTGACTGCTTAAAAATGACTGTGAAATATCAAAATTAAATACTTTTAGAAACTAAATCAGTGTAGAGCTATGCAGTTCACGTCCTGCATCAGGTGTTTCATTTGTTGTACTCGTGTCATTGGTTTTACTGAGCCACAAAACACAAACACCTGTTTCACCACCACGACACCAAAGCCCCACCAAATCGCCCCACCACTGCCTTGTTCTCCAAGTCACCAGTGCTCTGTGGGAACGGACCTGTCTGTGGTCTGTAACACGAGCTGCTGTTGTGATGTTTTTGGTCCAGACTAGTTGCACAATCATCTTTTTCCACTGACTGGGAATGGGCATAACAAGGAGGTCATAGGGGCTTGTTTTAAGAGTCCATTAGAAGTACAAATTCACTAATTCAATCACATTGTTTTGAAGGGATTTGTATAAGAATAAAGTACATCTGAAAGTGTGTTGTAGAAAGAATCCTTTTTAAAGCAGAATTAAGTAACTCATGCCCCTAGAGGTCATAAGTGCCACTGCAGCTGTCATAGCATGTTGCATTTTTTTACTCATTAATTGTCCGTGAGAGTAAATACTACGCTGACAGAAAAGACAAAGGGAGAGAGGGATATTGTACATCCAATTACACAATGGAGATAATATTTTTCACTCAAACTTGGCTGTAAGTACTGTTTAAGTGGCGCTAGTCCGCAGTTAGCTTTGCCCGTAAGCCTGTTTGTTTTTCTTTGTGATTCCACTAGTGTGTATTGGGGACACCGACAAGTTGGCAGCGAAGTTGCAATTGTGGTTTTCTGGCCAGAGACACCCCCAGAGGGACTACGGAAAGGATTAATTAAGGTAAACAAGTTACCTAGTACTGCTTTAAATGTAGATTTTGTGAGCACTGTCAAGTTTTTGACCGTTGTATTATCTCATCATTTTGACCGATGTATTATCTCATCAGATTATAATCGTTATACTGGGGCACCACCGGGTTGTGTGACATCACCTGTGTTGTTTTCTTTGTATTTAAATGCTCTGCAGATAAAGGATAGTAATGTTAAACTCTTTAAGTACGCTGACGACATGGCCATTGTTGCCCTGTTTCACAACGTCAGTTGTAGTTATGAGGCTAAAGTGCATATGGTTGAAGAGTGGTGTAAACAGCACTTTCTGATAATCAATGTAGACAAGGCCAAAGAGCTAATCCTTTGCTGTTCCACTCCTGTTCAGTCTTTGTCCATCTCTGCCCAGCCAGTGGAGCTTATAAATAACTTCAAGTACTCAGGTACTCACATTGATGACAAACTTAATTTCTCACTAAATGTGGATTCAATGTAAAAGAAAACCAACCAGAGACTGTATATGATCAGGAAGCTCTGGGGCTTTGAAGTGAGCCCATATATTCTTGAGTGATTCTATGTTAGTCTGATTGAAAGTGTCCTTGTTTTTAATATCACCGTGTGGTTCGGGTATCTCGCTGTGGCAAACATGTCTGTGCTCACCGGGATAGTTAAAAAACTTAAACCCTCCACCTGTCCCACAGACCCGGTCCCTCCTCGCTTTTTTAAAGAGGTTTGGGACACCATTGGGGGCTGTGGTCATTCTTGGCAATGGGCATGTAAATTTGACAGTCATCTGCGTAGAGGGACAAGGCCTCGTGGAAGACCCAGGACACGGTGGTGGGACTATGTCTCCGAGCTGGCCTGGTGTCGCCTCGGGGTCCCCCCAGAACAGCTGGAGGCGGTGTGTGTGGACCGGGATGTTTGGGCATCTCTGCTGAGACTGCTGCCCCCGCGACCCGGCCCCGGATAAAGCGGAAGAAAATGGATGGATGGATGGATCTGCGTAGAGGTGATAAGACATGCCATGCTTCTTAAAAAAGCAAAAAGAATGGGTCCCAGGATAGATCCCTGGGGGACTCCACAGTGAAGCGGGGCAGAAGTTGAAGTAGAGGCCACCCAGCCTGATGGAGAACGACCTCTCCGACAGGTAGGACCTAAACCACTCCAAAGCGGTCCCCCTGACACCCACACGATCTCAAACAAAATAAGCAAATATTTAACAAAAAATGTACTTGTGTGAAGATGAGAGCTTTAGTGATGTTGCGATATATTGCGGCGTCTTGCAATACGGATATTGCATCACCAAATATCGCGCTAAGATATTTTTTTGTGATATGTTGTGCAACCCTAGTGGAAAGGTAGTATACCGTTAAGACTGAGTACAATTAAAAAGTAGATAATAGTTATATAATAAAAAAAAAAATCAAGTGATGTTCCTACACTGAGAACCTGTTTTATAACTATTCCCATCATTTACACAGTTCATTGGTGCATCCCACTGACTCTGAAAAGTCCAACCATTACACTTGCTGTTGACAGTACAGCTCAGTGGACTTGGACAAACACCAGTAAAATGCAAATGTTCAACTGATGCACACTCCTTATTCACACGCAGCCCTGCAGCGTTTCTCTTGCAGAAACTCCTCTTCTGGCACAACTTCTGCAATTAAAAAGGTTGAACTCACTTTGTGGTTCACCCAAGAGCTCGATGCAACTATCTGTTTGCTTACAAGCGCACTTATGTGTATCACATGCAACCTATTAGCCCTGTTGTTTTATCTGAGAACAATCCCACATGAGTGCAACGTGGATTAGATTTGAATTGTTAAAAAATCAGATTCAGAGCAGTTTTAGACAAATACAATAAAACTGCTTCACAATAAGTGAAGCAGCAACAGGTACAACGCCTTAAGTTCAAATGTTTGCAAACTGCTCAGACGTGATACTGGAGCACTTAACCTTGAAGAAACAGGGAGGCCAGATAAGACGGACAAAGACCGACTTGTGCACAGAGAACGGGAGAAAAAGAAGCCACTGTATTTCACAGTATTCAGGCTACAAGGAAGCGATATAAAGTTTTACATTGTCACGGTGGCCGGCATTGCAGCTTGTGGATGTAGGTCACAAAAGATATTCATACAAAAAGATATTGTATGAAAAGATGAATGCTTTCAGAATTGAAATCATCAAAACTATGAATGCCACCCCTTCAATCACATTGACCTGGGACAGGCTGGCCATTCATCTGGAGTCTAATACTGCGACACCGTTCAACACTGAGCAGGTGCATGGACTGACAGATGTTCCAGCTCTGCCGAGGCACCTCTCATAAAAAAAAAACAGAAACGTGTCCACGCTCGTGTTTTTGCCCCCAAGCACAGAGTTCATAACGGCAGCAGGAGCACGTTCTCGTTCCAATTCCACTTAGACGTATCAGATTCCAAGCCTGACGACCCGCTCGACGCGAGGAGATCTGGGTTATGTCAGTTATATCACATGCAGAAGTTCAAACATGCTCCAAAGCCTAGCAACAGGCAGCGAGAAACATACTGTGTTTGCAAATGCACAATTGAGAACGGGAGCATTGCTATGTCCTGAACTCAGAATTAGGTACGAGCTCTATATTACATCAACATTTTAGAGAACCTAGATCTAGAGATGCACCGATCCAACTTTTTTGCCACCGATACCGATACTGGGGTTTGAGTATTTGCCGACATCCGATGTTGAGACTTTAAGTGGCTTTCTCTGAGTGAAAAAACTGATTGACTCTTCTCCATTATAAGATCAATAAAGTCATATTTCATCGTCATGTTACAGATCAATTATCAATTATATCTATGGAAAAAACTAAACATTTAACAAGGATGACTTTTCTACACTAAATATCCTTGGGTGTGATGAGGCTTTAGGTTACATCAATATAAACAACTCACATTAAGTGATCTGATAATTACAACTATGCTAGATCAGATATTTCTTAAACTAAAATACAAACGCTTGGCTTCAGCAGTGGTTATTTATTTTATTCAAATCTTATTATTCATCAATCGCTTCTTTCATTGTATTATTGGTTTGAGAACATTTTGTCTCAGTTTCAAGTGTGGCCAAGTTGCAGTCACTGATGTGAAAAGCTGCCCGGAGTTTACTTAAAGGGACTATACAGAGTTTAAAAATGTTTAAAAGTGCGTATTTTCCTCGCCCTACATGTTCCAGCAAAGTCCTAATGTGTAGAATGAGCTCAGACCAATTCACCACAACTGCCTCTAAAATCCTGCACTGTCACTCAAAAAGGTGATAATTCAGGTCCGAAGTGCCATCATACACGAGCTTAATATAGAACCTGCAGTTACGCCTAAGACCTGACGTGGCAGTAGTGGGTATAAAAATGTCCAACTTGCATAGACTCTTTAAATGATATTACACTTCACGCTTTTACGTCTTTTTTTAGTTTTTTTTTTACTCTCCTGACAGAATTCAGCGGCCTCTCTACTGAATATGGGTATAATATTACACAAATCAAAAAAACAGCATCGCACACTCAAGTAGCCGATGTCCAATTTTTAATCAGGATGATAACGTTTCTGCATGAGCCTTCATCAGATCATTCTTTTTTTTTCATCTTAGAACCACACTGTGTGCGATGCTGTTTTTTTTAATTTATGAAGATTTTCCTCAACATCTGCACCTCTGAGAGTACTTCTGGTGTGCGTTGCTTCTATTTTTTTTCATATAAAAATACACCAACCATACCATGGCCCAAAACAAAGCAGCAAGACACATTTAACTACTGCAACATGAGGCGGTGTATTTGTGGCCATTAGAAACAGGGTTTGCATCATGTATGTAACAGTGGTTCAAGTAACAAACAAGGGGTAAACAAATGCATGCAAAACATCACAGCACACACAAACGTTTGCAAACCCTGGGCACAGTCTGAGCATTAACGGCAGTGGGAAGTTGCTGAAAACACATTTTAGAGTGTTAAACGCGTGCTCCATTGATGGGATTCAATGACCTTTAACTGCGCAGACGTCTGACATAATGCAAACAGACAAACAGGGCAAACCCATTACAACTGCAGCAGGGTCTGATGCGTTATATGTGAGCAACAATTTAGGTCTGATAGCAATAACACGAATAGCAGAAAGCCAAAGTAAAATTAAATATAACATAATAACTACAGCAACACAGTCCTACACAGAGCAGGAGCATGGAACAACAGATCCACATCCCGAGCCAATGTCAAGCAATTTAAATTCATCATCCCCTCTGCACCAGCGAGGGCATCTGATTTAAATGAAACCAATGCCAACTTTTGCACGTCTTGAGCTTCACTCTTCATAAACAGTTGCACCGAGAATGACACTGTGTGGTGCAAACAAGAATCATGCATAACATTTCTGCTGGATCCATAGGCGGTGGTCAAATCAATGGGCCCTGTGTCTTCGCTGGTACAGGCCCATGCACTGCTTCTTGGATCCACATGCCGGGTGGAGGCCTTATGTAACTCCTATTATGGGTCAGTAAGGGCCTTTTTTAAGAGTCTGTGTGCGCCAAAAGTGAGCAGGACTTTAGGTCAGTGCTTTCTAATGATAAAACAGCACCTAATCAGGACCTGCACTTGCATCGCGGGGGTGACTTCACCGACGCTGCTGCCGCTGGTGTTGAGTTCAATTACCTAACGGATAATTGAGAACATGCGGCGTGTCCTTCTCTCTGCGATCGGGGCGTGTTGAAGCAGTGCAGGAGTGAGGTCACTGTGCTTCAGCCTTCAAATATGCGTGACATCAGTTTTATCCATCACAGTGTTTTTCAACTTTATGTAATCTGCACTCAAATTCACATGGACGTTTACTTCAAGTGCAAATTACTTTTTTGTTTTTCCAATTATTACTTGGTTTGACGCTTTTAGGCATAAATCTAAGTTTCAGAACTGGTAAGTGGCAAAGAAAAGATAAGTAATGTAGAACTTGCTCATGGCTCTACAGAAGCTTGCACAGTTATAGAATGGTTTTGGACGATTTCAGGGCCAATTTTTCAATAAATGTTCTTAATATTGCATTAATTTTATTATAGTGAATTGCACTTAAACTGTAGCTGTACCACAAAAAAGCTGCAAATGTTTCTACCTTGATCTTTATTGTCTCTACTGCAAGTGCAAGCCAATGGCTATCAGAACAGTAAAACCGCAAATACAAAACAATGGATTAACCATTGTTTTGTATTTGCGGTTTTACTGTTTATGCTTTCGCTTGGATACATGAGAGGAACATATTGCTCAACTTGGAAGACATGAAAAGGAATGTGTTTTCATGTCTCAAGTATTTCACTAGATTTATAGGGGTTAGGTTTATAGTGCATTTGCTTGGGTAGTAAAAATGCAGTTATAAATCTGTAATATTTTTTGTTTTAGCCAACTTTTTCCATGAGCCAAACGTTCACTTTCCTTTTTGCATATTGAATTGGCAGAGGTATTGATTTATTCTCCAGACCTGAAGTTTGCCACATGGACAACTTATGCCTGTGAACAAAATGTTATCTATTTCAAAAATCTTTCCAAAGTATGCGCAATGCACATGAGCGTTTGTCCAGCAAAAGACTTGTTCAGAGCACAGTGTCAGAGGTCTCAGAGCCACAGCGTGAGTGAAAGCTGAGATGCTCCTGGCAGCGGTCAATGCCCAAGGGTCCAAATAAGAGACGTGTTACATAAGGTACTGTCACTTCTTAAACATGGACTGGCACTAGAGATGCACAATATATCACCAAATTCTGGTTATAGCGATATTGGGTGTGGCGACTTCCATGTTGATCCATAATAAAAAGAAGCCAAAAAATATCACAAAACCACGGTGCTTTTCCACATTTTATTTTGCTTATTAAAAAACCCAATAACACCAAACTTATAACAGGTGCAAAAGTTGTTTTAGTTTTGATTTTCCTAGTTCAGTTCAGTAACATTGCAGTAATATGTTATTGCAATGTTGAACACACATACCAAATATTGCAACTTTAGCGAACACATGCAAACAAATTAGACTTTTATCTAAAGAGCGGTGTTCAACAATGAAAACCCAAAGTATGGAGTTATTAGAAGTCCTACCAAGGCAATACAAATAGTAGATTGTTTAGTTCTGTGGTACATGCATTATATTGAATCCTCAAAACCTAAAAAGACCCACTTCCTAATGAAGAATATAAAATGGGATTCAAAAAACAGCAAATGAATAGCCTTATTAAAATGTCTTCTTTGCATTAATGAAGCTGTTCATCTCAATTTAACTTTCCGCACTTGAAACTGCAGCATTATCATTTCATGTCACATCAGTACCGTGGGAACTCTATTGCATAAGAGCGGCAAAGAAAAGCAGTCCATTAAAAGGAAAAAGGTGCATAGCCTTTAATGTCCCTCTCCCTTGTTTGTAGGTTTACCTATAAAACGCCTAGTAAACGTGAATGGATTTCAAGCTGCGCAAGAAGCCAAGAGGCCTTTGAAAGTAGTCAATGTGATACTTTTGTAGGTTGAAGGGTCAAGGATTTATTAAGAAAAAAGCTTTAGGTACTTTTATACGAGCTGTCTGTTTTAAATGTGAATAAATCTCTAAATCTAATCACAATAGTAAGAAAAATCGCCATGATATTGCATTTTTTTATTCTCACACCACTCTGCCCTACATCCTATAGTCAACATAGCGCGCCTCACTAATCCGCACTGTACTGTATTGTAACTGTCAAATCGCTGCAGGTTTCCATTCATGATTGTGGCCACAGGGCAGTGGCCTAAACCTGTGCGCGATGCCACAATGAGCTGACTCATCCAAACAAAAGGACTGTATAAGGTGATGACGTCCCCAGGCTTTTGTGTGAAAGTATGTGAACGTCAAGGAGCGCTAATCCTTCAGCCTCACCGTAATGTACAACCATGTCCGCCTCTGACAGACCAAATATTAACACACTTTTCAAAAAGGGCATACAAAACCAATGCTAACAACAGCTAATCCTGCGTTATGTAAGGACAAGTTATTTGCTTAAAGAGACGATATACTACAGTGTTGAGGGTGTAGCCAGGATTACCTACATTTGTGTGTTTATAAATTCATCTGCTTCTGGTTAATCCTAGGGTTGTGGGTTTTTTTTAAGCAACTATGGGCCTTAACTGCTTAACCCCCACCTGAACCAAGCACACTTTCTCTAGTTTGGCACTACCCAAATCTAAAAGCGTATTGAAAAAACAAAAATGAAAAGAAAACGAGAATGAACACGCAACAAATAAATTACAAATTGATTACAAAAATATGATTAAAAAATAAAAAAATGTGGTAAAAATGCAAAAAAAAAAATTTAATTGGGCAAAAATGCAATAATATATATATATATATTTTTTAAATGGGCAAAAATGCAATAAAAAAATTACTAAAATGTGGCAAAAATACAATTAAAAAATTACAAAAATGTGGCAAAAATACAAAAAAATTGTAAAAATGCGATCAAAAAGCAACATAAAGGTGACAAAAAAGTGACAAAAAATTATTAAAAAGTGGCAAAATTTAAAACAAATGGACAATAAATAGAGCCTCTGAAGAAGCAAAAAAAGAGTGACAATAACAAAGGCGATAAAAAAGTGTCAAAAATCTCATGACACGGCAACGACGCAAGGAAAAAGATCCATTTAGATCAGTTTTGTAGGTCTTAGCTTTCAAATGAAGTGAATTACACTGGCCTATAGGCTGTAAGCTTTTAGATTTGGGCAAAACTGAACTGGAGAAAATGTGCTAAGTTGGTTAAGGAGTTAATACAATAAGCAGACAGAGGGAGAGAGAGAAATCCTAAGCGGCAGGATGGTTGGTTGACACTCATATGTCACGGTAAATACCTTCTCATAACATTACCAAAGCACATTTTCTGTAGTGATGGACAGCAATGGTTTGATTGGCCCGAGTGCATGTTGTTTTAACTTATGAGAAACAAAAGTTGAAGAAGTTATCCAAACACGGCATGTTTTCGCAGAGATAAACTTTTCACTCCTACTTTGTTATTGTTGGCACGGACCTTCTGTCTCGACGTATTGCATCACATGAATCGAACATGCCAAAAGATGTAGTAAACATTAAAAACTCAATCTCTGCAATCAAAAAATAATCAAATATGACAGATGATTGCCAAGGATGCCTAATAATATGACTTACCAACTTGTACTACATTAATGATAGTATCTACTGTTCCTTGTGAGCTTCTTTGCTTGGATTTCATAGTGCTGAAGCAGAGACTCCCCCTAGTGGTGCACACGCACGCTTACACACTTGAGTCGGTTCTATACTGATTGTGTATTGTTTAGTGTGTGATTGAATATGTTTTCCAGGAAATAGCTGCAGTGTGACATAACAGGAAGTGGTCTCACCTCCGTTGCTGGGAGCGACGGTCATCCTCCCCACTTCCTGCCTCCTGGAAACGCAAACAAAAATACTCATTATTAATTCAGGCGGACCGTTTTACAATACTATCATAGAATACTCGAATACCTAAGAAATCCAATTAGAAAAGGCCACACGCATGAATGTAATCATTGACAAGTCGCATATATAAAATAGTCATTCACCACCACCCGACTCCATCAATTGAAAACTGTAAGTCTACACATTATGTTGAACCTGGCAGTTGAAAAAAAAAGGCACGATAAATTAAAGTAAATGTCAAAAAGCAGTTTTCCTTCACTGTGGTTTGACCCAAAGTGGTTCTTAATCAAACCGGGGCTTTTCACAGGAAGCCGGGATAAGGCTGATCCCGACTTAGTGTCCAGTCCACGCAGAGTCCCTCTTTTTTCCAAAACGCAATCATCCTCCCATCCTCCCCCCGCCCCCTCTCTCCCCATCCTCCCCGCTCACTGCTGGGGGAACACATCACATCACTGCACAACTGTACAAACAAGCACACAAAACGTACACACAGTTTTAATCCCGTCTGCTCCGGTAATCCCTCCAAAAAAAAAAACTTTTCCTCTGGCTTCGGTCTGTTGAACTGACACCGGCAAAGACAAGTATCGTGTTTGAAGGAGACATAGGAGACATTTCTTTTGAATACTTTCTACTTTTCTGGTGTTGACGACCGCCTTAAAGATGTGACACAATTAATGAAGAAGCGATAGAAGACATTAAAGGTGTAATTATTTGCAACATGCAGGGAGAGATATATTTCTTCCCACAGAGGAATAGTAGAACTGCACTCAGTACGGAGCAAAGATTGAGGGTGTGTATCTATGACTGTGCTCTATCTCCCGCAGATGTGATTATTGCTGAAACAACAGGAGTCTTCACTTCTCTGTCAATACACCCGAGTCAGCAGAACTCAAATGGAAAAGTGGTATCTTCAAAACTGGGTTAGGCTTTACTTTACTGCAAGTACTTGCCCGACATTCTCCTCGACTGCGATACGACTGCAGTAGTTCACAATGACACTCTACAAAGTAATCAACGTTTTAAACTCACCGCATGGGAATTTGTTAAGATCATTTACAACATGACTTGGACTTGGGGTTGACAAAAAAAAGTGACTTTGAAAGAGAATTAACGGAAAATATTGTTATTATGTGAACAACACGCTCAATTGAACTTCCGAATAAGCTTTTATGGCAAGAATAAGTCCCTACATTTGCATGACCGTAACTTAAAGGATTACCGCAATACTAGAATAAGTGACAGGTCTGCCATCGTGTACATGACGCTATATGGGCTGGTCACCATGGTTACATATAGGGGAGCGGCCGCTGTGGCCAATCCAAAGGCAGGATTTGTGTGCAGCTAGGCAGATTAGCGCACCGCTGTATAGAGCATCACCCCCGCTGTGCTCACGTCAAGTCGTGCCAAATCCCCAAAATGCCTTTTAATTATTTGGCATTTGACGGATGGAGGGTCTGGTGTTCACAGAGCGGGAAAAACACAGCCTACAGTATGGCATTAGCGATATGCAAATGAGCACATCGCGTTGATTCTTTTAAAAGGATTGGTGGGGGTTCATTTTTAAAGCGTCATATGGTCTCAAATGTAGCTGTATGTCGCCGATGTAGCCGAAAATGTGAAAAGAGCGCATTTTAAAATACACTTATTATGTTGTAGTCGCACCTTTATTAAAGTGCCTTGGTTAAGTTGCGTGCAAAGTTAGGAATTTGATTGTTTTATGTCAACAGCTCATGTCAAAGGTCATTATTGTTTTGTATTTTTGGCTCAAATTTGAAGGAAGTACTTAATATTATTTACAAGCTTTGGTTTTTTTACGCTTCTGCTCTCCTGGCAGTAGCATAGAGCTCACGGCTGTCTCTCTCCTCATGGTCTTATGACAAGCAGCTGGTAACCTCAGCCCAGGCTTCCGCACCGCCTCAAAGCTACAAAAAAACACACAAAAACATCTCTAATGTGGCAAATGACTTTGATCTCAGCAGCCTATAATACAGTGTTTGGTTGTAGCTCGTAATCAATAGCAATAGAACCTCTGTTTGTGTAATGGCCTCGTTCCATCAAAGGGACGGCATTAGCGCTGGTCCTAACGGAGGTTTTAAGGCACATTTAATGGAAGTAAACTCGCTGCATTTCTGAAGCATAGTCATTTGTACCCTGCTTCTGCTCGGGGATTTTCATAATAATCTGTTTATGTTCACTTGCGTGGGAGAGTTATACTCCATCAACAAACTCAAATACAAATCTGTGTTGGCATTCTTGCAATAATGCTGTCTATACTAGTTTAGAAATATTGGCTTTGACTTTACTATAACAAGTGCGGCCGCTCCATAGGGTGATTAAAGTAATATTTGGTACAAGAATAATAGTAGATCTCCTAAATAATATTCAGCAGAGCAAAGTAACATTCAGTACAGCCACAGTGTTCTTATGGGTTGACGCTAAAAAGCACAAAGCCTCAAAATGTCATCATGGATCAGGGAACTGTCCCGCTAAGTCTGAATGATCTGACAGGCTTGTTACACTAACCTGCTTTAAATAGCTTACCCTCATCCAAAGTCGATATACATACGTACGTGAACTGTGGAAAGTTTTATGGCTTTATGGTTTTATGGCTTCACTGAAAACAAGAAATAGTCTCTCTAATCTTTCCACGGACATGTGAGGCTTGTATCACTTGATCGGTTCACATTTTCTTCTATCAAAGGTTCATCTTGGAATGGTTTACAATGTGCACAATCAATAGTAATAGCAACAGGGGGGGGGGGAGCACATTTTTCCAAACTCGTTCAGCCCTATGAGTGTGTTGCGGCCTTTCATTTATCCGTGCATGTGACTGGCACAATGAGCAACAATCTGACATCTGCAGCTTCGACTGACTTTACATGATCTGGATCCAGCGCGTACAAGTTATCTTGTCATTGTATTTAAAGGCAGAAAACTGTGAGTCATGAAAAAAAAAAAAAAAAGTTTGGAAAGTTTCTCTTTTGATACAATATCATCTTGCCCTTGTGGGATAGAATTGCTTGTACTGCTGTAAGAGTGCTGAAATGTGGAGATTTGATACGCTTTGGCCAGTAAAAGTGCATATCATCCATGTCTTGTGTTACAATCAATGCAGCAACATTGATTTAGTAAGACCCTCTGTTATAACATGGATCGATAATAAAACAAAAACAGACATTTCAAGTTATTTTCAGGCTACTTGATAACAAATTGTACCAAAACAATGCATAAGATTTAATAAGACTTTTTTTTTTTTAACTGTTAATTACAAGTTTATTACAGCAGGTAGGCTACATCTACATCTAACACAATGGTGGATATGAACCAGTGAATACATAAATGTGCAGTAACGTAGTGCAATTTCTATCAATCACGTGTGTAAAGCAATACCCAAGTCACCAAATTCCTAAAAGTGAGTTCCCATCAATAATCCGATCGCTCCATCATCATACTAATAAAGTGATCTGAAATGTGCGCACACTATCTTAATCCCCTGTATTTGACACACCTACAGCAGAAACGAACCCCCACAGTGCAAATGTCACACCAGTTCACGGTACTCACAGACACGCAGGGGCTGGAGGTAGCGCTCGGGCTCGGCGATCGCTGGACCGTCACTAGCGCCATCCTGCCCGCGGCTGATCGGGGCCTGGACTGCGGTCACCTGGGCGAGAAAAGCCCCGGGATGCGCATGTTATTGCTCGGCCGGGGAAATATGCCGAGTTCTGGAGGTTATTTCCTCGCTCGTCTCTCCGCTTGTCTTCAGAAGTGTGAAGGGGAAAGAGAGGAGAGTGCAGCATCCGGTTTAGCGCCTTCAAAATAAAATGACCATAATCGTAAACTCGTGGCATTTCTCAAAAGGTTACTTAGACGAAAGTGTATGGGGGGGAAAAATGTGAAACCAACGTGCATTTTCTCCCGTTTGGCTTTATCCAAATCTAAAAGGTTACAGCCTCTAGGCCAGTACGGCTCATTTGAATCTACGACTGATAAAACGAGTCTTTCTTGGGGACTCGCTGTCTTCACTTTTTTTTTTTCATTGCTTTTTTTTGTTACGTTTTTGTCACACATTTTTGCCATTTTTTGCGTTTTTGTCACGTTTTCATCAAAAAAATTTCTCACGTTTTCATCGATTTTTTTTCTTACTTTTTCATTGATTTTATTTTCTCACGTCGACCTATGTGTCGCTCTTTTGTTGCGTTTTTCTCACTTTTCTGCCGCTCTTTTGTCACTTCGTCATCGCGTTTTGTCACTTTTTTGTCACTTTTTCATAGACTTTTTCCACACGTTTTTTACGCTCTTTTGTTGCATTTTTAAATCCTCGTTTTCGTCTATTTTTTTGTTGCTATTTAGACACTGTTTTCAAGAAGCTTTTAGATTTGGGTAAAGCCAAACTGGAGGAAATGCCCTCGGTTTGGTAAGAGGTTAAAGAACATTAGGCACTTTATTGTTTAGTTACTGAACCTTTTGTCTCGAGTGTTTCATTACAGCTTTACACTGAGGGAATGCCTCGCCGGTTTTCTGCGCATGCGCGTTAGAATCCAGCTGTCAAACCGCTGCTTCTTCAGACCATTGCCATTCATCCATTCATCCTTGGCACTGGCAGTGAACTTGGGTGTTTGTAGATGGGACCCACATGTACATTTGACAACAATCTAAAAGCATTGTTGTTTTGAAATGTTGTAGTTCTAAATTGGTTAAATTTGTTTGTTGTTGTGGTTGGCTCGTGTGTTTATAAAGAGGTAATATTGAACCACAGAACTTTTGAATGGGGCTGATATAGTGGACTTGTTTGTTTTTATTCCCATTTTACCTCTTATCACCCACCTGAACCAAGCACATTTTCTCCGGTTCAGCTTTACCCAATTCTAAAAGCTTCTGACTGGAGAGTTCACAGCCTATAGGCCAGAGTAACGCCTCATTTGAAATCTACAAAACGCATCTATTTTAGTTTTTTTTCCCTTGGTTTGTTGCCGTGTTTGTCATCACTCTTTTGTCATTTTTTTTTTCTTTTTCACTGCTTTTAAAAAAAAAAAAAATTTTGTCATCACTTTTATGTTGCCTTTTTGGAACCTTTTCTTTCTCTTTTTGGATGCTTTTTTGTACTTTTTGTGTTGCGTTTTCATCATTTTTTGGATGACTTTCATGTTTTGTTTTTGTCGCGTCTTTATCACGTTTATGTTGTGGTTTATTTTTTACAGTCTATGGGTTTGATCCCCATTTCCGCCTCGCTTTTAATTGCTATTTTGTCGCGTTTAAATTTGAGCAATACCAAATTGGAAAAAGTTAGCTCAATTAAGTTGGGGGTTAAGGGGTTAAAAAACAGGCATTATTCTAACTCTCACTGTGACAGTGTTATTTCAGCTCTTTCCATCTCTATTGTACTATTTTGAAGGCCTGACTCAGCGCACACCAGAAGCACATGGCTACTTAGTATGCTTTTTTTTTTTAGCTGCTGCAAAGCCTTCTCAGTGAGAGTATTGCTGCTGTGTGGATGTTAGCATCAGTATGATTAACAGATGTGTTGCAATAAGTCTAATAGGCTATTATTTATGTGTTTTTGGGGGAAATTGCTCATGATTGGCAGGCTGGATCTGTACTTTGGAAAAGATGGACAAATTGTTGACCTTTTCTTTTTATTTTGGACGTGTATAATACGTATAATACGTATCATAGGGTGTCCTTCATAAAAGAAATACCTCTGTATGTGTTCTTGGATCTAAGACCCGCATGACATTTTTATGTTCTCTCAGAGCGGTCGATATCCCTGGGGAGATGAGAAATGGGGGTGTGATCTCCAAGCTGGGGGGAGGAGTTGAGGACACCGTGATTGAAGAGTCAGAAGAGGGTCACAGCAAGAAGGTTAGGAAATAGGAAATAGACCCTTGTACTCAAAGCCTTTGACTTCAAGGTGTGCCGTACCATCACAGAAAATATGTTTTTGTATATGTTTCTTTTTACCTGAAAAAATAGTACACATGCAACATATGGATCAATATTTAGCACTAAGGATTAAGTCCCAGTCTCTTGTACCATCTTTAATATAGTATTTTTTCATTGTTGCGTGCACTCATAGGCCTTTCAAATAGGCTAGACATTTCCTAAGGTGCAGGACAATCTGGTGTAGCGTGTGAAGGTTCGCCTATTGCCTTTCGCCATTGTTAACGCATTCCAGAGAGCAGCTCAACCCCACTCCAAAACTCCTAGGCCATTTTATGACTTTTGGGATGTCGTCACTTCCTGTCTTGTGAATGGCTGATAAGATCGAATACAGTTCAGGAGAAAAAGACTGTGACGATCTATCCTAACCCTCACAACCAGAAATGAGAACTCTGTATTGACCTTCGAATTGGACTAAAGACTGAATCTCAAACATCCGATTTGAGTAATAAGCCAATTCTTTAATTCATGGACAGTGAGAATGAACTCAACCAATCTGTTCTAATGATGAATTCTTCCCCAGGTCAACAAAGACGCAATGTACAAACATACTGTCGAAATGTTGTTTGGAAAGTTGTGAAGTTGTTAATGTGTTTATCGCAATAGAAATGTATTTCTTGAATTCTCTCCCAAAGACATTCCCACTTGGGATCGTCATATCGAGTTACGGACTGAATGTCGATTGGTCGAATCCACGGAGAAAAAGGGGCCGCCCCCTTGGTATAAAGGAAGGAGAAATAGCCAGAAACTTCCCTTACCCTTGCTCTTCTTTTCTGAAACCGCTTCTGAGTTGAGTTGGACCGGAGAGAGAGAGACGGACGGGAGCACATGGCATGACATCCCCCGCTGAACTCTGACCTCTCCTTTGTCTCAGATGGACCACAAGAACTCTAAGTTTGAGCCCGTCATTTGACGTGAATTTGTAACTATCAGTTACTTCTTTTAAGAACATTTGCATTTTTCCTACAAGACAACAACATTTTTGATCGCTGAGCTTTCAGCGAAACCAATTTGAGTCTAGCTGGTCAATCCAAACCCCAAGGCCCCGAGGAGCTGAAGAGAGACCCCCTCGCCTGCATCAACTTGAGAATTGCCACCCGAGAGACCACGACCAAACAGGCCGTCGGACACCAGAACTTTGGATCGCCGGACCACAGTTGGCGTGGAAAACCTTTCTCACGGTCGTAAGCGTATCTCACAGACCTAGCTCAATAAGACTCACATAACCACCTTACTGACTTTCAGATACAATTTTAGAACATTTTATCTGATTATTCATCCTGTTAGCCTTCTAGGTTATTCTGTTTGCACTTTAATATTTAATGCCGTCTGTTAATTGATTTTGATCATTAAACCTCCATAAACCACAGTTTGCTTTGGTAATGTCTGTGTTTATTATTCAGACTAAGGGTCCATGTGTACGTCCAAGACCTCACTTCCTTCAGATAAATCTGTAGTTTAGCCTCCTATTCTTACTTTTATTTTGTTCGCCTTTCGAACTGGTGCCCCGTTAAATTTTAAGGCTAATCTACAACCTATTAATTAATTAATTAATAAATTAATTGATTAATAAACCCTCATACCCTACATATATTTTGGCGCCCCCGTGTGAGCCGTCATAAACTCTATCTGTTATTAATGATCACTGATCATTCCAAAGCAAACTTTGAGGTTCAATCTTATCAAAAAGTTGTTGAAAAAGAAAGAAAAATGCATTTTTAAAAGTGTCCATTGGAAACAAAACTCTCTGCGCAACTCTCTCTCAATGCTACCGTTACAGGTCGCAGCACATTATTTTAAATGTGACTTTCAAACATGCATGTTCTCTTTGTGCTATCAAAAGCACAATTCTCAAAGGCCTTAAGGTAATCAAATTTTAATAGCTGCGAATTTTCCAGTATTAAAAATTACCTGTATTTTGCAATAAGTAATATAATTTGTCTGCGAGTTTTCCAGAAATTGTAACTTGAAACTGCACTGGTGTTAAACTGTTCTCCCCTCCTGATACAGATAACACCCTAGACCCCCTCCCTACAGCTCTGGTCAAGAGGAGATGCCTCCACTGGCAGCTTTTGGCGCCAAATGAGTCAATCATTCCCCAGAGTGGGCCGGTCTTAATGACATCACTTCCTTAGAGCCCGCCTACCGAAGGCTGTGCCACTATCTCTGCCCCCTACCGTGAAGGAGGAGACAGAGGCAGAAGTGATTTTTAAGTGAGCTTTGATCACAACGCTCTCTTCCAAGTAAGTAAGCTTTACTTGAGTAACTTAGACAAGAAAACTTAAACTATAAACACATTCAGTTGTACCTTAGTTTACTGTTGTTTTATTGAAAATAAAGCCAAAACATTGTCCTTTTCCATCTTTAACAGTTACTGTACTGTTCTTCCTTCTCAAGACTAACACTTGTCTTCGGCTTTAACTGGTCTTTTCTGATTGGGTCTAACTTAATGACTTGTTTTGTGGCCACACTACAAGCTCTTATTTGCCTTTATCTAGACCAATGCTCAGCCTTGCAATTTAAATTGCAATCTCAAATTGTAACGCATAAAATTTTACAATTTTTAAGCTAAAGGGCTCAATTCAAATTTACCCTCTCTAAGTAAAACTTAGTGAATTTTCATCCACCTCTTGAAATCAATTTTAACTGACTGACTGCTGGACAGTCACCAATCAGTTAAGTCAAATTTTGATATTGAATTTAATTAATTAATTTGATTTTAATTCAATAATCACTCTCCATGTCCATGTCCTTTCTTCTCATTCATTTTTGGCTCATTCCCCTTTCATGTCTTGCTTCATTCCATCTATCAACCCTGGTTTTAGTTAAGCACAATTAAAACTGGTTTGTTTCATTGTGACCCACAGAAGGTCAAGTCAGACTTTAAAGTTGTCAGACCTTTGATAAAGCAACATGCCTCCTGGAAACTTAAAGAACCTGTCTACAGCCGCTGTCTACAGACCAGGCCAGGGAGACGTCCTTGACTGTGTAGACAAAATGCAGGGAACAGATCCCTCTGAACTTGAATCCATAATTACATCTTTAGTAAGTATAACATCACTTACAGGAAAACAAGAGGAGAATCTGACATTGTTAGCTAAAATGGCAGTTGCAATGCATTTACAACTTAAACAAACACAAGAAGCATTGACAGACACAAGGAGACAAAATGATGAACTTGCATCACAAAATGCCTCTCTCCAAGAAGAGAATGCAAAGCTTATGAGTGACAAGGAAACTAAACATCTAGAAAACCAACATCAAGAGGTTGGACAAAAACTCTTCGAGCAAGAGCAAGAACTGAAATTTGCAGATTCAGAACTTGACAAAACTAGCAGAACCCTCTCGGAACGAGAAGTGGAACTAGTGACAGCCCATGCTGAGCTAGACAGGACGACTCAAAACCTTAACAGGTCTGAGTGCCTTCTCAATAAAGCCACCCTAGAGGTAAGAGATTTAAAATCGGAAATTTTGATTCTCCAAGAAAACCAAGAAAAGGACAAAACAAAACTAACTCACATTCAGAGCCAGCTTACAGCAGCTCAGATTAAAATAGATCACACGACGCTACGGCGCACGATCAGTGAGGAAGAAAAGAGCTTTAAAAGAGAGCAAGAAGATCCCCCTGAACAAGGAGTGAGATCTCAAGTGTATCCCCTGGGAACACTTCAGGAGAAAACAAATAAGTCCTTAAGGGACTTTTCTCCCCCACCTGCTTTAACATTGAACCCCAAGCCACCGCACCTGCAGCGGTTGGACAGGCTCATCTCTGAGCCACCTGATCAACGTTATGCTTCACAGGAAACAAACGATCCCGTCAAGATCTCCACTGGTGAGTTTGAGCGTGGATATCGTGTTTCAATCAAAGATCTTGACAAAATTGCACGACATGTCATTCGCTTTGAACCCAAGTCTGATGGTGCTAACGACACAAGCACCTACTTAAATGACATTGACTTTTACCTGCGTAGATTTCCAGACTCTACGGCAGAAGATAGAATTTACCTAATCAGGTTTACTTCAAGTAGAAATGTGGGAAGTTTCATTGATAGACAGGCGCGTCACACAAAGGCAGACTATGGTCGCCTTTGCCAAGCTCTCACAAAAGAGTTCTCAAACTGCCTGACTACCGGCCTAACTGCAGCCTTAAATGTGAAGCAGACTCGACAAGAGTCTCCACAGGCTTATTACTGCAGACTGCGCGATGCCTACTTTAGTTCAAATGAACTTGAGATGGAGGAAGATCTCCACTTTAAAACACTTTTTGTTCTAAATCTTCATCCCACAACAAAGTACCACCTTGGCATCACCGCAGATCCCGCTACTCAAACGAGCTACCAGCTTCGTGAACTAGCGATGCGTGCTTTCATGAAACACAAACAATCGATGATAAAACATCCAGAACCTTCCCCAGTTCTTAATCTCGAGTTAAAGAACTCACAACAGATAAGAACTCAAAACTGCAAGTCAAGCAGTTCAAACATGCGTTCTTCTCCAGCAGAGAAACGCAAAAGTGAAGTAAAACCGGCCCAATGTCAACAGACAAATGAGAAGCATAAGCAAACGCTGCTCTCCAGCCCTGAACTTGAGTGTAGGCAAAACCCCGCCTATGGCAAACAGTGCCAAACAAAGCAGCATCTCCAACAGGGGGGTCATTACACTCATCACAGTAAGAACAGAGAAAATCGGGATAGCACAAAGCATCTCCGAATACACAAAAATTCTCAATTCTTCTCGTCAGGAGAACCTGAAAGAAATCAGAATCATGGCTGTCAAAACCAAGTCAGTGAACTTGACAGCTCAGCTGATCTGACTCACTTCAGTGATGAAAATGACACTTTTATTGAACAGACTCCAGACAATGATGGTAAAGCTGAGCTATCCTCATTAGCCTCTTTAATCCATCAGAGCTGTGATAAAATGTCAATTAAACAACCTTTCAAACGTTTTCTGTGTAATCTCACTGAAAAAGGTTTGGCTGGAAAATTTTACATGCCAACCACTATTGAGAATGCTCTCCAAGAGGAAGCAATGCTTGACACAGGTGCTGACGTCAGCATAATGTCAACCTCTCTTTTTAGTGAAATTCAGGAAGCACTACAACATAAAAGAAGAAAAATAAATCTTCACTCTTGCTTCCTTGAAATCCAGCCATATGCAGACATTCAAACTGCATTCACAGAAATGGCGTACATTCGCTTGACAATTGGACCGATGACAGTGGTCCATCCATTCTTTGTGTCTCCACTTGATATGATGCCTCTCCTTATCGGAAAGGATCTCCTCAATCGATTTGAGCCTCTTATTGATTTCAAAGAATCAATACTCTATGCACAGGTGCTGAAACCTTGGCCTTTCTCACATCCAGGAAACTATGGTGAGATCTTTCAGTGTGCCACTCTAACACATACACCTGTCCCAAAACATAAGGACTACAAACACAAGAAGTCAGGTTCTGACCCACCTCAGTCTCAGAATAACGTCTGGAGACCCCAAACCAACTTCTTGTACAAGGACACAGCTCTACCTGAGCTGAACTGTCCACAAATGCACCCAGAGAAGACTCAAGGTCACCCTTGTGACCCCAGACAAAACAATGAACTTCAAAGTTCATTGAAGATCTTATCCAAGCAGGCAGTCGTTGATGACAACGCTTTAAAGGCTAGCCTAGAACCCCAACTCACCCAGCCAGGTTCTGTTCAGCCTTTTCCCACCCTTCCCACCCTATCTTCTATTGTGGCCCCTCACGCTGCCTCATTGGCCACCTCAACCCCCTCCTCCACCCTTTCTGAGCTTCCCTGCTCACACTTATCAGACCTTGCCTCACCTCGGTCTGATGCCTTCGCCAATGTCGTCCCTAACACAGACACTGCTTGTGAACGATCCTTACCTCATGTTTTCGGCCTTTGGTCCCGCCAACGGGTCCAGCCTGGCCCGGACACACTCACTTCTCTTATGCTCATGGTGCACCCGAACCACAGGGGGGTAGCGCCGGCTCAAGCACATAAAGCCTCTCTGTCGGCCCACAAAGGCACTCAGACAGTGCGAGAAATAAGGCAAAAGGAATCCTGCTGCCCACATGCATGTACAAATGCATATGATAAAGGCACGATTAACAGGTCAACCTGCAGCCAATGTCAGACAACAGGTCTGAAGAAATGGGTAAAGCCCACAAACCAAAGGTTTGGAGACAAACAGAACGATCTCCAAAAACAGAGACACTTAACACCTGCCATTACCAAACCAGTATGGCATGGTAAGTTATCAGGGAACAAGGTAAGTTATCGCAACTGCCTCCAAGCTCTGAAACAAAACATCTAGTCCACTGGACAGATGAACTTGGTGCTCCAGATGCACACTTGTAAATAAACAGGAAACACAGCTCCTGTTTGTAAATAGACACTAGCCAGTCTATTCAGTGTCAATAGCAATCACTAAAGTTTTTCAATAGCAATTCCTTCTCTAACCAAAGGGGGGAGCTACTTTAAACTTTTTACTAACCTCTGCTATCCTCTATGCATGCTGTCATAACTATTGAGGCTTTGTTTTCAGTTTGACTGCAGTTAAACTCTGGACAACAGAATACAATTCAATCAGCAGTCAGTTGTCAATGCTCAAGTATTGCTTAAGACTCTTCAATCCATTGTGCAAAATCTTTTGTTGTAAAGGAAATCTTGGTGAACTCGCAGCCTTAGATATCAGCAACTCTAGAGACTTTGTTTTCCAATGGACCGCCTCAGTAAATTTAGCGCTTCTACCGCTTTTCCAAATTTAGGTGTCAAACCTGAACCCTTAGGACTTAAGTCGTGCATAGTTGCACACAATGCAACACATGTAGCTTCTAGCTAAGATTGTAGCCACAGCAACAAACACGTAAGACTAAACCTAGTCTGTAAACACACTTGCCTATTGCTACACACATTTAGCCTAATATTGCCACAGTTAGCAAACACCTGAGCCGACTCTGTGTCAATGAACATCGGGCATCGTCTTCAGTCAACGGCCATCCCATCACATCACGGAAATGGCGTGCCAACCTCCGCCGTAGGGTGGAGCCTGCCACGAAGAGGGGACTGTAGCGTGTGAAGGTTCGCCTATTGCCTTTCGCCATTGTTAACGCATTCCAGAGAGCAGCTCAACCCCACTCCAAAACTCCTAGGCCATTTTATGACTTTTGGGATGTCGTCACTTCCTGTCTTGTGAATGGCTGATAAGATCGAATACAGTTCAGGAGAAAAAGACTGTGACGATCTATCCTAACCCTCACAACCAGAAATGAGAACTCTGTATTGACCTTCGAATTGGACTAAAGACTGAATCTCAAACATCCGATTTGAGTAATAAGCCAATTCTTTAATTCATGGACAGTGAGAATGAACTCAACCAATCTGTTCTAATGATGAATTCTTCCCCAGGTCAACAAAGACGCAATGTACAAACATACTGTCGAAATGTTGTTTGGAAAGTTGTGAAGTTGTTAATGTGTTTATCGCAATAGAAATGTATTTCTTGAATTCTCTCCCAAAGACATTCCCACTTGGGATCGTCATATCGAGTTACGGACTGAATGTCGATTGGTCGAATCCACGGAGAAAAAGGGGCCGCCCCCTTGGTATAAAGGAAGGAGAAATAGCCAGAAACTTCCCTTACCCTTGCTCTTCTTTTCTGAAACCGCTTCTGAGTTGAGTTGGACCGGAGAGAGAGAGACGGACGGGAGCACATGGCATGACATCCCCCGCTGAACTCTGACCTCTCCTTTGTCTCAGATGGACCACAAGAACTCTAAGTTTGAGCCCGTCATTTGACGTGAATTTGTAACTATCAGTTACTTCTTTTAAGAACATTTGCATTTTTCCTACAAGACAACAACATTTTTGATCGCTGAGCTTTCAGCGAAACCAATTTGAGTCTAGCTGGTCAATCCAAACCCCAAGGCCCCGAGGAGCTGGAGAGAGACCCCCTCGCCTGCATCAACTTGAGAATTGCCACCCGAGAGACCACGACCAAACAGGCCGTCGGACACCAGAACTTTGGATCGCCGGACCACAGTTGGCGTGGAAAACCTTTCTCACGGTCGTAAGCGTATCTCACAGACCTAGCTCAATAAGACTCACATAACCACCTTACTGACTTTCAGATACAATTTTAGAACATTTTATCTGATTATTCATCCTGTTAGCCTTCTAGGTTATTCTGTTTGCACTTTAATATTTAATGCCGTCTGTTAATTGATTTTGATCATTAAACCTCCATAAACCACAGTTTGCTTTGGTAATGTCTGTGTTTATTATTCAGACTAAGGGTCCATGTGTACGTCCAAGACCTCACTTCCTTCAGATAAATCTGTAGTTTAGCCTCCTATTCTTACTTTTATTTTGTTCGCCTTTCGAACTGGTGCCCC
Organism: Gobius niger; assembly: GCF_951799975.1. Taxonomy (NCBI): domain Eukaryota; kingdom Metazoa; phylum Chordata; class Actinopteri; order Gobiiformes; family Gobiidae; genus Gobius; species Gobius niger. The sequence continues at coordinate 24,922,099 of NC_136852.1, forward strand.
GTTAAATTTTAAGGCTAATCTACAACCTATTAATTAATTAATTAATTAATTAATTGATTAATAAACCCTCATACCCTACACTGGTTTATACCAGGCAAGTCAACAGCATAAAAACCTGGACAGAGTTTCTTCCATTGCTCTCACAAAAAAGCTTATATCAGGTCTATTGAAGGTCAATAGGTCAGGATTGAACTTGGATTAAACTAAATCAGGAATCAAGACTCCCATTAGTACCATTGGTAGTACATGCACGACCATATGAGAAGCACTATATCAGAAATGGCAATCGGTCCCAATGGTCACTGAAGGTGTTCTGGATATCCCCCCTTAATAAGACATGGGTCTCATTTCAATTCACTTCATTGCATTATCTGGGTCACTGCCTCTTTCTCTGTCCCTCTTGGCTCTTCTTCCCCTCCTCCATCTCTGTATTGATCACTTAAACCATTGAATAAATAGTAGGCCTAAATGTAACTATTATCCAAGGATTGTTAAGTGGTTGATGTTGCCATGAAGGAGCGCAAAGCTGGAGTGATGTGCGCAAGGTAAACGGATGAGAAAATGCAAATAGTTGAAATTATTCGGGGCGAGGGCTGACAGGTTGATTGATGGCGTATCCCCACAATGTGTTCCTCTCCCCGCGTCCACAGCGCTGCATCTATCCAGCCAACCATGAGAGAGGCGAAAGAGGTCTCCCACTTCTATGCAATTTCCCCTCGCATATTAGACTATTTATTTGAATGACAAAGGGACAGCTGGGATGGGAGTGGTGCAGGAGGACAGAACGAATGGTGGCAGGTGGCGGCGGACAGGTATACTGAATTTAGGGGCAGGGAAAGACAGGAGAGAGATGGAGAAAATGGGATTAGGATTAGCGAAGAGGATGAGTCGGCTGCACAGGGACTTAGTGGTACAGCAGAAGCTATAGACAATCCTCCTGTAATTAAGGATGCGGAGATTTGGATACAGCAGGTATTTGGTATTGTGTGTGGGGTTATAGGGAGGCAGCCTAAATCTCTTCACTATTGGATTTTAGGTTGTTTTCCTGGGTCATGGAGGGGTCAGAAAGTCACACTTATTTTCTTTTTTTGGTTTGCTTTATATGATAGGACAACGCAGTATGGAAGGACATGAAGAGCAGGGACAGACATTAAGCGTTCTATAGTAGCTATTATGCTTTTTTAATAGTTTGTTTTAAAAGCACATTTAAAGTCATTTCACCCAATGAATAGAATAAAATGCAATAATTCATTTTATTACAGATATTATTAATAGAAAACAAGCACACATGTGTCTTTGTGTCGCCTCTAAGACATGCCTACAGCTTCACTGGGAGTGGGGACGTCTCCAGCTCGTCTCCGTGGAGATGTTATATTAGATTGTTAAATATATTACATTTAAATAGGTTCCCATCCAATTCCATTCATTGATTACCCACTGCAAAAATATCATTAGGAGCATGTCTTGTATTGCTGTCAACAGTATAATCCAAAACGTTGCGTGGTGTGTCTTTAAAGATGTATAATGCAACTTTTTAAGTGGGGAAAAAAAAGGTGCCGTACTGACCACTCACCCAGCCGCTTGGTCACTACAAGGTCAAATACCCACAAATATCAACTTTTTTTCCCCACATAAAAAGTAAATTTCAATTTTTTTTTCCTAGATCGGCAAGTGATGGATATTGTTCATGCTTCATAGTGGCCTTGTAGCAGTGTGAGTGTGTGATAAAAGTCCTAACATATAGAATTAGAAGAAGTAGTAATAGCAGTAGCAGTAGTAGTAGTAGTAGTAGTAGAGCAGTAGCTGTTGTGGCAAGTAAGGTTTTATCTTGAATGTCCTATAAAATATGTCATTTCTTGAGCACAGATTTAGAGAACCAACTTTTAAAAAACAATGCCTGATTTAAACTTGTAAAATAGAACTTAATATGCTGTGAATGAGATGATGAATAACAAACAAAACAAACAAAAAAATGATATGCCCACATCCCTGTCCATCTCTCTGCTTCACGGAGCTCTAGTCCCTCCTGTGGTGGACTTCGGCCAATGCAAGTTCCCTGGTCAGAAGGGGCCGAGTGATGGCTGCCGAAAACCAACAGAGGGAGACACGACCATGTTCAAAATCAACCTGCCAAGGGGCTGGAGGTAAATCTCAAACCTAAGATCTCTCTACAGTCTCCAGTGCATTATGTGTGATGATCTGCTCAAATGAACTATCTGATCCACAATGTTCTTTTTATAGGCCTTATTCTTATTAATTTGATGTGTGGCACAAGCAAACTACCATGGGCCTTTGGCGGGCTTAACAGAACTATGGATGGTAAAGTAGGTCGATATAGTCGAATGGCTATGGGCACAAACCTAGTCAAGATCAGGGATTCTCATTTGGTCGGCATCCAAAAGTGGGTTGCAGCAGGACCATTTTCAGTGGGTTACATGTCTTTCTTACAAAATTACAATAGTATTCAAATGTAGTGTGATCAATATATTGCATCTTTAAATTCAACTCTGACATGTTTTTTATTATAATGATCTATTCCTTAATCTCGCACAGGTCGCAGCTTCCCATGCAGCCCCATGCAAGGCCTCCTGTCGGGTTGGTGTGTGAGCGATGTGGAAAAGAGAGAGTGCCTTTGACCGCGAGGAGAGCTGCCTGCCTCGTCTGTGGAGATAAGATGGTATTCTCCCTTCGTGCAAAATGAGTTCATTAGAGGAGTGAGAGACAGCCACAGCCGGGGAAGCAAGGTTTCGGTGTGATAAAGGCGGTAGCGACAGATCGGGAGGGAAAAACGCACTTTCATTTCCTGTTCTTCAGAGGTAGGGGTCGTATCAGTGGATCAGCGGAGGGAGAAGGAGAGAGAGAGAGAGGAGGGGAAGGCAGGCAGTGGATAGAGCAAGTCGGAGAGGTAAATGCCAAGATTTGCTGTCAAAATAGTGACCTTCAACTAGACTGCTGTCAGAAATATTTATATGAGAACTGTGGGTGGATTGGGAAAGCAGGAGGCATATGTCAAACTGAAGTTAGAAAGTGATAAGGCCTACGGGTTTTCCCAAGTGCTATAAAACTTATGAGGAACTTTAAGTTTTAAAAGCAGCATATATAAGAATAAACAAATAATAGTTTTGAAAAGGGATTTGAATTCAACTTCAGGATCATTTGACATTTATATTTCACTTTCACCGACAGTCTTATTGCCACCTTTTTTTTTATCTTCGAATTTGTCTACTGTGAGATTGATACATTTCTATATTATATCATATTACATGCACTATAATCCACTGGCTTGATAGCTACTCCTGACCATTAAATTAAACTCACTGCCTCTACATTGATGGACAAACGCAATGGACAGATTTCCCCAATAAGTTAACATACATTTCATCAATATTTGGTAGCACTGCCTTTAAACTAACTTAGGTCAAACGTTTTGGATTTCCTTCCACAAGCTTCTCACAATAGTTGGCAGGAGTTTTGGTCCATTCCTCCAAAAAAGAACTGGTGTAATTGAGCCAAATTTGTTGGCCACTTTGCGTGCTCATGCCTTTTCGGCTCTGCCCATACATTTTCAACTGGATTGCAACTTTGTGAAGACCACTTCAAAACATTGACTTTGTTTTCCTTAAGCCACTTTGTAGCCAGTATTGGCCATATGCTTTGGTCATTGTCCAATTGGAAGACCCATCTGCCAAAGCTTTAACTTCCAGGCTGATGTCTTGGGGTGTTGCTCCAATATTTCCACATAGAATTCTTTCTTCATGATGTCATCTATTTTGTTGCACCAATCCCTCCCACAGCAAAACAACCCCACAGCATGATGCTGCCACCCCTGTATTTCACAGTTGGGATGGTGTTCTCAGGCTTGCAAGATTGCCCATTTTTCTTCCAAACATGACGATATTTATTATGGCCAAACAATTCTTTTGCATTTGTTTGTGGGTTAATATTCACATTTCAGACCACAGTGCATGGCCTCTGGGACACAGAACCTTCTTTCTGATCTGTATAATCGCTGGACATTTCCATCTTTTTGATACTTGCGTATAATTGTTTGAACCAATGAATGTGGCACCTTCAGGCAACTTGAAATTGCACTCAAGGATGATCCAGACTTGTGCTTCCAAGGACATGACATCGTCATCTGGCCTTCCAAAAAATGTTTAAAGGTAAAGTAATCTCAGTGTATGTAACAAAACATTTCTAAAATATACATTTTGAGCAAACTGTCCAAAAAGCTTCATATGAGCAATGAGGTAGCAGAGTATATGAGCTGGAGGTCTTGATGAGTTGAAGATAGTGAAGGAGAGAAAGTGAAGGTAGAGCTGGGCACCAGGCTCCTGTTTAATATAGATCTGCTGTGATAAGGTCGATACGGGGAATACACAATGTGCCCATCAGCAGGAGCAGTGAGGTGATAGGAAATTGCCACAATAAAGCACACACACAAACACACACCAAGAGTATATGAGGAGAGGGGCCTGGCACGAAATGAAGGTAGGCGCATCAGGCAAGTTGTCATAAATGAACAAAAGTTATTATTTCTATTTTTCTGCACTCCCCTTTCTTCTATGTCCATTTACTTTAGTCTTGGTACCTGACGTGGCATTTTTCAACCTTTCCCTCTTCCATGTCGAAACTATCGCACAGCATGGATGGTTAACTAGAACAATCGTGATTTGCCAGGCCCTGTTTAAGTGGATTTCTTCCAAGTGATCCGGTTTCCAAATACTCATCAGGGCTAAACCCTCCAACCAGATACTCCTGAACATATGACACTGAGCACCTGGCATTGTGTTTATAGCACTATACCAACAGAATAGAAGCTCAGTGGCTTCAGCATTCGTGCACAAATCCAAAAAGTCTGCAGCTCTGACCAGTGCATATGGCCAGTGTGTGTTCTTGGACAGGGGCAGACACTTAACCCATGTGGCCTGCAGTGTCTGTGTTTATTTGTTTAGGGGTACAGGGACAACGGATGCAAATTAGCCCATGGCTTCAATCCAGCAGTGTTTTGCCATGTGTGTGTCTCATTTGTGTTCATTCACATGCGCCGTCTCAACTACATAGCAAAATAGAATTATAAAAAGAATCTATACAAGTACAGGGGCAATTAAGTATCAGTTACAATCCTTTTGAAACAGAAGCAAGAAAGCTTGTACAAGTATCATGACTGTAGTAACAGGATCAATTAATAGACTATAAAAAGTACCTCCCTTAATATTATTTCTACTGGAGTGCCAATATTTTATAACATAATATTAGAAGCCTATTACCATTGTAAAAAAAAGGAAATATTTTGTAATTGTTACGTCTGAAAAGGGAGGGAATCTTATTTGTATAGCGCTTTTCATATGACACAAGTCACACCCAAAGCGCTTCACACATGAAAGGGAGAGTTCATTCACTCCATGCTGATGGTGGTAAGCTACAGTTATAGCCACAGCTTCCCCTGGGGTAGACTGACAGTAGCGCGGCTGCTCACATCTGCCCCAACGGTCCCTCCGACCACCACCAACCACTCACACATAGGCACTGGGTGAAGTGTCTTGCCCAATTCCACAACGCTCAGTTTAACCTCACAAATGAATGAACCAGATGTATTTTTCTCCATATACCTTTATTAATATTTTCTGTTATTACCATATATTTATATATCTTTATTCTATACACATGTGTTTCTCAATACATTTTTGACATACATAGATCTTACATAGGCTTGAGAGGTCAGTGAGAGAGGCAAAGGGGGAGTCAACTTCCTTTATCGGATTTTTTGGCAGTTAAGACGACAGGAGGATACATCGACATACACACGTACACACTATGTGGTGGGCGATATGGCAAAAAAAAAAATCATATGACAATTTTCTCCTAGAATTTTGAACTTCGTAGCTTTATATTGCCTTACGAAATAACTTAAGCTGTCTACTTCAATGTGATTATCCGCCTGTCACTCACTCAGTGCTTGACAGAGGCCGACCAATACGAGGAGTGAATGGGGAAAGGCAGACAGCGTGTATCTGTATCTTTAAGCATAGAGCTACATTAAACAGAAAAGCACTGAATCTCCATACGTATAAACAATATCTCCAAATTGGGGAGCTCGTCACCGGGTTAGATTGTCATATCTCCCACCTCTACTGCACACACAAGTGAAAGCATGCACACACCCCCGAACACACAGGAGACAGGTCAGTACTAAATAGATCATTACAACAATACTATAGGTTTGACTTGTAAATACACATTAAAAGGTACAGTACTCGCCATAGTAACCTGCTCCCATTGGCTTTACAAACACACACACCCACGCACACCCACACACGGCTGGATCTCACATAGGCACATTTTCAAAACACACACTCATTTTTGGTCCAAAGTAAAGAGCATTGGGTCCATGAAATTGATGGCAATGTCATCTCTAAATCCTTATTTGGTTTCTATGACTATGACACAGAGTAAGCGGGACTCCACAGGGTTCAGTATTGAGACACATGGAGTTCACAATATATTAATAAATCAAATAAATAGATCTCTTATATTGCAATTAAAAACACAAAATTGGTTTTGGTCCATGATTTTCTGTTAACAGTCTCTCTTTTCTACACATTCATATATTTACCACACATTTATATAGCGTTTCACAGTGTTGAGAACTTAATGCGAACCATGTCCCTTTGTCATAATAATCACAAAAATAGACACAAATTAATGGTGACAATAAATCTAACACCGTCGGAGGCTTTAAAATATTGAAACTATATATATTTGGCTTCAGCAACAAACTTAAAAGATACCTGAATTTTGCTATTTATTGAAATGCAAAACCTAACAGTATTGTATAAAAATACGACTATGACAGACATAGCAGACAGTTGAATTATTACTTTATGTGCTGACAGTATCATTATTGTTTCGAAAGAAAATACAAGAAATGGCTGCCTCCTTATATGGATAGTCCAGTATTTGTAGGGTTTTCAGAGAGCTTTCGTTCTCCTCCTGAATATGGCATTATGCATTAAGAAGCAAACAGGAGCGCTTAACAGTCTTTGTCTTTTGTTTGGGGTGTATTATGTTGGAAATGTGGGCAAAGACGAGGCAGAGGGGGAGATGGGAAATGAGGGCGGGGCCTGTGATTGACGGGACAGATGTCAGTGCGTTGGACGTTCTGAACACAGACACATGACAGGACTGTGACTGAGTGTGGGAACAGGGGAGACAGAAAAGGCCACAAAACATGGAAACTAATGATAATCTCACTGAACTGTAGAACGGAAGAGTCCAGGCGTTTATCTGCTTTGGGGTTCATCATGAATATGGAGTTTGAACAGTTTTAACAGAACTAAAACGATAAGCCAATAATTAGTGTGTTGTGATTTTTAAGGCCGATTTGCAGTGCAGCTTGGTGGTTTAAAGTGCTTTTACGGCTCTGCTCTTGAAAACGGGGAACTATGGTTGGTGGTTTGAACCCTGCACTTAGTTATGTGCCTGGACACTACGGATGTGTCCGTGTGATCATGTGTGCTTACCGCAGATGCAAAGGCACTCAACAAATCAAGTGCTTTATGGTACAATTTTGCAATGTAGCTATGGGTCGCAAATTTAACATTATAAACAAACAAAGATGGCTTTATATTTTGATCCTTCAGGAACACTTTTTTTTATTATAAAGCATCCTGTTTGAGGCACACATGTAAATAAGTGGAAATTCTTAAAGAGGTTTGGAGTAAGTGGCTTTGCTCCTGTTTGCGTCTTGTGCTGACAGTTACTGTATCTAGTGAAAAACAGAGCTATTCACATTTTTATCTACCCCTGAACCTGAATAAAAGATGAATGATTTATTTTTCCATCAGGAGTAGAACAAATAAGTCTAGTAGGAAAAACAAAAACAAATGTATGACTGACCCAACATTAATCTGGATACATTAAGAAGAGGTATGAGAAAAGGCAAAGGCAATGATAGGTAGCCCCCTTGTCCTGTAGATTTGCAGTGTAACCAGTAGAGGGCGCTCTAGGCAGTGTCTAGAGTGGCACCTTCTCCCATCAGGGTTTGGTCAGACTGCGTTTGTCACAATGTAGTCTCTGTGGTGCTCACTGGACGGCACTGGCGTGATGCTCTTCAACAGACGCTGGACGAAAGGAAAGAGAGAAATGTTAACAAGTCAGGGGTGTGAGAATTATTAACCTGAAACTTTTTTGTATGACTTTTATTGTAACAAAATAAAGAGAAATAATAATACAATGCTCTGAATTGGCAATAGACTGAGCTGTATTTACACAACTAACTCATGTTGATTCACCTCTGTTCCCTCACTGAGCCACGGACTGCATGTTAACACCTTTAGTATGCTGAACAGTATGCTGTTTGCTCTGCTGACTGCTGACTGTGTACATTTCATGAAGCCTGGGCACAAAGCTTGACTTCTGCGTGTGGACAGGTCATAATAACGCCGCCTTTGTGTCTACTGACAGTAGAGTCAATACTGGACAGGAGCCAAAGACTGACCCTTTGGCTCGACATGGGCTGCTCGCCGCTCTCACAATGTGCAAGAGGTGAATTTACAATCATGACGGGAGAGATCAATCAGACTTGTCTAACCTTAAAAGGAAATGTACTTGAGGTAGCTGGAAGTGTAGTCAAATTTACATTCTCAAGATAATTAGATAATAGTTTGTATGTTTAGTGTTTCAACCTAATTTGGCAGAATAGAAAAGCTTAATATAGAGACAGGGGAAATGTGAATAGATGCTCATAAACTCTGAGATACAACTTCTCCATGTTTTTGTATGGTTCAGAGGGAAAAGAGAACCTCCAGTTAATCACAGACTGTAATCCCAGATGCTACGTTGCTAACTCTTCCAAAGAACAAACCTGCTCTGTTTTTCCTGCAATGGTATAATTCAGATTATAGTTTGTCGAATGTCAATGGCATTTACAAATGAGCTTATTTGTCTAATGACCAGCAGACATGCTCTTGCAGCTATTGTCCATTTGTTGTGATATTGGGTAACACTATATTAATTCAGTCCAGCAACAATTTTTAAAGATATTCACTACGATCCTGGATGACTGAGAGCCGTCACATAAACACAAACATTTTGGGCAATATCCAAACAGGGTTTATGAATGAAATATACAGATGAACCTGTTTGAAAGTGCCCTTGGCGTTGAGCAAGTAGTAGACCATGTAGGCAGGCACACAGATGAATGAGGACACGCCGATGCAGTAGCCCAGGACAGTGGTCCAGGGAGGGTAGTGGTAGTGGAACAACTTCACGTCAGGAGGGAAGGCCAGGAAGCTGATGATGATGAACTGGGGAGAGAGAACAGTTAAAATATATAGATGGATATTGTAGCAGATAAAACGTACCAATTAAAGAATATGAAAAAAGAATATATAATGAAATAAACTAGAATTCATGTGATTGATTCTCCTGTATTCAAGCACAAGACATGAAGAAGCAGTAAAATTTAATTTAATTCAATGAAACAGTACATCCCCACGATTCTGGAAGTGCAAAGACTCATGGGAGTTTCTCCAAAATAAATAAAATGTACTATAGTTACTATAATTGAGGGAGATAATAAAACTGAAAAGCAACCCCCCTCTTGGAATGCCACATTAACGTAGTGGAGGGGTTTGAGCACCCGAATGATCCTGGGAGCTCTGTTGTCGGGGGCTTCGTGCCCCTGGTAAACATGGCAAACAGGTCCTATTTCACGGGTCAGACAAAGAGCGGTTCAGAAGCCTCTTATGAGAGACCAACAGGCCCGGATAGAATCGTGAGGCCGTGTTTTTGTGAACCCACCACCTGCAGGAGGAGCCAGAGGGGGCTGGTGCAATGTTCTTGGCGGTGCGGTGGCTTATTGAATGTCACAAAGCTCCTAATTGCCAGTGAGGAACCACCAGAGGTCCCTATGCTAAAGGAGGTATGATAAGAAGCATTGAAGTTCCTTTCCCTACCTCCTTCCTAACTAACAGCCCTATTCGGAAGCAGCCATGGAGAACATGAAGAACATGGACAGTGGCGTCACAGAGGCCATTTGTTTGTTGAGGTGTAATCAAGCTCAATTAGATCCACCTGTTGCAGCAGGTGCAGCTGATTAACAGACATGACCACTAGATGGAGCCAGGGAGTTTTTAACAGAGAGAACGGTTAGTCTTTTTTGTTTTAAGTGGAAGATGCATTACTTCCTGTACTTTGACAGTAAATACTTTAAAAAGTACAAGTTGTCTTCTACTAGAAGTAATAGCATTATGGTCAGTGAACCTGGTCACTGGTCTGAACTGGATATCTGCAACACCTGAGGCGTGGAGAAAACAAAAAGCCAAAGCCAAAATGTGACCTGAGGTCGCAGACACGTACTGTAGCATAATAATAATTTGGAACTTACCAGGAGAAAACAGGGACAGATCGCGACCCAACAAATTCTCCAGAACCACCCCGGATAGAAGCCAATCATTGTGTACACATCATTACAGAAACGATTGGTGCCTGCAACAAAAAGGGAAAAGGGAAACTTTTTTGTATAGAGTTCATGTGACACAAGTCACCCAACGTGCTTCACAAGGGACATTTACTCCATACTCGGTGATAAGCTACGTATGGAGCCACAGTTGCCCTTGGGTGAACTGAGCCAACGGACACAACAGACTCTTTGTCGAGCACAATTCAAACACAAGGAAACTCAAAGTGCTTCACAGTTGCATAAATATGTCCTCTTCCTCATGTGTTTTTCTTACTTTCAAGTAATTTTTCATCTTACCATAAAACCAGGAGACAGCGATGACCTCCAGTAGGACCACAGTGATGACCGCTGGACCTGTGGCGTACTCCTCGAACAGCTTCACCACAAAAGCTCCACCCTGAAAACAAGTCATTTAGCACTTTATTTATACCCGTTTGCACTGAAAATGATGGCATTAACTTACATAAGTGAGAGTGGAGAGTGCCCCGAGGTAGCAGATACAGACCAGGCCAAAGACGACCCACTCACGTCTTTTCGCGAGAAGATGGGGAAACTCGTCGAGGATTGCGGTGATCACCCCCTCCAGCCCTGCAAACTTTGGAGAAAACTGCATGTAGATCTATATGGGTTTAACTACGTACCCAATTTTTCACGTTTTCAACTCTTTTCTAAGCTTTCCTAACACATTCCTAACATCCCGGGGTGAAGATACAAGCAAGTTTCACGACTTTCACACGCACAAAACATAATAGGCTGCAGAGACAGTGAAGCGGCTTCTTTTTTCTCCAAATGTTTTAAGAATAACATAATGCGAGACTTCCGCTGACGTCATGCCTGCAACTGCAGCTTGAAGAGGGGGCTCTCGTCCAAAAGTTTTAAATTTTAAGTATACAGCGTCACTCAATCTCGGCATTTTTACCCCTGGACAGTGGACAACATGAGTGGGCCTAGTAAAGTAAACAAAACTACAACCAGACGCGACAATGCGAAGAACGAAATGGATGAAAGCCTCGCTAACCATGCTAAAGCTAGCAATGCGGCTACAGGTGTGCAACAAGATAGCATCGCAGAGCTACTGACAGAGTTGAAGAAAGTGAGGGCTGAAAACCAGGAGGGCCACGCACGAACCAAAACCTCACTCGATCGACTCGAATTTTCAGTACAAGAGCTCAACACGAAGATCTTGAAGCACGAAGACAGACTAAATGAGGCGGAAAAGAGAATCAGCGAAAATGAGGACAGGGGAATGCGGCATGAGCGTACATTAAGGTACCTGCTTCACCGAGAACTTGAGCTTACATCGCGCTGCGAGGACCTGCAAAACCGACTAAGACGCAACAATCTAAGGATCTACCAGGTACCAGAGGGCAGCGAAAAACGAGACATGATGAGCTTCATACCAGGTCTCATTCGCCAAGCTCTCAATAAACCGGACATGGAGCTAAAGATTGAGAGAGCCCACCGGGCGCTTGTGCCTAAACCCCGAGATACCGAAGCCCCCCCAAGGTCCATAATCGTAAGATTTCTAGACTTTACAGTGAAAGAAAACGTGCTTCGACTTGCATGGGGCCAGAAGAAAACTTTCTTTGAGGGAAAACTGATTTATTTCGATCATGACTACTCCCCTGATCTGCAGAGAAAGCGAGGGCGAGTCCGGAATGTGATCAAGCAACTCAAAATGAAGGGTATCAGTGCGAAATGTCTGTACCCAGCTCAACTCAAGATTCATCATGAGACAGGAGAGAAAACCTACGCGACACTGATGGAGGCCGCCACCCACCTACAGGAGATGGGCATCGCTGTGCGGACGGAGGAGCGAGAGCGGCTGGAGAGTGCGGCGAGGGAGGACAGATGGCTGTTAGCAGGACAAGATACGCGCAGAGGAGAGGCGACGCTTGCAGCTGCGGACTATAACACCTTCTTTAAAGAAATGCAGTAGATAAGTATTGCCTTATCAAGAAAAGTTGCGCTAAGTTTACAATAATAACATGCCGAGAATATTTAATTTTATTTTTATTTTTTTAATTTAATTTTATTTATTTATTTTGCTTTTCAATAAGAATTTTGTAGAGTATAACTAAACGCTGTATAATTTTACCACATATTTTTAGTTTGGACGATAAGGAGTGTCCCCTGAGTGTAATGCACTCACAAAGCAGTCTCTTCTACTCGAAAGTGACTGCACTGGCATTTTGCCTTACATCAATCCCAGAGATAGCTCGTCACCTATCTCTGCCCCTGTACCAACGGGAGCTGATCACTTTAAGACCAGCTGGTTACTTGGAAGTTGAACATGTTTTGGCAACGGTTCGGCCAAGGTTCTATGTTCCCTGTTTTTTGACAGATGTTCTGGGTTTAAATGATCATAAAACATTGTGTTTTGTCACTGAAAAATATAGTAAAGATAACCATTTTCTGTTAAAACGTATTTTAGTGAAATATGTCTGTGGTTAATTTGGTCAGCTATAATATAAAAGGTATTAATAATCCCATCAAGAGGAAAAAACTGTATAGTCAGCTAAAACAATTGTGTTGCTCTATTGCACTGATTCAAGAAACGCACCTCTCGGATAAAGAACATTTGAAACTAAAACGCGAATGGGTAGATCAGGTATACAGTGCTTCGTGTAAAAGTGGAAAAAAAAGAGGAGTTGCAATTCTTTTTCACAGATCAGTTAACTTTCATAATGAACAACTAATACAGGATGATGAGGGTCGCTATGTCATGGTAGTAGGCAAAATTGATGACGTAAAAGTTACAGTTCTGAATCTGTATGCCCCTAATGAAGACTGCCCACAGTTTTTCCAGAAAATTGCCTCTATCTTGGCCGACAAAGGAAGAGGAATAATTATTGTAGGGGGCGATTTTAATTGTATATTGAATAGGACACAGGATCGATTACCTAAAGATGTTGGGCCAAGAGCTAAAAAGATGGTGGCATTGCAAGGAATGCTGGAAGAACTAGGTCTGGTGGATATTTGGCGCTCCCTTCACCCAAGAGAACGGGACTTCACATTCATGTCTCATGTGCATGGGTCCTATTCAAGAATAGACTTCTTTGCTATATCAAAAAAAGAATCATATAGAACTATAGAGAGCAAAATTGAACCCATAACAATTTCCGATCACGCTCCAGTTACATTGCGTATCCGTCTGGGTGTAGAGCCATCCTTTAGGTATTGGAGGCTTAATGTTTCTCTTTTAACTGATCATATTGTGTGCCAAGAGCTAACAAATGATTTGGTTGAATACTTAAATCTTAATGATCTTGACAATGTTCCCCCATCTGCTCTATGGGATGGATGCAAAGCTGTAATGCGGGGGAAGATAATAGCTGTATCCTCTAGGATAAAGAGACAAAGACTAAATGAACAAGGGAAACTAGAAACCAATATAAGGAAGTTACAAAACGAACATAAGAAAACACAAGACAAAAAAATACTCCCCTTACTAAAAGAAACTATGCAGAAATTGGACGAATTACTTACTTACAAGGCAGAAGGAGCCCTTAGGTTTGTAAACAGAAAATACTACGAAATGGGTAACAGAGCGAGTAGACTACTTGCCTTCCAACTACAAAAAGCTCAATCAAGCCGAATTGTGACAAGAATTAAACATCCAATAACTAATGATATAGTAACGCAACCTAAAGACATAGCAGAAGCATTTGCAGCTTACTACACTTTGCTATATGAAGGCCAAAGCCAAATTGATAAAACTGAAAAGATTGCAGGATTCTTGGAGCCACTTAACATGGTTAAATTAACTAATGATGAGACTGCAGACTTGGCAAAGCCTATAACAATAGCTGAGGTCAGAGAGACTATTAGTAACTTGAAAAATAACAAGTCACCGGGAATTGACGGATTCCCGGGGGAATATTACAAGATGTTTATAAATGAACTATCTCCAGTTCTGACAAGAATATATAATGATGTTTTGAACAGCAAAGACCCACCTGCCTCCTGGTCAGATGCGATAATAACGGTGATCAAGAAAGAGGGAAAAGATCCCACGCTGTGTACTGGTTACAGGCCTATTAGTCTTCTGTGTGTCGACCTTAAGATCTTAACAAGTATCCTTGCCAAACGTATACAAAAATATATTAAGAAACTGGTAAAGCCTGATCAGACAGGCTTTATTAATGGCCGTCACGGTTCAAATAATATCAGAAAGACCCTAAACCTGCAATCACTTGCCACCTCAAAAAAAGAACCATCAATGCTTCTCAGCTTAGATGCCGAGAAGGCATTTGATCGAGTTGACTGGCAATATTTGCAACAGGTACTACTAAAAATGGGGTTTGGAGATAAATTTGTGGGCTGGATAATGATGTTTTATAAAAATCCAAGATCAAGAGTTAGGGCTAATGGACACTGCTCTGATTTTTTTAGCCTGGGTAGAGGAACAAGACAGGGCGATGGGCTCAGTCCAGTCCTGTTCGCCTTGAGCATCGAGCCACTAGCAGAATCAGTGAGACAAAATCAAAGCATACAGGGCATAAGAGACGAGAGCGGAGCAGAGCACAAAATTGCATTATTTGCAGACGATGTGTTGTTATACTTGAAGAATCCAGACTCCTCCATTCCAGCACTCCTTCGATGCTTACATGATTATGGTTATATTTCAGGATTCAAGATCAATGAGAATAAGTCTGAAGCAATGATGATGTCTGGAACATGGCCAAGCCAACTAAATACGACAACATCATTTAGACAATGCCATCAGGGCTTTAGGTATCTGGGGATTACTCTAACACCAAATCCAATGCAACTTTTCAAATCTAACTATAATAAATTAATAACACAAATAAAGGCAGATTTGTCGAGGTGGGAGGTTCTACCCCTGTCCCTATTCGGAAGAGTGGAGACGGTCAAGATGAACATTCTACCGAGGCTCCTGTACTTATTTCAATCTTTACCGGTATGGGTTCCTATGTCCACATTTACCCAGTTAGACAAAATGCTCTCCAAATTTGTGTGGCAAAATAAGAGGCCGAGAGTTAGACTAAAAATTTTATGTTCACCAAAGGACCTGGGTGGAGTCTCTCTCCCAAACATTAAGTATTATTATTGGGCTTCACAATTACTTGCGATAACACAGTGGATAAATAATGACCAGGAGGCGGGTTGGATCCAAATAGAGCAGAATGCAATATCAGGTGTACGACTATCAGTCCTACCGTTTCTGAATGAAAAACTCTGGAAGAAACTCAAACTGAATAATGTATGGGTGAAACATACACTACAAATATGGAATTCAGTAAGGAAAAAACTAGGAGGTGCAACTAACTTATCACGGGCCATGTCTATATGTGGTAATATTGAATTCCAGCCGTCATTGTGGGACAGTGGCTTTAAAAGATGGGAGAGCAGTGGTCTGCGTACAATTAATCAATTATTTGAAGGTAATCACTTAAAGTCTTTTTCTCAACTACAAAATCAGTTTTTCTTACCCCCAAAAGATCATTTTCGATACCTGCAGATAAGACACTATATCCAAAGTCATGCCAACTGGGACAAAGTAAGAGCAAAGCCCACAGGTATAGAGCAATACTTCATCACCTTAAGAGAAAAACACCTGCCGATCAAGAATCATGTGTCCCACATATACAAAATGCTGATGGGAAACCTGGGAGATAACACATTTGATGTCAGAGACAAGTGGGAGCTGGAATTGAATGTTATCATTGATGATGGAGCATGGAGGGATATGTGTGGGATCAGCCATAAAGGTATCAATAGCAATTTATGGAAAGAATTTGACTGGAAAATTAAAATTAGATATTTCAGAACCCCTCTAATAATTTCTAAATTTTACAAAAATATGTCACCGTTATGTTGGAGAAACTGTGGCAAAGTGGCTGATCTCACACATATACTTTGGGACTGCCCGGCGCTTTTTAAGTACTGGCAGGACATTCAACAGGAGATAGAAAATATCTTGACTGTCAGGATCCCCAAGGACCCAATGTTTTTTCTTCTTGGAACTATACCTGAAAACATTAATGATAAAGACCAACAGTACATACTCCGCATTCTTTTGCTGATTGCGCGGAAGATGATCACTGTTAAGTGGAGAAAACCTTCCCCTCCAACAACGACAGAATGGACGCAGAGACTTAAACAAGTCTACATAATGGAACAGCTGACCGCAAAACTCCAAATGAAAATGGAGTTGTTTTCACAAAGATGGACCCCAGTGACACACTATTTGCAAATGTGAATGTAAAACCCTCTGTCAATGTTGTATTTAAACATAACATTCATACTTTATTTAAATAAACTTGAAGTTCAAAAAAAAAAAAAAAAAAAGAATAACATAATGCAAGGAAACAACGTGGATTTTAAAATCAAGTACAAGAAAATATGTGTAAATATGAGTCTTTTTCTCTTGTAGACCTTGCGTAATGGACTAGAGAAAAATAAAACCCGTCAAGCAGCAGCAGCATTAAAAACATGTGCAATGAAAGCAAGCTGTAATATCCTCTGATTCAGGCCTGATTATCACAGGGTGATAACAGCCCTGGTCCTGTCTCCAGCTGGCTGCTTCTGCCCTGATAAACCCAGGCACATAAGAGACAGTATCACCTCTCTGCCTCATATCACAGACTATCACTTTGTTTTTCTGCTCTGTTATTCGAAACACGAGAAGAATAAACATCCAGTTACTATGAAGAGGCAACAGGTAAACACTGGACTGTTTTTAATGGTTTAAAAAAGACACCAAGAGCTTGGCAACAGAACAAACACCACACAGACAGCAGCAGGGGTAAAGCAGAGGTTAGATGGGACTCACTGTGCTGTCCAGACCCAGCATGATGATCATTAGGAAGAAAATGATGGCGAAAAACGTGGCGGCCGGCATGTTGGCTATGGCTTCTGCGTAAATGATGAACAACAGACTGGGGCCTATAAAAAGAAAAGAGATGATGCAGTCACGAGTTAAACTTAGCCTCGGAGACGTCGAATGTCATTTTGTTTACCGGCGTCTTTGGCCACAGCGTCCACGTCCTGCTGCCTCATCTCCGCCATGTAACCTAGAACAGTGAAGATCACGAACCCGGAGATGAAACTGGTCAGGCAGTTCACGGAGCTGGTCACCAGGGCATCTCTGGGAAGCAAGTAGGAATCGATTTGTATTTATTCGCTTTAGATCTGAGAAAGACGAGACATACTGTAGAAGTGCGCGTTACTTGTAGCAGTTGTTGTGGAAAGGATTGTAGCTGGCGAAGGCGAGGAGGACCCCGAACCCCGGACCCAGTGAGAAGAAGATCTGAGCCGCAGCATCAATCCACACCTGAAGATTATGAAAGAAGAAGTGTGTGACACGAGAGTCCTTTTAAGACATGCACTACAGGAACTGACCAGAACATAGTGCATGTTGAGTAAAAAAAATATCAAAACACTACAGATCAAAGAGATGCTCATAGGAAACGTAAATCCCCCAAAGGAAATTTAGACGGGCAGAAAAAGTCATTCAAAACTATACTTTTTATGGCAATATACTAACAATAATGATAAAGTAAATCCAGCATTGCTTTAGAAGTGAACTCACTGTAGTGCTGAGCAACTTCTGCCAGTCAGGTTTGAGATAGAAGACCACGCCCCTCCAGGCTCCAGGCAGAGTGGCCCCACGGATGAGCAGCACCAGGAGGACCAGGTACGGGAAGGTGGCCGTCACCCACACCACCTGACATAGAGGAGGAAGGAAGGAAATGTATTCATTATTCGGACAAATAGGAAATGAGTTACAACTAGTGCTGTCAATCAATTCATGTTTTAAATCGGATTAATCACACTTGTGAAATTCGATTAATCACAATTAATCGCAATACATTTTTCTCAAATAATTATATTCCTTATTAAAGAGGGGGTATTATGCTTTTTTCAATCACATAGCACCACCCCCTTTAATACTTGTCCGAAATGCTCAAATATAAAATATTGCTCACATTTCATTAACCAAATATTCACAGTTTCATAATTCATAGCCCAAGGCATTTCTACCTGCGCTTATTAGTCATATTTTAGGTACATTGGCTTTGGTGCAGAACATTTTTTAACAGAATCTGCAAACTGTTGGATACATAAAAGGACAAAATTAAAGTCATTTTTGTTGAAGTAGCATAATTAGACACTTAGCTCTCTCTGCGTATAAGTATGACGCTCTGAGAGGGTATTTATCCCTTTTCTGTGGAAGCATAGACAAACTTGAATGGTAGGACTAGCGCAATGTCTCGAGTTCATGTCTCCGAGTCCTGTACCGATGGTAAATAAACTTCTCCTGTATAAGACATCCAGACTGCTGCCTATTCTTCAGCTATCCTCTCGAACACCATTGTTAATTCTCCAACAAATACCAGTGCTTTGTCGTTCAGGTGACGTGTGCTCTCAGAAACAGGAGTGTGTTTGGTCAAAACTTATATGAATGATTTGTGATTAATTCATGATTAATGCACTAATTATTCCATGCCATTAATCGTTGAGTTAAAGTTTTAACTTTGACAGCCCCAGTTAAAAAACACAAGTGTCTTAATGCTTAAATGTGAACCGTCACTGCAGCGTTTTGCATTTTAAAATCTCCTTTGGTTTATTATTATGGAACGCACCAGGAATCTCACGCTCTATTACATTTGGGCAAAGAATCATCGTCCAAAGACAAAACAAAAAAGTCCAACCCTCCCCAAATACTGTTTATCTGAACTGTCTTATAAAAGGCACACTTCACCGTGTCCATAGGAATAGTTTGGCGATATATTACATAAAACATATTTTCCTTTTTTCTCCTATATTCTTGAATGCCTCTGCCCATCTAAAAACCTACATGCTCATGATGATGAGTTTCTGTTTTCTGTGTTTCTGCCAATCCACATATCTATCCATCCAGCCTTTATAACCGACCCCTCATCAGCCGCAGAGGCGCCGGGCATTACAGTACCTTCCCAGACGTCTTGACTCCCTTCCAGATGCTGAAGTAGACGATGGTGAAGATGAAGAGGAGGCAGAGGGCCAGCTGCCAGCTCACGGAGCCCAGGTGATGAAGGCCGTCAGAGCGGTGCACCTGCAGCACATGCCGACTGTTGTGGGCAAAATACAATGTTATATAGTAACATCATTAAATGGCATCATGAAGAGTAGATTGTAAACAGTTAGAAAATGAAACAACATCAGGTAGCACATGACTGAAACGCCTTCAAATCCACTCAGAGGGCAAAGCAACATGTAGTTCCGTAGATAAAACCGAGACTTGATAAATGTTAAAAACAGGAAATTCTGGCGCCGGGCTGAGGTGGGGAATTTGTTACTTCAAAATGCGATTAAGGAAAAGTCAACTCCGGATAAACCCTGGACATGTCCCACTGCACAAACACAGAGACAAAGCCTGAGCCGGTAGATATTAGACTTTGAAAACATGGGGGAATATGAGAGGCGCAGAGGTGCTCCTAAACAGAGGATATTGACTTTGCTTCAAATCACCTGAGATCAGATAGAGGCTGCAGTGGGATAGGGGCAGGATCTTGACTAAACACGGTTGAGCTTGGACTCCTAAGTGCCTCAATCCTGTTATTAGACTGAGAGGTACTTGTACAAACATGACAAACTGAAGGAAAAGGCTCCAACTTCTGTTATTTGAAACAGTGTGTGCCGTAATCAAGGGAAAAGTTCACTGCAAACGTCGAGTCCCTAGCATCCTTTCCCCCTCACCTCCGCAGCCTTTCCCTCCCACTTACATGCACTTACGTATAGAACTCCTGGGCGGGGGAGGTGGAGGAGTTGGACCAGGTCACGTTGCTGTCGGTCCAGGTGTAGCGGTAGCAGTTGGCCGTGTTCCAGCTGTTGGTGCAGGTGGTCCAGGGCAGGACGGGCCGAAAGGAGGAGAGCAGGTAGTACAGCGCCCACGCCATGATGGTGTTGTAGTAAAAGGCGATGTAGAGGGCGATGATGCAGATGGCGAAACCTATACCTGAGATCAAAGAAAGACGTAAAGAAGAGAGGGGTGACTTTATGAGTGATTTACCCCAGTACCCCCCAGTTTCAGAAAAAGTGTGTGTGAGTGATTAATTTCGATTAATATTTTTAATCATACCATATGCAATTAATTATTTGGAATTGATCGAAAAAAGTCCCGGGCCCAATTAAAAGCCAAATTCTCAATTTCCAAAGGACAGGCGGCACAAATACTCACACTTTATAAATATTAAAGAAATAATCCGAAACTTTCAAATGACACGAAAAATGCCCCAAACACATTTGAACAGAAATTCTTGCCAATATGTGTATGTTTGGGCCCGACTGATATATCGGCCAGCTGATATATCAGGCCGATATTAGGTTATTCGAGAGATTAAAAAAAAAATTACATCCTACATACTTAAAATATCGGCCAATATATCGACTATCAGCCCTTCATATATGAGCGATCGCGATGTCGTCACATCCGTTGGCCGTGGTAGGCATTTTACATTTTCATATTTGATAAACATTTTATTAAAATCCTATAATCAGCAAAAACAATGTCCATAAACAGGGCATTGCTTCTCTTGCGCTGTAACAGATCTATCATTTTATAAAACCGAGTTAGAGACCTGTATGCATCAGCTGTTGCCGACCATTCACCAAAACATACGGCTAAAATTGCGGAAGTAAACAATAACAGCGATCGCTCGTATTGGTATCGGTATTGGACCCCCAATCCATATCGATCGGGCCCTAATGCCTGTATGAATGTGATCCGGGACAGCCTAAAACATGTAGGTGTTTAGCTCAAGATAGCTCCTCTTATCCCGGCTGCCCCAGCAAAATTTATGGGTGCAGCGGACAAGCCTTTTCACAATCCAAAACTAGCTAAACTAAAGGTTGATTTGAGACGCCTGGGACCCAACCGCTAAGTGTGGACTCATTGTTTAAAAAAGAAAGTTGAAAAATGTTTTCTTTGCAGCTTCAGTCACACGGTGGAAAGCTTTTATGGAGATCAGTGGCGTTTCAAGCTCATTCCAAGTCTCTTCAGGTAAAAATGACTGGCATTTCGGTCATTTACATACGATCGAGTTTGTGAGCGTTTGGCATTTGGAAGCAAAATGTGAGGATTTCCATTACAGAGAGTCCACAGATGTAAGAGTGAGACGAGGGCTTGTCTCTGAGGGCACGCAGAGGTGAGGGGAGCTGTCTCTCACTGCCAAAAGTCGGTAAACAATTAATCAGAGCGTTGTAGCCTATTGTACATGTTGACAAGGAAAAGAGCGCCTGGAGCAAAAAAAACACCAAGACACGGAGAAGAAACACGCAGCACCTTCGGGCTGTGAGGCGAGAGTGCAGCCCAACTCCATCCACCGGGGCCGTATTAATGACTAATCAGCCTTCAGTGACTATCCCGTGTTACCTTTGAAGATGGGGCAGATGTGCTTCCAGATGGAGATGCAGCCGCTGCGGTGAAACTGGCCCAGGGCGAGCTCCATGTAAAACAGAGGCACTCCCCCAAACACTGCCATCAGCAGGTAGGGCAGCAGAAAAGCACCTGTGAATTCAAATTACTGCATCACTGACCATTCAAAACATTCAGCATTTTAGTCGTGAGGTTTTGTTTGTGAAACGATCAGTTCAGTTGCTCACATTTTGAGTCGTCTCTAATCCGAACCCTGATGAAATGCGGCAATAACACATCATTTCTGTGTTCGCTTTTCAAATTTACTTCTGCGCATCTGGAATGTTGAGCGATAGGTGTGACAGGTGTGTTTTTTATTCCTCATATTAAAAAAAAAAAACTCCTCGACCGTAGTGCATTAGTTTCTGCTCATATTAAATGTCTGGATAAAATCTGCAGCAAATTCAACCCACGCGAGGATTAATGATGTGATCAATTTGAAATGTGAACGGAGACGCATAACGTTCAAAGAGTTTTATGGAGGGGGAGGAGTGAGCGCACACAAGAGGAACATTTGTCGAAATCAACTTCGTCTGGCTCAATACAAAAGGAATTGAAAAAATATAAAGTCTTCTTCAGTCATGTGTTTGGAGACTTATTGACTCAACTGCGTACTGACCAAAACACCAAAACACATCCACAAAACTTCACACAATTCATTAGCAAAATAGTGCTGCGTATGGATATATGTATTGTATTGTATTTGCGCTTTCTACAGTAAATCATTTGTGATCTACTAATCCAGTCACCTTGTTTTGTTTTATTGCAAATTACAACTAAAAATGATCTTGAACACCTCTAAAACAACCTAGTTCAGATGAATGATTGAATTATCTATCTATCTATCTATCTATCTATCTATCTATCTATCTATCTATCTATCTATCTATCTATCTATCTATCTATCTATCTATCTATCTATCTATCTATCTATCTATCTATCTATCTATCACTTCTGTCAGTCTGCCCCAGGGCAGCTGTGGCTACATACCACTAAGACTGCATGACATGAGAAAAAGGTAAGTATGTTTTCTTTTGGTCACACATTATTACTTAGGCCGCGTCCTCTTTTAAGAGCAGATCTATCATTTATCTTGCGCGGCCGTGTCTGTGTGCACATCAGTGTCTTTTCGTGACATGGGGCCACAGATAAGGACCTGGTGGAGCGGGAGCCTGGGAGACAGGTTATTAAGTAAGGAGAAAGAAACTCGCAGCGCTCTCATGAAAAAAAAAAAAAACACAATTAATACCGTTGCCTCTATCAAGTGTGTCCCGGCCGCCATCTCTGCCCCGCTCGGGGAGACACGCACACAGCACAGGAAATTGCAAAGATTTTATTATTGCAAATCCAATAAAAGGGAGGTCCTGTTTGCTGCAAGGTGGACGATGTGTAGTAACAGTCTCGATGCATACCCTGTGTCAATATGAGCCGGAGCGTTTGTGTCCGACTCAAATAAAACAATATCAAAAGATCCGTGTAAGTCACTCATCCAATTGAAAACAAACATGGATGCAGACATTACAGCAATCTAAAGTCTGGCCCCCTGACGAAAACAAATGGCAACAATTCAAGCAATGAAACCAAATGTTCGACCCCTATGTCCCCCTAACTCCCTATCTCCCTATTTGGCTCCATTCGCTAACAGCTTCTCCTCTTTCAGTACATCCGTAAACCTCCCTTATGGTCTTCTACCTCTGGACGTCCTGCTGGGAAGCTCTAACCCCGACATCGACCCTGTATTGACAAATTCATTATCCCTTCTCTGTACATGTCCGAACCCTCTCCGTCTGGCCTCACTTTAACTCCAAAACGTGTGACATTAGCTGTCCCTCTGATGTACCCATTGCTAACCTTCCCCTTTCTTTTCAGACGTTTCAATTTAGCACTTTTGATATCAGTTTTGAAGTGTCTGTAGGCGCTATATAACACTGAAAAACAGTGACTTTTTAAACACTGCTTGTTCTTGTAAAAAAGGGTCACAGCAAAGATAAAAGGATAGGTCAAATGATATAATGCCTCAAAACTTTAGGGGATTTGCTGAATAAAGTTTAGATAAAGTAAACTTTGGTGCACAATGACCAAAATCCAACCTCTAAATATTGAGAGTGGTTCTTAGGCACTGGATGGCAGCTGCTGCACTGCTACTAGTCTTAAGGATAAGTTGTACCAACAAAGAAAGGAAGCACTTTTTTCCAAGCACAGTATTTCTTTGCAGTTGCTTTAATGGCTATAAATGTGTCAATGTTTAATCTTCACAAGCACAACAATCACCTCCCTGCATCATGTCTTATTGCTTTAAAGCAGTGGTTCCCAACTTCGGGACCAAGCAACCCACCACTCGCCAACATATCATGACATGCTGCGACCCAAATAAAACATTAATTTCACCTCATAATAAAAATGTTTTGCAATTTGACCCTGTTACCCAATATAAAGTCTCAGAGTTCTGCTGATTCAAGCTTTGATCAAAAGACGGACTATACAAAAGCCTGTGATCCCATGAAAATCATCCTGCGACCTGAGAACCACTGCAAATCTTTCCTGGACCAACTCCCTGGCTGAACGAGGCTCCTTTTTTTAACGTCAGCTCATACTTTAAATACAGCAGACTCTGTATATACTTAATAAACCGGGTGGTCAAAAGGCAGAATCTGTCTCCATTTCTCTACAATAATCTGAAATATTATCTTCTTTATTTCACAACCCTCTCAGAAAGACCTCCCTAGTGCCAAACACACCTCATCCATCCACTCCCCTCTTTCTCTCTCTTCCCCTCCCTCCCCCTCCTCACCTCCTCCGTTCTGATAGCAGATGTACGGAAAGCGCCAAACGTTCCCCAGGTCCACCGCGTAGCCGATCACCGACAGCAGAAAGTCCATCTTCTTGCTCCACGTCTCCCTGGGCCGCTCCAGACTGGTTTGCTGGACGACCAGAGTCCTGAAGCCTCCCACGGGGACGGAGGCGCTGTGTCCTAGGCCGGGCGCCGTCCCCCCGGACCCTGCCCCGCTCCCTTGCCCCTCTCTCGAACCTTGAGCGCCGCTTGTTGTCGTCGTCGTGAAGCCGTTGGACACCTGTTGATCCGAGTTGGACATTTTGGGCCCCTTCTGATACACCCCGTCCACAAGCACCACTTTCTCGTCCCCTTGCTCGCTCGCCTCCTCGTTCCTTTCCATAAGCCCCTCATTGTGGTCCCCTTTGTCCTTGGTCAGGGCGCTTGTCATCATCACGTCTTCCGTCTCCATCGGGTCGAGCCGCTTGTTGGTGTTGGCGAGGTCGGTTAGGGGCGGAGAGAGGAGCCCAGGAATGAAGACGGGAATGCGGTTTCAGAGTGTGATAAGGTGCCCATCAGGGGAACAGAGCTCCGGGACAGCGGGGATAGTTCAGGAAGTTTGGACTGGTTAAATTTGAACTAAATTTTTCCTTCCTAACTAAATGGAGAGAGAGAAATAAGGCAGAGGAGTGTAACTACAGAGAGTCAATGTATCTACTGTTGTAAGTTACTGGGGCAGCGGGACGTCTCCATTGGGCGAACGATCTGAAAGGCACAAAGAAAAAAGCATTGTCAGATAAAAACAGGTTCCAAACTATATTGGCAAAAAGTTATTTAAATGTCTCAATTTGAGCATACTTATTCACATTTGAGCTGTTTTGACGAGTCAAGATTTAGTTGGGCATTTGATCCAGATTATTTCACTTGTTTCGAGATGTTTCTGACTTGATTCAATACATTCTGTCCTTATTTCAGGTCATTTTCTTTGCCAATGGGGTAAGAAAATTTGTCTTTTATCCCATTGGCAGTTTTACTTTCTTAAGTCTATTCATTTAAACCAATGCTTAAATATTCACTTTTTGTAGTGCGGGGTCTTGTCAAAACAGATCGATTGATTTGACAATATGCTTTAAACTAAGTTGGGTGAAAAAACCCTTTTAAGTTAAAAACATTTGAATTATATTTACCACAAATAACAAGCAACACCCTACTTTTCTGTTTATATCATTTAAAATTTCCACAATTTCCACAATTTCCATGAGTAATAAAGCTCGGTGGTCAAATGTAAGAATAGAGATAGAAGATAATAATATTTTTAATAATATGGAAATAAGTCAGAGCCACACACGCCTTCAGTCACACAAGGAATAGCAAATTCATTGATTCATAAATAGTCAATAAATAGTAAATTTGAATGTACATGTATTTAAATATTTCAAAAATAATAAAATACTCACATAATTTACCTTTTTTTTTTAAAGAGCAAGGACAGTTTAAAGTTGAAAAAATAAAGTTTGATAAAAATGATTTAAATCTTTGATGTAGAGAGACAAAATAATCTCCCTCACACAGTCTCAGTAGAAACAAAAATCTTGTACTTTACCTATTCAGAATCCAAAAAGTGGGCAAACTACTCTGCACAAACTGGTGCAGCTCAATGGAGGCGCCGCGACCCGAAACTTTACAAATCCGCGTCAGAGTAAAAGTTGCAGGAGGAACTACCAACAGGAGCCTATCAGAACAGTGTGTTGCACATTGAGCGCTCAAAACCTCGGTCCTTTCTCTCTCTCATTTCTCTCTCTCTCTCTCCCCGGTTTCTCTCTCCCCCCGTTTCTCTTCCTCCCTCTCTCTCTCTCTAGTTGAGCGCCGTTCGAGATGCAGAGCCACATGTGTGTGTTACGTACAGGTTACATAGTCCACACGGAGAGCGAGACACGAGGAAGTTTGGCTCAAAGCACACAATTATAATCTAAACAGCAGTAATGGACACGCGCAAGTTCACTGTGAGGTCTGCGCCGACTCTTATTACACTCATTTTGTCGCGAAGTGCTGAAATACTCGAGCCCAGTGGCCCTCAAACATAAGACAAAATCAGAATTACACTTTCTCTACTGATAACAAGAGGCACTGATCTTAAACTGTGCTTTTCATTGCAGTGGGCCTGATAAGAAAAACAATTGAAACTGTTTCTGATAACAAGGTGACCACTCCACCTACAAAACCAATGGATGTTCCTGAAGAGAGACTAAATCCAGATATATTCGTTGTAATTTTTGCCCGTGCAAGTGAGCTTTGCCAACTATTGGATATTCTGACTCGAACTAGAATCAAGGCCATACGCTTGGAACAACCCTCAGGCATAAAAAAAAAAGACACAAAAATTCACTTTAAGTCTTCAACTCTTAACCCCCATCTGAACTGAGCACATTCTCTCCAGTTTGGCTTTACCCAAATCGTGCCAAAAAAGTGTCAAAATAGCGTCAGAAAACAAGACAAACAACGAGGACAAAAGCACAACCAAAAAAATGACAAGAAAACAACGGAAAAAGTGGCGACAAAAAAGCCACAAAAGAATGGCAAAAAAGACACAAAAACAAAACAAAAATGCGGGAAAAAAACGAACAAGAGAGCGATGGAAAAAGTGGCAACGAAGCCACAAATAAGCAACGAAAGAGCAGCAAAAACGTAAAAAAAAAAAAAAAACGGTGATAAGAAAAAAGGGACAGCAACGTTTAGATCTGTTTTGCAACGATCTGTTATGTTACACTGGCCTATAGCTCGCCAGTCAAGAAACATTTAGATTTGGGTAAGGCTGAACTGGAGAAAATGGGCTCAGTTTAGAGGTTAACCACTTAGGGTTAGGATTAGGGTTAACAATTATTTACATTCAAATCTCAAAGCGTATTGACTGGAGAGCTTGCAGCCTGTATGCAAGTGTGATTCCTGATTTGAAAGCCAAGACCTTCTAGTTTCTAAATAATATGTGTGCGATCTGTGTGAGTGAAACACATGTTATAATTGCCATTTTTAACCCTGGTTAACTAACCCTAACCCTAGTCCCCTGATCAGGGAGGACGGCAGGTAACAGGGGATGTCAGCGTCCACCTTCGGTCCCTGAACCACGCTATGAGGACTTTAAAAACTCATGATTTTGTGACAGAATAAGACAAAAAAAAAACATCATTCAAACAAACAGCTCTCCTCATGTCACCACCTCCGTCACAGTCGCGCCTCGACAGCCTCACACGCACCTGCTCAGAGGAGAGACTTTTACAACAGAGCTGCAAATGACGTCCGTAGTCCTGTTTTAGCTGCACTTTTGGAAGAGCTCACGTTTTGAGGAATTTACTGCAGCTACCGCTTGTTTACGTCTCCGGGTGATAAAACAAAGTGCCCCCTCGGCGAGGCGGACCGCAGGGCTCGGACCGTGCGCTTTAACGCACAGAGGAGGTGGTGCTAGCTACTCCCTAAAAAAACAAACTAAAAACACTTGACTCTCCTCGGTTTCTATGCGACACTGACTTATTTACATTATAGGAGAAGAAAGCGGAGAGTGTAGGCGATTACTACCTATCGTGCAGACTTCAGAAACGGTTGAATGAGAATAATGTGCTTATCAGAGCTCTCGGGAGTTTCCTGAATCATTTTAAGCTTAAGATGATCACATTTTCTAAAACGAGCTTTATCCTTTGTTGCTTTAAGACATAAAGATGTACCTTTTTGTGAGCGCTTCATTAAAACACTACGAAACGGGATATTTATTCGAGCACAATGTAACTTTTTGGTGGCATAAAAGTGGAACAATCATAGAGTTGTTTGAACTTGCATCATGAAATCTCCCCATGCTCACTTGATGTCCTCTTTCACCTCATCCACAGAACTTATCTTTACTCTTCCTCTCGCCTGACTGCATAAACCTCTGCATCCTCCACTCATTTTCACTATCCATCCGTCTGTACATGTTCAAAGTACTTTATCCGGCCTCCCTGACTTTCCAAAACATCTCAAATAAAACAAACTGTCCCTCTCATGTTGTTGTCATTCCTAATCCAATCCTTGTTACTCCCATAGAGAACATCCGCCTCCTGCCTTCAAAACATTGGAATAACACCGGTCTCACTGATCACAACATGCTGCAGATCAGTGTTAACAACAGAAAGTTTAGTCTGCATTAGAAAATGCACTGCACTCTCTCGGGCAGGGGTAGGCGTGTTTGCTTGGTGGAGGGATGATTTTCTTCAATGTAAAAAGGCCAAGGGCCGAGCCTGACAATTTCAGCCAAAAAGTAAAGCACCACTTTCAACAAATGCCAGTGCTGTGCATAATAGATTATCTAATTTGGTGTTTAAGTAATCGACAGTATTTCTCACAGTACTTATCCTTATCCGAACACATTTTCTCCATTTCGACCTTACCCAAATGTAAAAGGCTTGAAAAGAAGAGCGACAAAAACGCAAAAAAGAAAAAGAAAATGGCCGACAAAAGAGAAACAGCGACAAACTCGCAGCAAAAAAAATATGAAAAAGTGACAAAAACGCAAAAACAAAACGTGCGGCAAATCAGTGATGGAAAAAAACAGAACGGCGACAAAAACACAACATAAAAGTGAAGACAACACTGCAGCAACGCAAGGTAAAAACACAGATCAGTTTTGGTGATCTGAGCTTTCAAATGAGGCATTACTCCTATAGGTTGTAAGCTCCAGTCTAGAAGCTTTTAGATTTGGGTAAAGCCGAAGTGGAGAAATGTTAAGGCGTGGGTTAAGAGGTTAAACTATAAAACTGTTAAGGTACCTCTGAGTGTATACAAATATTTCTCAAATCATCATCTTGAGGGCCAAAGGTTCTATGCTGGAAGGCCAGATTTGGCCCCCACGCCTGACGTTGCCGACTCCCTGCTCTAGGGAAACACACTTGAATACAGCAATAACAAGATATTGAGAAGTCGTTTCAACCAACTCCGTCCTGTTTTTTAGGTAATGACAGTTTTACAAATGTCACAGGGGACTCAGGGAAGTCAACCGCACACTTTGATTTCGCTCAATTTTCCAACTGGACTTGCGACTATCTATGTTCAGGACGTCTCGAGAGGAAGCTCGATCGCTAGAGGTCTCCCTGTGTTTAGATTTGATTTAGATCCCGGATCTAACACAAAGTAATGTTTCCCTCCATCCATTGACAAGTATGCACAGAAGAGAAACAAACGACAGCCAAAGCAACGAGTGCGTCCTCAGTTGGCCTTGTTTACACATAACCTATAAGACCTGCCTAAAGCATTCTGACATCAGACTTTAACACTCACCACAACAGGGCTCTGTATTTCCTCCAATCCCAACGATGATGATACCAGAAGAGTAACCCAGCCCTCCCTTCTCCAGATCTCCTCCAGGCCTGATGGGTTTCTTCTGAGACGACCACTTGATGGAATCCTGTGCGTGACGCCAGATTGTTGTGGATTTACTATGTAAGAACGATCGCTTTTTCCGTGGCTTTTTTGTCACTCAAGAACCTTCATTGAAGATGGACAACCCCTGTACGACTGAGAGCCTACACAGCCATGCTTTTTGACATGTTTTTGTCACTTTTTTGTAGTGTTATTGTTGTGCTATTGTTGCTTTTCTGACAACAGCGCCTTTGTTGCTCTTTTATTGCTTTTTATTCACTTTTTTGTTGTTCATCCTCGCTTTCGTTGCTATTTTTCACACTTCATTCAAGAAGCTTTTAGATTTGGGTAATGCCGAACTGGACAAAATATGCTCAGTTCAGGTGGTTAAAAGGTTAAATAAGATTCAAAATTTGTCTAAAAAAACATGTTGCAAATGTATGGGTATCTGACAATAACCATCTTTTTTCACTCTATCCTCAAGTCCCCTCTGTTTCTTAATGTTTCTTATGCAACTGTATTCTTCACATAATCCAATGTGATGACATGCAGTCATTTGTCTGTGCTTAGCCAAAGACATGGGCCATGATTTGGACACAAACACTTTTCATTTGGGATATTTTGGGGATATTAACACAAGCCCCCAGCAGCAGCGTTTCCACCATCCTGTCTGTGAAATGACAAAGAAAGGGAATGAGATGCTAAAGGGTCGACTGATGGATTATCCTTGGTGCTATGTCATTGTTATTGTGCTTAAATTATTTCTATTTAATAAAAAAAAGGTCCATCCAACTTAATAGTTATAGAAATCGTAAAGAAATGCTATGATATATACATTTTCATCTTATTGTGGAGAATGGAGAAGGACCTTGATTATTCAAAAACATGAAATGAATACAGAAAAAATCCATTACTTTAACGATACACAGATAATAGAGCAGGCTTGTATCAAAAGTAATAAAAAGGTGTATAATGAACAAGCACACAGTCACAAGGCGAGATTAATCCTATGACAGACCTCGGCTTTGAGAGACATTGAGCAGCCACTTAGAAAATAGGCAGAGCATGAAAAGCAACGGCTATAGACATATATGGTACATGGTCATAATATCAGATATCTGGAATGATCAGACTCAACGATCACATCTGGTTTATATTCACCTATAGAAGTGGGAGAACCAAAACTCTCTCTTCAATCAAACCCATCTGCAGAACCGGGTGGAGCTGACTGGGTTCAATTCCCACCAGAACGGGGCCTTTCTGTGTGGAGTTTGCATGTTCTCCCCGTGTCTGCATAGGTTTCCTCCGGGTACTCCGGTTTCCCCTACCACTAAAAACATGTGCAATAGGTGAATCCTCCAGCCAGGTGATTCTGACCATCAGCCTGGCTCCACATCATGGAGATGGGTCCCCGGGCGCGGCACTGCCGTCGACCACTGCTCCTTACGGGTTGCCCCAGCGGCATCAAAGGATGGGTTAAATGCAGAGGACAAATTTCCCTACGGGGATAATTAAGTATACAAACAAACAAACAAACAATGATTATCTTCAGCAAAGTAAAACTCAAAAAATAGCATAAACTGTTCTTTGACTTTTATAAAGGATATAAAGACTAGGGAGAGACAATTGGTAAATGGTCTCAACTTATATAGCGTTTTTCCACCTACATTAGGCACTCAAAGCGCTTTACAGCAAGGATCCACTCACCCATTCATACTCTCATTCATACACCAATGTACGCAGACACTGGGGGCAATGTGGGTGAAGTGTCTTGCCCAAGGACACAACAACAGTGTGCACTCAGGAGGTGGGATTTGAACCCCTGACCTTCTGATCATGAGACGACCTGCTCTACCATCTGCGCCATTGTCGCCCAATTCAATAAATAACCAGGGCTGGGACTCAAACCCACAAGGATGGAACACGTGCAGCCGCCTTCAGCTATGCTATCTTTTGGGATTCATTTAAAGGACCCTTTTTTATTTATTTATTTTATTTTTTATAAAAGATGCTTTTAATTCAAATTGAAAAAGGTTATTTTAATATTTTTATATCTTTTAATATTTGTCTCTGATATAATCTGATATCTTTCACATATGACACAATCATCTCATTATATCAGATCATGTTTATTTGCTCCCTTAATAATCTGAGAACTCCAGAAATAAGATCATGATCAGATGTGTGCCCTGCATGTAAACATAGCCAGTGGTTCTCAAACAGTGGTACCCTCACCACTGGTGATACAGGTGAGACTTTTGTTCCCTGACTCCTCAACAGGTCTAGACTTTATTTACTATAATTTTCTATGAAGTGAGAACAGATACTGTTGAGAGTGTTTTAATATGTTAATAACTTATTGATCTATTACCTATGGCAGATAATAATGCGTATGTAAGTATTTGTATAAATTGTATCTATTGTTTTTTTCAATAATACCCTGCAAACACAAATCATCTAAAAATGGAATCAGATAAACCATAACACCAACATCTGGCACGTATCACTGACTGATAAACAAATATTATTTAGGTTTTGCAAGAGTCATAATTCTTAAGTTCCCTGTAACTGAGAAACAAGTCTTTCCTCTCGGAAAAACCTGTTGCTGATTGAAGTCAGGGCTTGCCTCATATTGTGTTAATTACTAAAGGATTTCCTAGAAATGTTCTGGAATCTGGATTTATGCCACATTTCAGTTTAGTTTGACCTGAATTTTCCACGAGTTTTACACAAATCAAGTGATACTGATTTGCAGTTCACTGTTTTGAACAATCATTGTCAGGTGACTGTCGCATTATCGGCATCATAGTGCAATATTTCCACAATTAAGTTCATTGTATATTAATATTAGATAACCAAACTGATACATGATTATCAATCAAACTTTTTTTCCGCATTCTGCATCACCTAATACTTGTTTTGATCTCATATATTTTCTTCTTAAATTCTTCTTATCCAACTATGACACAAAATCATACTTTCAAAATAATTCCTAATTACTGACCTAAACAAAAGATTAGACCTACAGACCTG
Source organism: Gobius niger (assembly GCF_951799975.1). Lineage (NCBI taxonomy): Eukaryota > Metazoa > Chordata > Actinopteri > Gobiiformes > Gobiidae > Gobius > Gobius niger. The sequence goes on from NC_136852.1 coordinate 24,955,175, forward strand.
CATAAATCAGTCATGTGATTCTTGTAGGCTTATAGCTAACAAGTCAATATTTCAATGCTCTCTCTAAATTGACTACATTTACATTTTTAAACAAATATGTCAGATTTAACAAAATACTTCAGAGCACAGCAACAAGATGGTAATAGGATTGGCATGGTACTTACTACAGACCTAATTATATACAAACAGGGCACCCACCTCGCCCAGAAGATAAGTTTATAGACAAACTTTGCAATCTTACCTTGGTATGTCTGTATGTGTTGTCTGTGGGCTTCCTGTCATTTTCCTCCTCTCTCAGCTCCATCTAAACCCACACAGATCACACATGCGTAGGCTTACACAGCGGGCCATACTCTGCATTGGCCACTGGCTTAGTTAAGGCACAAACACGCATATACCCTCAAGCATGCATGCAGAAGGCAGCCTCTTACCGAGCAGGCAGCAACCACTCCACCACATGAAGCCAGAGAAAAGGATTCTTACCCCTAATCCTTGGTTCCTTACTGCATATTCATAAGAGGCCAAAGAGAAACACGAGAGCCACAAATGCATAAATTAGGTTATAAATGGCTGGGACGTCTTATAAGGGAGATTTTGTTTCAAAGATAGATTAATCCTGTCTGTGCTCTTGCTGTAACTAACCCGTTTAATGCCGCCTGCAACTTATTGGGCCATTGGGAACAAGCCAAAGTACAGTGCGGATGGCCAGGCAACTTAGCTCAGTAGGATATTGATGACAATGAAAATAAAAAGCTGCCAATAGTCAATATCTGAATTTGAATTTGAATGGTTGTGCAATGAGCCAAAGATATATTTTCCAACTGAGGACAATGAAGTTAATCAAGTTCAGTTAATCGATCAGTTAATCAGTTGAATCAAATCAATATATATCTACTGACCTCTTAATCTGCTCTTGCATTAGGCTACTTACTATGTCAAGGCCCCGTGACTTTTCACTGCAGACGAAAGCAGCCTGTTTGGGTGTTGGACGTCATTCCAATCAGCATCAGCTTGAAGTGTTGGGTTAATCCTCCTCCTCATTGCAACACACACACACACACACACGAAAGGAAGCCACTCTTATGCACACAAGGAGGAGGAGGAGGAGGAGGAGGAGGTAAACGTGCACAGGTCAAAGCAGGTGTGATTCTGACCTGTCACATACAAGTGGCAAATGGACACAATCAAAACATTTGAATCTCTGTAGTGTAGGCTAAGCTCTGCACATGCTCGAGATTATGCCCAATAGTAACAGCTTTACAGCAGCCTGTTGAATATAATCTTTAGGCCTATATAAATAGCACAGAAACTACCATGTTGTTAAAAAAAAAAAGAAAAGAAAAAAGGCTACTATAGACTATGTGTTTTGTGTGGATTTCTTTTCCCAAATGCGACAATTATTCCAGTGTGGCGCTCCTGGCATAGCTAAAAGGGGGAAAAAAAGAATAAACTTTATTTTTTTTATAATAATACAAAGAGTACCAGAGTACTACAACTTATAAATTGGGGTCTAGAACCCTTGCCAGACCCCAACGCGCGGAACTCAGATGTAGACCCACTGTAGTTACCCAGTAGTGATGTTTGCTCTAAGCCGCTCACCTCTTTTAAGACCACCTGACTGTAACTTTACAGGCAGCTCATCTTCATGGAGATGTGGACTAAAAGCTGCCAAATAGGTTACTTTCTCATCCAAATCCATCCTTTAATTATCCAGAAATAATATTTGCTGTTAGCAGGTCATAAGGAGTGCATTTTGTAGCGATGACTGGCAACAGAAGAAAACAAAATGTATGTTACACAGTGTACCTTTAACATGATGCCCTCTGTAAGCAGTAATGATCTAAATGTGTACCTACAAATTAGTTCTCAGACAATACGAGTTTCCTGGCTTATTAAAAAGTCATTATATTAAAAAAAAGCCCGTCTTTTGAACAGCTCTCTTAAGTTAGCAGATGCCAATGAAATAGCCACAGATCCCATCACTCCACAACTTTATTTGAGAACACACCTGTGCCTCCAAGCAGAGCCATTGGGCTTTCTAAATAACCCTATCATCATTACGGTAATGTGTTTGTGTGACACCGCCTGGCTAACTAGGAAAGAAGTCACTCAACCACTGACAACTGAACACATGAGGCGGGACTTGACTTGAGGAACATGTCTGACCATCAGAACGTGCGCACAAATATGAAGGTGTGGCAAAGTGTGCGCCCCTGCAACCGCGGAGAAAATAAAAAAAAAAAACTGAAGAAGTGCGTCCCTGCCCTGTCTGTTTCTTGGGGCGCCGCTCCTTACTCACCTGGCTTGGTGCTGATCGTGGTGTGGGAACCAAAGGGACAGAAGCGGGTCCGTTGTGGCTCGGATGTGCTGTTATCTCTCCGTGGAGTTGTGCCCGCACCGGTGGCGGCTGAGGCCTGGTCAGTGGCGTAGCAAGGGTACCAAGGGGCCCTAAGCAAGAATGTTGGTGGGGGCCCTCTGGTGGCCGATCGATCGATGTACTGTGCATTGGGAGAGGACATCATTTGGGCAGGAGCGGGTCACCTGACAACTCCCATAATGCAGTTCTTTGCATAAGTTTTCCTCAGAACATAAGGCTGAGGTTCTTTAGGTCATGAAGCGTGTTACAATAAACTATTTTCACTATTAGAAACATAATCTGGTGGAGCCATGAGTAAAAAAGTCCACTGCTCATTGTAAGTGAACATTAGGGAACCATGACTCACTAAAGCATGCAGCAGGATGGAGATGAACAGCGCCACGGAGCATTGGTGGATAGATGATGTAACTGCACCATCCAAATCATTAGGAAATCATCAAGCGTTTACTGCAGACTTCAGAATAACGGGTTGTTAATGGGGGGCCTTGACTGGGGGCTCACAAGCTACGCTATGCCTGGTTTACGTGTGTGCGTAAACTTCTCTGTTCTGCGTTGAACGCAACCGCCTCCACACGTGCAGCTCCCACGGGCTGAACTGATGAGCAGCCAGGTGCGTTCAACGCAGAGCGGGATTTGACGCTTGACTAACCAGGGTTAAAACACGCTGTGGTCACCTCATGCAATCACCACTCTTTCTTCTCCCCGTCGGTGAGTTCTGTTGTCGCCCTTTAAACTCCATGTGTGAATAATGTGCGCTCAACAGCGTTTTCTGTTCAGTGCTCCGGTGGCTGGTTTTGGCGCCTGGTCAGCTGGGAACGTCCTCGCGGGTGAGTTTGGCGTATTGTTTTGCGTACGCAATTTGCACTCACGAGCGCCCCTCTTTTCCCAGGGTCACCAGAGCTGGTAGAGGCTGCTGACACCTTTTATTGAAAACCACAATTAAACTGATATTAGCTGTTTTGCAACTGATCAAAGGTTTAGGACCTCATGCCACATCTGTGCAAAAATGTGGATTCGGTGTCAAGTATTCACAAGTGTTCACACTGTCATGACGTCCTTTATAAAGAAAAAAAACAACATTTGAACGCATAAGCAGCGCGCCATCGCTGCTGAAATGGGACGCGTTTAGAATTTCTGAAAAGATCCAAGGGGTAATAGACCATAAAAGTCAAGTGGAAGACAAAAAAAACCCTTTACAAGCACTGAGCAGGAGGTTCCAATTGGCTGTCCGTCAAGACACTGGGCGATCCTCGACCCAAATGAAGTCCTGGGCTCTCATTACTGGCAGTAAGTCGGACCTGTACCCAGTGCTTGTTGGTCTCTGTGTCACCGGTTCTGTTCATTACCTTTATGGACAGAATTTCTAGGCGCAGCCAGGGGCCGGAGGGTGTCCGGTTTGGAAACCAGGATCTCATCTCTGCTGTTTGCAGACGAATCGATGTTGTTTTGTTGGCATCATTAAATCAGGCCCTTCAAGCGTGCACTGGGGCGGTTTGCAGCCGAGTGTGAAGTGGCTGAGATGAGGATCAGCACCTCCAATTCCGAGGCCATGGTTCTGCACCTGAAAAAGGTGGTTTCCCCTCTACAGGTCGGTGGGGAGTCCTTGCCTCAAGTGGAGGAGTTCAAGTATCTCGGGGTCTTGTTCACGAGTGAGAAGCGGAGCGTGAGATCGACAGACAGATCGGTGCGGCGTCAGCAGTGATGCGGTCACTGTATCGGACTGTTGTGACTTTATTTGACTCTACCCTTGATACATTGTACCTGCCAAATTTAGTACAATGTAATGTAGAGCTACATAATGTAATGAGACACAAGTAAGTAAGTTGTAACCCTTGTGTCTTGAAACATTATGTTCCTCCAAACTACTAATGCACAGTACAAGTTATTACAGATTGTTGCAAAGAAGATTACACTGTTCTAAATTTGGCAGGTACAATGTATAAAGGTTAGAGGTCGCAGATTTGTTTTGTCTTTTTTTCCTACAAAAATATCTTTGATCGAATTTTTATAAAAAAAAAAAATCTTTTGATTTTTTTCTATTAAAAACTTGATATACAATTTCGATATATTTTACCCCCGATTATAAAACTCAACTAAATATATATATATATATATATATATATATATATTTTTTTTTTTTAAATAAATGTAGTTAAACAGCTGCACTGTCTTCATCACACCACCAGACTCTGTGGAACTACTCTTAAGTGGTTTCAAACTGCCTGGAGGAGATAAAGGTGTGGATGACTGAGAGCTTTCTCCAGCTAAACGGCCCTAAAACTGAGGTCATCCTTATTGGCTCTAAAAATCAAATTCACTCTCTTGGTCAGTACCATGCTCTCGTCCACTATCACAAATCTGGGGTTGAATTGATCCCCACCTAACATTTAATGTAAGTGTCTAATCTGTAAGATTACATGTTTTCATCTACGCAACATTTCCAAACTCTGTTGGTCCTTTTCTCTTGCAGACGCTGAGAAGCTGGTCCAGGCCTTCATCTCCTCCAGGTTACACTAATGCAACGCGCACTCCTCATCACCAATCCCTGGCAAGAGTCTTCATCCAGAGCAGCGCTGCCAGGGTCCTGATGAGCACGTCACCCCCATACTCCGCTCACTGCACTGACTCCCCAATCCAGCACAGGGTACAAAATCTGTCTCCTCACCCACCAATGCCTCCACAGTACTGCCCCATCATATCTTACCAAACTCCTGACCCCCCACATCACCACCAGAAGACTCCACAGCACAGGCAGTCACCTCCGTCACCCACTCAAAAATTAAAACCAATCTCCGCACCATGGGAGACGGGGCCTTTCAGGCTACAGCCCTGCGGCTCTGGAATGCCCTTCCAGAACATCCAGGGCACCACGTAGTCTGCAGACTCTTTTAAAAAACATCTTTTTATTCAGTGCTGTATACTTTTAAACCATTGGCTACTTTTACATTTTACTGTTACACTTTGAGATTTGTAAAGTGCATCAACAAACCTTGAAAAATAGCAAAAGCAGTCACTGTTAAAAAGTCACTGTGCAGATTTTTATAATGCAAGATAATTGTATAATTTCAAGTACAATGCATTCCCCTCAGTGTGTCAGATGTTAAGGACACGTTGCTCCTTCATTGTTGTCATTTGGGCAAAACAAAGAAATATGGATCACACTGTATGAGGCTGTACAGCATGCATTCTTCATTATCTTCACTCTCTCGCACAGGAGGCTAATCCTTCAGCTGCTAGGTAGGCTATTCCTTAAAACATCCTGGCTTAAGATCTGGAGTGCTCACTGAGCTCGCCCGCTGATCCTGCCAGTCTGTGGTTGGAGAATGGGTTAAATGCAAAGGCAGGAAAATGGTAAATAAAAGCTCTAATTTTAATGTTTTTTCAAATAAAAAATCTTTATTTTGGTAATGAATAAAACAGACGTGCACAATTCTGCTGTACTGTGTCAAAATGCGCTCTAGTGCAAAAATATTCAAGTGTTTAGGTCTTTAAAGAACTTAATCTAAAAACTTAACGTGTACGAGCAACCTGCACTCTCAATCTTTTCATTACATTTAACACAGGTCATGCCAAGTGCACCATCTAAACCGTTAGTCTTTATACGGAATTCATCTGAGCAAAATGAACAGTGAACTGTCATAACGTTCACTAAAACATAAAATCATGACTTCTACTCACAGTGGAGAGTAACAAAATGTTTTACTCATGTCGCCTAAGTATGAGTACAACTTCAAATTAAAGTAGTACTGTGTGAATAAACGACTCAAAGATGCACCACTTCAGAAAGCTACTACTGAGCAGCCAAAAAACCCGCCTCAACTTTTCCTCTGTGCCTTGAATATAGAGCAAAAAATGTACTGTGCTGATATCCACTGTTGATCGGCTCCTGAATAACACCTTGGCATGACATTATTATCGCATAAAAGTTGAAATAAGGCTGAAGACAACCATACGTCTTGTGTTTTGGGTTGAGGTACGAGGCCCTCTACACCTGCATTTAATTCCAACGTGTGATTCATTGGTTTCGGAGGGGGCTTCCTGCGGCTTCCTGCGGCTTCTTGATAAAGTCCACATTGAGACAAAAATCACACGAGAGCAGCTTTATGTTGGCTAGAAGACAAAAATACTTACACTTTTAAATGTAAGTGACCTGTGCACTGCATGTATGTTGAAATATTAAGGAGCTGCACGGTTACCAAATGTAAGGTTTACTTAAGCCTATGTGGTAAATCAGTCAAAATCTGATATATTTATGGGAGGATGAGGACGTTAACGTCAATCTGGACCGTCTAAAGGTTTTGGAGAATTGAAATAATTCCAACAACATTATGGGCAACAGTTGTAGCCAGGGGTTTCCATAAAGTACTTGAAAAGTTGGTATTGCCTAATTGACCCATTTTACAGTGAGTAACCAGTAAAACACCCGATCTGCAATAATATAACTCACAAAGACAAAGAAGTCTGGTAAAAAAAGAAATCAAAACCTTTATTATTTTATCTAGAAGAGTTTGATTTGAAGGTGAGGGGGAGGGGAGGAGGTGTAGAGATAAAAGCAGCAGAGGAAAAGGCCGGACAGTTGTGGGGCTGAATCCGAATTTTCCCGTTAAGCCAGCGCTCCCATTGGGTCCCAGGCAGGAAGCACCACGGGCTCCTGCTGCATCACTTCCAGGACCTCTGCAGGGAGGAACCTCTTGTCCACCACCACCTCGTACACGAACTCGGAATACCAGTCGTCCGTCATGATCAGGTAGCCTGTGAGGAGAGAGGAGACGAGTGTAGGTCAAGTGTCTAGCCATTTTCTTGTCTCATCGTCCATCCAGTTCTGCGTGTGCCTTCGTGACACAAATGACTTAGGCCGTCAGTTCAAGCGCTCATTATCAGCACTCTCACCCATAACCTTGTATTATTGTTTTAGGCAGCTAAATGATGTGGGAAACATGTGCACTTCCCGACCCAACAACCCACATCAGCCATCACCTCAACACGCCCGCCCTGATAAAAACTAGAACAATGTCTCAATTGCAAGAGGTTGTGTCCAAAATGTGGAGCCGTTTAAATAAGGAGGACGTGCTTGGATAAGTTCAGTTCAGTTCAGTAAACCTTATTTATCCCACATGGGGGAATTCCTTTAGAGCAGAAAACATAAAATATACAAAACAGCCACACAAACCACATGAACTAAGCAAGCAAGTGGAGCTCACACATAGATACAGTCTGTCTGAAACACAGGCAGGTGACAACCTCAAATTAAATTAAGGAGAGTTCAGGAGTCGTATGGCCTCCGGGACAAAAGATTTCATATAGCGGTTCCTCTTACCGCATGGCAAGGCCTAACGACGCCCTGAAGGCAACAATGAGAATTCACCATATAGGACATGCTCTGGTGAAGCAAGAATTGTCTTGGCTTTCCTGGAGATCTGCTGGTCACAGGAAACAGACAGATCCCTCAACTGAACTCCAATGATTTTAGAGCAGGTTTTTACAACTCTAAAGGTGCGTACACACCAAACGTGCGTCCACGCCCCATCTGCCTCTCGTTGGACGCCAAACAACGCCGCTTCACACACGCGACAAACGCCTGTTTGCTGGCGCGTGAAGGTTGGCAAGCGTCATACATGGGAGGCGTGTCTGGCCACCGGTTGTTGAGGGCGCACTCACACACGGCACCTGCCGCTTTGAGCCTTTCTTTGGAGTCATATACAGCCTGAACAGAAGATCTGACTCTCAGTTTATGTCATTCATTGCTGCTTCGGCCACTGGTTAAACAGCTTTATGTTGGCGAACTCTTGGAAGTTTACGCTTTACGTTACAACAAAGCACTTAACACGAACGCACCAAAATCACAAGTGATCTAAATGCACCCGCAGGTTTTATCTGTCCCACTAAAGCCTGTGGCCAAACCGGGTACAGTAGCAGAGAGGGCGGGAGAAGCGCAGCCGCTCCCCGTATAGTCAGCCCGAGACGCGCGTGAAGCGTCCAGGGCGTCGGGGTGAGCGGTCGGGGAGACGAGCGGTATGTGGCCGGGGGTCCGGGGAGCCGCCCGGGAGAGAAGCGGTCGGGGGCCGGGGAGACGAGAGCGAGGCAGCCGCTGCTCTGTTTGATAAATACAGCCTTTTCTCACTGTTTTACGTGACAAATGCACCCGCCCATACAACAGCCGCTTGTATCTGTGCGTGTGCGCATACACGAGCAACCGAGCCGCGCTCCGCCCACCTCCTCCAAGCGGCCAAAGTCCGGAACCGAGTCCGACTCGGGCATGGTTTGTTGCAGGTAACAGGTGACGCCTGAGCCCAGTCAGTATCCCTGATTGGTTAACAAGGCATAAATGAACGCACGTGTGGCTTGGATTACTTGAGTGCATGAAGCAGTGGGCGCGGCCTCCCTGTTCGCTCACCGCGCTGTTCTCCCTGGCTTTCACGCGCGTCCTTCCTCATCCGCTCGCGTTTGCTACGCTCAATACGCGCGGACAGCTTTGCTTGCATTTCGAAGCGCGTTGAAGCGCCTCTACATAGGGTTAACATGGAAGTTGGAGGCGTGGACGCTTTTGGTGTGTACGCACCTTCAGACTATTTTTGTCTGCGAGTGTTTTTGTGTGCTAAAAAGCGCTGCTAAAAAGTTAGAAATTGGGGCCTTAAATGTAATTAAAAGCATTGCATTGGATTTCAAATTTTCAACTAGCATTAAATCTTAATTTCTTAGGAGAAAATCTATCAAAAAGACAAAAATGGGGTCTGAAACATATTTCAACTGCAGTTTTTAGCAAAAATAGTGTACAACTTAGGGGAAAATTGGATATTCAAAAGTAAATTTTGGGAGCCACTTTTGTCCTGTCTTCCCCCTGTTTGATGAAATGGTTGAAATGAAATTACAAGATGCAGATTTTGTGTTTGTGGCATTAAAACACGTACATTTGACTTGACCATAACAATGATGAATAAACAGGATCGTTCATGTTCTGTAATTGACTGGCAGTGACATTTCTTGCCTGGAACATGTGAGGAAAAGGTGGTATCCAAGTGGTATCCAAGCTTGTATAAATTATTCATATCAGCCATGTAACTCCTTTGAGTTCTTCTCACCACCCTCATTGTTTGACGATATCAAAGACGTCAGAATAACCACAAAAACATGCCACACTTCAAAACATCGTGTCTGAGACGGCTGTGTGCGTGTTTCAAAAATGCAAATCTTAAACGCTCGCCGCGGTGTCTGACTCCGATTGCAGGGGAACATTTCCTGGAAGCGTGTTGGGTGGCACAGAGAGTGTTGGGCGTCACTATTTGTTTTGAGGGAGAGGCAGATTCTGTTCAACATACATAACATGGAAAATAAAGAAAAAAATAAATTATTCTACATTTGAAGATTGGGTTTTGCTTTCTAGATTTGCACTTGCACAAAAAAGGCACATGTCAATAAAGGAAACAACCACCCTTTAGTCGTTTTCACTTGTCTCTTGCCATGGGTGCCATACAAGAAGCCCTCAGTGGTATTACCCACAACCCACTGGGTCCGATCGATTCACAGGAATAGAAAACGTTTACCCAAAAACTGTGGTAAGGGTTAACATTCAGATTCAGAAAGAAAATTCTTCTCGGACAAAGTGTAAAGAACTACATTGAAATCAGAGCCATAACAGTGTGATTGATGGCTCAAAGATGGAGAAAACAGAAAGTTACACCTCTCAGGAGAGCCCCTTAAGGGACGAGGAGGAAATAAAAGCTCTGAAAACGATGTGAGGCCTTAGATAAATACAATCCTGAATTAAGAGAACCTCCACTGACCCTTCCAGTGATTTGAAACTATGAATCAAATAAAGACTAAATAAAAGTAACTTAGGACTAGTGTAAAGACTGGTATGCAAGTCAAATGCTGTGGACAGTTGCTCAAATTGATCTGTCGTTTTCTCCATTTCACCATTACCTAAATCTAAAAAAGTTTCTCGACTGGAGTTTACAACCTATAGGCCAGTATCACGCCTCATTTGAAAGCTAAGATCTATACAAATGATGGGTCTTTGTCCTTGCATTGTTGCCGTGTTGTTTTCTTCATTTCATGTTCATGTTTCTTTTTGTCCCAAGAAGCTTTTATATCTGGGTTATCCCGAACAGGAGAAAATGTGCTTGCTTAAGGTGGGGGTTAAATGGTTAACAAAACAAAAAAAAGGAATATGGTGCAATTGACAATGATTAAATTGATTAATCCTGACATTTCTGCAGCATTTCTTTCCCAATGTACGCGTTGTCATTTTAAACCCGAAGTCCGTCATCGTCCCCGTGTGTAAAAACCCTCTCCTCTCTCCCGCGGTGTTTTCCCTACCGCCTCTGCTTGTGTGTCTTTTCCCCTCCAGCTTTTGTCAAACAAACAAAGCGGCCGGATTCCCAGGGGAGATCCACGTCTTCAAAAACGTTTTGTTCTCTCAAACTTTATTAATTTGGCCGCCGACAGACTGCCCTGATGTTTATGCAACGGAATATGTGTGAAAGAAATTCGACTTGACAAAAGAGGTCTGCAGATGTTTTCCCAAAAGCCAGGAGAGCCTTGACGTTTCAAAGCGGGGGAATATTTTAAATTCTACGTGTGAAAATGAAAGTGTTAAGAAAGGTTTGAAGTTCGGTATATAAAAATTCAACCTCTTTGCCATTCCTTTCCCCATACTTAAAAAGTTGTCATTCGTCAAATCTGATAAAATTCAATAACAGCATTTGTGTATTGCAGAAAACCTGCCTTAAATGACGTTATAGTGGTAGCGAAACCACCGGACTTCGGTTATCACAGCCAAGTTGTGGCGAACAAAACTCCCCAGCCACCGAGAGGTCTAATGAACAAAGTCACTGTGGTTTCTCCAGTGGTTTGAGGTTGACTCATTTTATAACATTAACTTTATGCAACTTCCCCCCCAAAGGCTCTGAGCTAAGGAAAACAAAAACACAAAGTGAGTATTACTACCAGGACACAGCCAATTATAAGTTTATAAAGCAGCCACACGGGGAAGCCTTTAGTCCGATACTGCTTATAGTTCAGTGAAAACAAAACTGGTGAGGATGGTTTCATGACAAGGCAGAGAGGAAAAAGGAAAAAATGTGGGAAAGACCGAGCGTGAGATGTATCGAACTGTTGTTGTCGGAGGATTTCATGTTCCTACTCTCCTGTGGTAATGAGCTCTGGGACATAACCGGAATGTGGCTGTCTAAGAGCACTTGCTGTTAAGAGCTTGGAGTAGAGCTGCTGCTGCTCCTCCACATCGAGAGGCGTCTGTTTCGGATGCCTCCCTGATAATGTTAAGGGCATATCCCACGAGGGGATTTCCTAAGGAAGCTGAAGATGGATGTCTGGGCGTCTGTGGTTAGAATGCTGCGACCCAGCCCCAGATAAAGCGGGTGCACTGATGTGTGAATCAATAGGAGCTTGATCGAGAACATGCTGAAGGCTTTTTTTTCCACAGGACGTTTCCAAGAGAGGAAACTCACATACTTTCACTTGAAAGGTGAGGGAATTCTGTATAGGTTTAATATATCCAGGGTATAAACAAATACATTTGTGTTTATATTCATGTGGAAATATGTCAGCTGTTGTGACTTGGAAAACAGCTTTGTGTATTAATATTTTGAAATGTTACCTTTGTTTCCGCGGTCGTCTCCCCACGAGTTTTCCACCCTCCACTTCTCGTAGCCCTCTTTCCCCTCCTGAGGGACAGAAAGCGCATGTATATGACCAGGTGGGCAATAGGACAAGCGGAATCACCAGTCAAAAACGTGTCGGGACAGCTGGGCTTGTTTACATGAATGAAATTGACAGCACTGTGAGAAACTGCAGCCCATTAAAGTGGCATAAACAGTGTGCAATGTTTGATGCAATACTAGCCCGTGTTTGCACGCGCTTTGGGGACAGTGACGCACCTGTGCCGTGGCGAGTGCGTACCTTGTCTGTGACGGCGGTCAGGATCATGGCGTGGGTCATGAGCGAGTCTCCAAAAATCAGTCGCTCCGCCTTCGAGAGGTTCTTCACAGAGACGCCAAATACAAGCTCATGATTAAACCTGGGAACACACAAGAAGAACACATTCAAGTTTAATCAAAAGATACTAATGAGCTTAGTTTTGTGTGGGGATTTCAACTAGATTTCAATATTACCTAGATTTTTTTTTCCTGTACATAAACATGTGTTTTCTAGAAAACCCCTCTACCTTTGGCACAATAAAGTCTACCAATGCAAAGAAATCGAGCCTGGGACATTTTTTCATGACTGAGGATGTGATTCTCGCACCAGGCGGTGTTGCCTGTACAATCTGTGGTTCTATTTTACACTACTGCGGTAATGACACTGGACAATGAACATAACTTCATAACTTTTCTTGCACATTTCAATGAGAATAACCAGAGCTCAGAGCGCTGCAGAGATGATGAGCTTCGGCACAGATGGTGCCAGACGTTCACAGTGAACAGGTTCAGGAGATAAATTTAGCCTGGCGCCAGTAACTCGGACATAACTAATGAACCTTTCAAAAGAAGGTTTGACCAAAGATCATTTTGTTTAATGTTGATCATTGCTACAATGATCTGATTTTCAAATGGAATTGTAACTGCCATTCTTTGGTGAATTTCTTAGTAGAAGAACTGTGTGAGGTTTTTGCGTTTTTGTAAACCTACTGTTTAGTCTTTGTGAAACACAAATTTGTAAACCTTTCAGACAATTCATTTTGCGACAGAACAGTTGGTTTTCTTACACAAACTTTACACTGCTTTAGTTTATACTCACACATTCATATCATTTATTCCCAGCTTCCCATGAAAATGTTTTCCGACGTCACAACCGAACCACACGGCCTAGAAAGCGTGGGACAGTCAAAACATTGGGTAAGTTCAGATTTACGATACTGGCAGACGCGAACAGCGTTTTATGTCGAGCCCCTACCTCTCCGTCTTTGATAGAATCTGCTGCCGCCTTTTTGAGCAGCTGGATGGGCTGATTGTTGTAAAGAGTGCTACGGCCTGAGACCATGTTCCCGAGAAACTCCACGCTGTACAGCTTCCCGTAAGGATTCTGCGGCCGCGGGTCATTCACAAGGCAGATCTGATGACAGAGACATGGAACAATAACAATGTGAAGAAAAAAGACGGGAAAATACGATACGGTGAAAATCCAGCTTCCTGATATTGATAGATTTTTTGGGAATCAACCAAACCGAGCAGAGACTTGCCTTACAGTAAATTGAGCACTTAATGAAAATCATAAATTGGAGTGGCAATAAAGTACTACCTTGTGCTGCTTATACGAGTGCCTTGGTTTATAATCTTTCACTCTAGGAAGGACTTTGGTGTATGATTTTTGTTTTCTAACTCTGCTGGCATCCTCAATCAAAAGTAGCCTGTAAATATTACTTACAAACTGATACTCTTATCGATATTGGGTATCGTTCATCCCTATTTATAAGACAATCCATGTTATTTTTCTGTTTAAATAGGCTCTATCTGGCATGAATTAGCCAAACTGATCCAAAATCAAGTGCATAGATGACAAAAACAAAAGACAGTGTAAAGCTCTACTAGAACCTCATTGTGACACATGTAGTTTCAAGTTTATACTACTGCGCTAGCCAATATTGCAAAAACAATGCTATTACAGAGTAAAAACCTTAATCAGGGGGGGCTATGGTTTATTCACTCCCGGGAACAGCCCTGTGTTATGAGTGACCCCCACCTTGTCCTGAATGTTGTAAAGGGGTTTGACATGCTCCTTGTAAAAGTCCTGCGGCGTGAGGGGTCCCATTCGGTGGAAGTTCTTGTCTTTGTCGCGGTACTCCCAGCAGATGGTCTCCGGGGGGCTGCCTAGACAAACACTGGCCACTCTGAACACCTAAGAAAAAATAAATAAACATAAACCTCAATAATCCGTGCATAACTCATCTATTTTATCAGACACAAAAGACGATATGCTTCAACTTTCCCCTTCCTCCTGCCTGCTCTGCCTCTCGTCAGATCGAGAGTTCAGATCCAGTTCTCGTGGGTTAATCGGGGTTGTTTGGATCATAGTCTTTCAATTCAGCCCCTTCTAACCCCCGGATACAGCTTTCCCAGGAATTCACCCCTTCTTACTCCCTGCAGCACATGCTTTTGCTATCAAATATGATTAGAGAGCTGGGAAATTAACATGCACTGTTGGCCATTGTTGAAGGAAAATAAAAGTGTTTCAGGACAGTGATTTATTCAGAGCTATAAAATGTAGCGCAAGCGAACATCGGACCATTAGGAATCAATCACAATGTCGACCAAGAGGGTTAAAAAGGGTAAAGATTCCAGTTACTTTCATTAGCTTGCGGCTAGTAATGCAGTAAAATCCATGAGGAATCGGAGCAGTGCCTTCAACGTTCCTTGTATCCCAACTTTGCGTATTTTTTGTTTATTGCATGATGTATGTGGTGCTGTAACTTGAGCAAAGCAAACATAAGTGGCCACTCAAATAAATCATTTTCATCAGAGTGGCAGACAAAATAGACATTTGAGAAGAGACAACAAAGGCATCAGTACAATCCCTGTTGTTTAGGCTGGATCAGGGTTAGTATATACCGCTACGTCCATCTCTCCGTCTGCTTCTTCTAGGTTTTATGCCCCTTTGGCAGCGGGACAAGACAGACACCTCCTTCACCCTCAACCAGTGCCTTTTGACACGCTCAAACTGCAAAACAAACTTAGGCATTCCTGCTCACGTTCATCACGTCGTGCACAACATTTCTCTTACAATTACGGGATTGCCACAGTGAAATCCGAAAGCAGTTGTTTAGGTCTCTTGCACTTTTAAACTTGGCTAAACCTGCTTATACAGCTGCTGTAAAACACAACGTCAGCAAAAGTGATCAGAACAAGGTGCTAATTTTCAGCCGAACCTCCCGCTCTGTGCCCGGTGCCCACACATGCAGGCATAAACACATCAGTGACATCAGAGGAGGGCCAATATTGAAACACCTGCCTCTGCGATGACGGACTGAAGGATGCGGTGGTAAGCGCTGACGACAGGAAGACACGAGATCAAAAAAATTAACCATCTGGGCCAGGGCGGGAATTAAACATGTTTTCATTTTGTTCAAAGTGCGATTTTTTTCAGTTAACTAAACCAAACTACAACATACAGTGCGAGGACAATGTCTGTGAACCCTTTGGAATTCCTCACATTTCAAAAGCGTATTGATTTAAACCTTTTGTGCACTTGTTCCAACACTAATCGATTTTCATACGAGCACACGCGGTTACGTACAGAATTCAAGTCCCCCCAAACGTTAACAATTAAGTGAAATTAAGAATACCATTTACTGTGCTTTGAAACTTTCAATGTTCCCGTTTTCAAAATCTCTTTGAGCCAGGATATAATTATTTCAGTCGAGACCTGGCCTGCCCCCGTCTCTAATCTGGACAATGTATAACTTTTGTCTAGAAGCCGGACAAGTGAGTGTAAGCAAATGACCGCATGCAAAACAGTTTGGATAAAAATGATCTGGGTTTTGATTAAACTTGCGTGTTTTGTAAACAAGCAACACATGTGGCCGTTGTACAATTGAGGTAATTTTAGCCTGACAGGTCAAAACTGCCAAGGCTATTGCCGCAGACCCCTAAAATTGAGACATACACAGGAAGCCACCCACATCGTCCACAACAAGTCAGGAATGAAGTGAACGCTGAAGTAAAGGGCCCTCCTATATATAGTATATAATTTGAAAATGTTTCTTTGAACATTTAGCCTCAAGACTACAGGTCTAGAAATCGGTACAAAGTCTAACTTTATAAGTATTAATAGCCTAGTTATGGTAGTTTATTTGGTCCAGTTACAGCTTGAGGATCGCATCTGGGAGTCAAAAATATCCCCCTCATTTCCATCCATGTAAAGAGAGGCACAAAGACGTGGAGAAAACCCAGATATACCAGGAGGAAGCACGCTTTGAAACTAATCCCCGCTCCCTTGATAAATCACCATATGGGCACTGTCACAGGAAGAAAGATGGAGGACGGGCAGATACTGCAGGTGCTGGTTTCAAAACGCCTTGAAGATGAATGGTGACGGACTCGGATCAGCGTAAGTCAGGGTTAGTTATGGGCACAGACTAGAGTTCTCACGCAAATGCAGAGCTGAAACTAAAACAGTAAGGTGAGAATATTCATTTGATTCTGCGACGACTCTTGAAAGGCATTTTGTTTGATCCACAGTTTACATTTCAAATTTAACCTCTTAAAGTGATAGTCTGTAAGTTTGCAAAGTGAGGAGGGATATAGTGACGTTCCAAATCAAATTCCTCCCGTCTTTAACTGGAAAGTCCTTCTTTGTTTGGAACAATTTTTTTAAAAGGAAATGATCAAGCTCCCTCCCGATTGGACAGGACAGGCTGGTTCACAGGAAAAGCTCGTCTCATTGGTCGACGCAGGAGGATGCTAGACTGATTAGTTGCTGAGATCCGGGAATGAAGGACTTAACAAAATTTCTTTATAATAATACACAGTATATTTACATCAACATGCACAAGACCAGGTGGTCGATTGAGCACATTTTATACAATTTGTTTAATATTTAGACTGCCAGACTGTCACTTTAACCGAGTGCAGCTTTAAATGCAGTTCGGCTTTACTCCAATCTAAAAGCTTCTTGACCGAAGACGTTTCTCGCCACGTGTATTTCACATTTTGGAAGTGTTTTTTGTCATGTTTTCGTTGATTTTATGTCGCGTATTTGTCGCTTTTTGTTGATTTTTTTTTGCGCTTTTTTTGTTGCATTTCTGTCACGTTTTTTATTGCTTATTTATTGTGTTATTTTTTCTTTTCTAGCATTTTTTGTTGCTCTTTAGCTGTGTTTTTTGTCACTTTTTAGTTGTGTTTTTTGTCACTTGTTTTGTTGCTATTTTGTTGCTTTTTTCCAAAAAGATTTCAGATCTGGGTAAAGCCAAACTGAAAATGTGCTTGGTTAAAGTCGGGGTTAAGAACTTAAAAAGTAGTTCATATTCGGGAACTCTCCACTTTCACCTTAATACATTTTCTGAGCCATGTAACTGGACTTGCGTGTTCGGCTTTTGGCACTCTCCCCCCCTATAAAATCAAATTCGTATCCACCTGTCCCAAATATCTAAAAACT
This sequence comes from Gobius niger, assembly GCF_951799975.1. Taxonomy (NCBI): domain Eukaryota; kingdom Metazoa; phylum Chordata; class Actinopteri; order Gobiiformes; family Gobiidae; genus Gobius; species Gobius niger. Next base: position 24,972,660 of record NC_136852.1, read on the forward strand.
GTCCATCCATAAAATCCAGCCTAAGTGAAAGCAGAGTTGACCCGGTTGTCTGTCAGAGCTGTGAGTTTGGGGGTGAGAGTGATGAGAAACAGCATTTCTGAGAAGGAAGCGTGCACAGCATCCGCTTCCCAACGCCAAACCAGGGCTGACACGACGCTTTGATGGGGAAAAACACGTGTGCACGCATAGATGCAAACATATGGCTGTGAGGAAATGCCACTTTCCTTGTTTAAAGGCTAACCACAAGAGCAAACACCAGTGCAACACGCAAAAGGAGAAAACATAAATGCTAATCCAATGCCTTTTCAGCTATAGCAAATCTTTGTTTAATTGTAGCAGTTTCCATTTTGTGCATGTCGGCTTCATCTACCGTTGCTTCATTTAAAAGTGACTTAAAATTAAAGCTGAGAGATCGTTTTAAAACATGAAAAGTGTTTATTTCCACATACATATTTTGATGTATTAATCCCTTATATTGCATTATTAATTCTCTTCCCACACACTTTTGTGGCCATAGCTGCCCTGCTCCTGACTGAAATGGGGCAGACCACCACCCAACTTTAATATACAGTCAAAGATTGGTATTTGGGCAACCTTAGTCAGTATGCGCAGAAAAAACATTCATTATCTATATATTATTATTCGCTGCACCACCTTTAATTGTGGAGTCAAAGGCTTGAGGGCAAATTCTTGACAACAATCCCCGTAAAAGCTCCGTAATTTGACTTTAAACTTTTCCTCCGGTCGTTCTTGTGCCATGAGCAAATCCCACATCAGCAGTGGCCGTGACAGCGCGGCGTTTCGTAAAACAAACCACTTCCAGGTGCACAAACAAACACGGGACAGTTTGCCGCCCACCACCGCCCCAACCCCTCTACCCCTCTCTCCCGTCTGTCCCGGGCTCTGTTACACAACCCGAGACTGGGAGCTGGAGGAGGTGGTGACGGCCAGTGAGCATCCACGGGAGGAGGAAGGTGTGGCGAGGTGAGGGACGCGGTTTAAACATGCCGCCAGTGTACGCACAGTATCAGAATAACAAAAGCGGAGATCGATGGGGCTGATCGGACAGACTTAGTCGTCAAAGCGTTTTATGAGTTTAGAAAAATATGGAGCACAAAAAAGTGACAAAAATGGCCCAGTAAAACCTCTATGAATAGGATACAGTGTTTTGTAGAGCGGCATGCTTAAATAAAAAATATGTACCGTATTTTCCGGACTATAATAATAACAATAATAATAATGCATTAGTCTTATATGGCGCTTTTCCAGATGCTCAAAGTCGCTTTTGGGCTCTAGGCTTGTGTACCGGTATCTGCTACTACTGTACAGTTGTACAATGACAAATAAATCACTTACTTACTTACTGTACCACTGAAAAAAAGGGCAAAGTTTGGTGTGAGTGAGAAACTTGTGAGGGACTAGTGAAAAGCAGGTTACTCTTGCTACAAAAATAGCTAATCGCGGTCTAAAAGCTCGATGGCCACAGCTAGAGGAAGGAGTTTGCAAATGAGAGCTTGAACATGATGCCGGGAGAGGCTTGTAAACGGTGCAGTTATGCCTCCATGCCCAGGTAGTTGCCAAGCCTGGTGCGACTTATACTCCGGAGCAACTCATAGTCCGGAATATACGGTCATTGCTATTTTGTCCTCAAGTCGATCAACCCAGTCCCATACACGACGTAGGCAAAGGATATTGTACCCAAGCAATCGTAGTCTTTGCAATTTTCTGCCACTCAGAAAGCGATTTTTATTCAGTGTGCTTCCATGTGATCTCAATGGGTCGCATCAGAAAGGGCATCTGGCAAAATGGAAACCGCTTCAAGTCAAGGTACGGCCTCAACATTCGGTCCACACATGGCCTCAAAGTCAAACACTGCTTCTCTGCAGAAACAGTACCGTGTTAACAGTTCCAACTTTAGTCAGTAAAAACCCAACGCGTCATATGTTTGGAGCCCGTTTCTGTAAACAAGATCACTATCAGTCTACGAAACCAGTGAAGTACGCACGGGATATCGTGTGTTCTAATACGAAAAAAATATAGCCCAGAGATGACCTCACAGAAGTAACAACTGAAATATAACCATGATTAAACCTGAAATTGCTTATTATAAAATGCCAAACTCCATTTGCAGTGTTCTATTATCTGTCTTTCTTGTTTTCTGGGCTGAGCACATGAGTTTTGTTGTTATGAATGTGAATGTCCTTATTAAAATGGCTGCTTGCGTTTCTGAAGAAGTACATTGTTACTGTATCACTACTTTCTTAATCTGTTAAAGTATAAAGATGTAACAAAAAAAATCAACACCTCCTTAATTTATACGTTTCCTCTCGTTGTTTAACTCATGAATGAAGCTTTGCTCACTGTAGAGATAAATAAGCTAACAGGCTCAGCTGCAAGTATACTTTTCTGGCTGTGATTTTAAAATCCACCTTGGTCAAACAAGCACAGTGTACTGTAATACCTGGCGATGTTGAGGCACTGTATGAAAGCTTATTTGACAGCTCCCTCTTCTGGTTAAACAATGTAGCAGACCAAACCAAGGAGGAAGTTACAGTTTACGGTTGCGCAGCTGAACAATATTTGAGAGGTATTATCTCACACAGAAGCGAGAGGATTATTGATTTAAATTCTACAGTGTGAAACAAACGTGGAGTGACTAGTTTAGCTAAAGCAAGATATTATGACCTTGCTGCCTCAAACTACAATGTAGTAAAAGAGCTGTTATGCTTAAAGGAAGGATTACACAATAAAACTGTCTTTTTCTTAAATTTCTTCAGTTAATTTTGTTGTATGTAAGGTGCTATACACAAGTTTGCTGCATTATTACTGTTATTACCATTATTATTACAACTTTGACTTAGCATCTAGCAAAAGTAGAGCAGTGTGTGTGTTTTGTGTGCTTCTTAAATGTCTCTGCACTTTGCCCCTCCCAAAATACTCAGTAGGAAATCATGGATCACCTTCCTCTATAAACATTGAGTGTGATGTTCATGTCCCACCTCCTCGATCATGGTGTCCATGGCATCATCGAGTTCTGCTTTAGAGGCGTCGCTGGCGACCATGTTCCTGAGCCTTAGGCAATACTCTCTCAGCTGGAAAAGCAACACAATGTTACGCCACTCACTTCTCCTGAAATAAGCATTGGTCTTATAAGTCGCTACACACCTTATGATTTAAAATGTCGTTCATTCTACGGGACGCTTCCGAGCTGTGGGACTCTGGGAAGCATTTCTTTGGAATGACGCCGTACTTTTCTGAACAGAAGAAAAATGCTTCAGAGTCAAAGTAGACAACATGATCCATTACAATATAACTCAAATCAATGCATAAACATAAAGGACAGGCTATCACCATCTGCTTTTTACACTGCATCCTAACCATTTACCTGTTGCTTTTATAAAGAACGATCTGTGCCATTCACTCCTTAATGAAACAGGCATAGTTTGTAATTAGTTTATTTCTGTAAGATTTTGATTATGTAGTCCACAAAATTATCTTTAAAGTTTTAGGCCAAACCCTGGTGAAGCAAACCCTGGTGCTTCTGTTGACAAAATATGTCACGCGTGTGCAGCTGATGAACACAAATTGACTCTGGTGTGCATCAACCAAATGAGAAACAAACCAAGAACCAACATGAGAGAATTCACTGAAAAAAATCAATGTTATAAAATGCCGTAGGAGGCATAAAAACATATGAGCATCTAACAGGAGCGAGTTGGTCAAAGTTACACCACAAACGAGTGGATGAAGTGCAGACTAAATCCTTTTTTTTCTCACATCAACAGTTTAAATCTGCCAACACAACGCAGATGTCATAAAGTGTGGGTGCTGATCGATATCAATTCAATATCGCTGCGTTAAACTTAATATATGATCTATCAAAGTCGGCAGTAATAAAGCAGTACAATAAAGGTCCACTTCTGTGTTTCCATCAAACGCTGACATACTTTACATTACCTTTTGGCTAATGCTGTTACTGCGCCCTGTGAAAGTGATCTATATCAGTGGTTCCCAAACTTTTTGGAGCCGCGTACCCCCTGAAGCTTTGGGTGACGAGTCGCGTATCCCCTACTCTGACGCGATTGACAACACTGGGAATATCACATGTAATATTATGTTAATTCCCTCCATTATTACAATGAACTCAAGCAGATTTTCCACGTTGTATATTTTTTTGCTTGTCTGGGTGATATTATCATATTATTTTGAAAACAAGGCTGTTAGCGTGAATGGGTAAAGCTGAATGTTTTGCTTTGTCCCAGTGGACCAGGACTCTGCTGCTTTTGTCACTCATTCTGAACATCAGACTCAGGTTTGGACTCTGGCCCCGCCCCCTCTGCGTCTCCCGAAGTCACCATCAGTCTGACGGCGCACAGGCTCCTCTGTTTTGGAGTGGACACATTTAGGTTCAGAACAAGCTGATCTACGTTTTATTACACTACGAATGATAACACTCTTTCACCTGTATAAGCGCTTTTCCGTGCGGCGGGTTTAAACGGGTTAATATCGATATCAGATTGGGATTTTTTGTTTTCTCCAAAATTTCTTTGCGTACACAAACGACGTACCACAGTTTGGGAACCCCTGATCTATATGAAAGACTGATGCGGATTAACCAAGTGAGTTGAGTCTGGCAGACCAACAAGATGTGAACAAATGAGTGTCCACCGTTGTAACTTCACCACTCTGCAGTATTTACGTAAAGAGGAACTGACCGATGAGGTTAACCAGCATGTCCCACTGCCCTCCGTCGTTGGTGGGGTTAGAAAGCAGAAACTGAACCAGGCGCCCGTCAACTGGCTCCTTCCTCTGAGCGGTCTCTACACAGGCGTGAAGGAAGTAATAACAGCGTTCGATCTGAGGGTGAACACAGGCAAGAGGAACAAGAATCTTTGTTACGCAGCATTTTCAACATCACTTTATTTCATTCGGGCTTTCAGTGGCATATCTATGACTATTTATTAGATTACAGGAAATGGTCATGTGACTGAAACCTCCGGCTAATCTGGAATGACGGTGTGGTTTTAACTACAGCACTGGCATTTGCAATAAATGTTACATGCTTTTGTTCAATGCCATAATTGTTGCAATAGGTGTGATATGTTTCACAATGTGCATGTACTGAATGTAAAATACTTATTTCACTTTGAATTGAAATGGTAAAAATTGGGTTTTTACAAGGGAAGGCATGTTTGGCAATGTCAGAGTGACGTAATTCTGGAAAGGTGGTGAACTCAACAAACAAAAAAGGGCTTAAGTTGGACAATGGCTGCGTTTGAAGAGAGTGCAACATAATGACAAACGGCACATGGCATCACACTCCTGCAAAACAACATGTTCAAATACGCCATCCACCGCTTACCACCAAAGTGATGGAAAGGTGTTTTTTGCATATCATTGCACAATTCAAAAGCAGATGTAGCAATTGAAGTCTTACCTTGTCCCAGAAAAAAAGGTAGGACTGACTAAACTCAAACTCCTCTATGTTGAACTTCTTCATGAAGGGAAGTCGCATGACGTTGAGGCACGAAAAGATCCAGCATCTCCCTTGAGTAGGAAAACAGAAGCATTGTTTAAGTATGACTTTATTTTAATCACATAACTCCTTGTAAACATTTAAGATTGTACTTGTTTTACTGTATTTACTATCATTGCATATTGTTCCATCTACACAGTGTTCCTTTGCCATAAACCTCACATATTAAATCTCTTTTTCTATAACACATTACATAAATCCTTTGTAAAGCATACCTGAGTTTTTCTGGTTGGTGACAGGCTTGCCCTCTGTGGGGATAGAGTGTTGGAAGATGTGCACTGTGTCCTGAACGGTCTGTCGGTGCAGACAAACCTCCAGCGGGTCAATACACGTGGACACGTTCTGGGCCAAAAGGTACCGCGGCTCGGACCTCAGCCGCTTCTGAAAGAGGGACACCTTCTCCTGGCTCAGACCTGTACCTGCAGCAGCCAGATAAACAGATCATGTAAAAATGAAAAAACAATACACAAAATAACAGTTTCTAAACTTTTGACCAGTACTGTAAATAATATAGGGATTTGATAATAATTCAAATTCAAATTGCAAATTGCATTGTCATTAATTATTGGGATATTCAAGACATGTTTTGACCAATGTACTGAAATAACAATTAAATGTTAAGTCTAGTGCAGATATGAACTCCAAAAAGGAATTTCCGCTGGGATGGGAATGTCCTAATTCCCATGTGTCCTGTGCGCACTGGGCTCAGACAGTTCCCACTTAGAGCCTGATCCATAGGCACTCTCACAGTTATACGACATCGTTATAATGGCCGGAAAACCCCACGATCAATATTCATAAACGGAGCGTAAAACATCCTTTATCGAACACTGACTGACATAATGCTTGTTCCACGATCAACAATAAACAAATACATGATACAGTGGAAACTAAACATCCAGAAGGTATGGACATAGCCATTTGTGACCACAGAAAACCACAAGATCAGGTAGTGGCAGGTCTGTACAATGTATTGCTAATTGGACTTAAAGCTTATTTAATAATGTATACTTCCATAACGAAATACACAGAAAATCAAACAAACTTGGAACTGGCGCTGAGCCCCAGACCAGTAGGACTAGCAGTTTAGTGTTTGGTGACGGTTTTAGTCCGAGCTCTAATTAAGCAATGGTTAAGCTTTCGTTAAGTACAGTTCAGTTTTGTAAATATTGCACACGATACATCACTATCATTGCAGGAATCAATTGTCTGAATTGGCTCCAAATAAAGAATCCACTGGAAAACCCAGGGAGTCCAGCTAGTCCGAGCAAAACAGGAGTCGTGTGATGAACACTGCGATGAAATCAAACTGGCACTGGTGTGGTGTGTGTGCGACTCCGTCAAATAATAAAGCCATGCAATTAAACATTGAGAGGGACATTGCCTAGTCATGCATGCTGCCTGGAGTTGACCCTTCTCTCTCAGCTGCATTCTGTTATTTTCCACGAACACAAAGCAACTCTGCACAGAGGGTCACTGTCAAAACTCATCAAGTGTAAAGCTCAGTTTTGAGCAGTTGAGGAGCTCAAGCAGGCACAGGAGGGCAATAAAGTTACGTAGAAGGTTCAGAAAGTATACAGACCTCTTTAATATATATATTTATATATATATTTAATTTGCAAGTTAGTATAAAACTTGACAAAGTTAGTGTCAGGCTTTAGTTTCGATTACATAAGAATGAAAAGTCATCCTTCCTGAACAGTAGCAGTTTTGATAAATCAGGTGACCTTGTAATACAAGCTGGCAAGATTCAACTTCCCTCTGTGGTTTGAAACAAGTACCAAGAGCTTTTGGTATTTCAAGGGAGAGGATCTGAATGCAAAAGGGCCGCATTTAAATCAAAGGCAAGCGTTAGATTGAGGAAAGATGTAGTTTTCAATAGCAAAATAGGGCAAAGTTCAAGCAGTGACTGACTTGCATAATTCCTAATTTCCCGGTTATACAACGTGTCATTGTGCAGCCAACATCAAAACTATTGTTTGTACCATTAAGACATCAATGAATGATGAGTGGAAAAAAATACACTATTAAAATTAACCACAAAATGTCAAAGAAATTGAATTTTCAGAAATCGTTTTCTGTCAATTGGCTGGCGTGAAAATCGTGAAAACTGAGATTGAGACACGTGGATAGTTCAAATCAAACTTGTCACATATTGTACATTCCGTGCTTTCGCTTCTACAAAACACCACGGTGTGATAAATTCAAGCAAATAATACAAAGTTGGTTTGTTTTTTGTTATTTGGTGTTGCCGAAACCAATGCCACAGTGCACCGCTGCCACTTTAAAGAGTTTGACAGATGCAGGTATTTGCAACTCCAGTCTACACTTGCTAGCTGCCGATGCTAACACATTTCATTCACATCATCAACAGCAACGATGTTGAAAAAAACAAGTGCAACGGATTTGTCTTCAGCCGGTGTGTTTTAGCTTATTGTAATGTAACAACATATAATAGCTGACCGCTGTAAAATAATGCCAACACTATGATAGTCTCGTATGCTAACTCATTCAGTGTTAGCTTAGCCTGTTAGCTTCCACAGCTGTCATCGGGAGCTGTCAAATACAAAACGCGATCCGGTTTCAGGCTCGATCAGAGACCATGACAGAAACGACACAAAGTGGTACATATCTCACCCATTTCCATGATTCCGGGTGCTTGGGGAGTGGTTTCTCTGTTCCTGAAAAGTCACCGGCTCTTTGTTTATCTCTCACAGACAGCAGTCCGTGTGAGAGCGGGGGGTGCGCTTGTTTATGCACTCAGGGCGCGTCTTTGACGTGGCGGGGCGGGGTAAAGAAGTGCCTTGCCCGTTCAGTGAACACTGCTCCAGACCTGGCAACCCCGTGGGGCAACCCTGCTGTGAAAAGTGGCAGAGGAGCATAGGCCCAACTTATTCCATCTCTGTGCATACTCTTATTTTTGCAAAGAGTGTATATAAATTCACGAGTACATTGCTCAAATCATAAAGTGAAGTAAAACTAAAGCTTGAGGTAGTTCTATTTCATGCCATTTACTAGAAAACGCATAATGATGGCTGTAGATTTAAAATCAGTTTCGTGTGAAGGAATAAAGTCAACAACACTGGCCAAACATGTTACACATAACCTGTTTATGAACAACTTCTATTAAGTTTTGGTTTCACTTCCTATGTGAGGTGTCAATGAGTCAAAAATGCATGTGAAATACCCATCTTAAATCTTTATTATTGCTACATCATTGCTGTTCACTTTTTTACTTACTGCAGCAATTCAAGGACTAAAGCACTGTAGCAAAACAAAGGCCAGTTTAGGCTTATGATTTATTTGAGTTAATATATTTACATTGTTTACATTATTTACATTACATAGTCACAGAACAGAAACACTCAAAGGGAGTAGGCTGAAGCAAGAAAGCTTATAGGTGCCTATACCCCGAATTATAGGTGCCTACCCCGCCTATGTTTGTGCTACTCTGAAATGTTATATTAAAATGTGAATAAGGGTGAAAAAACAAACACATTTAATCTCCTACAATCCAGTTGAAATGATAGAGTTCTCATTCTGTCTCAAATTACCCTTTTGGGTGGAGCGTTACAGTTCCTGAACATTTAGGAAATGAGAGTGAGGGAGATTGGCCAAACTCCCTTCCTCCCTCACATCTGCAGCCTACACCTCGAGCAGCAGTTCACCAAAGAAACCTCTGTAAATGGAAAGCGTTATACTTTACCAGCATTTTGTATCCAGTGGTGGGAAAAAACTTGGAACATGTTTTGCTCTCTGTGCTGTGCCATCAGCTCTCTCTGCATTCTTTCGCTGTTGGGTAAGTGGTTTCAGTTGTGGGCTGACTTATATCTTGGCTTGGTTGCATTTGCACTACGAGAAGATTAATGGTTTTAGTCTCTACAAGTCGTCCCACTGTTATTGTTGTCTTGTGTCTTGGATTTTGTTCAAGTAATCTGGTTCCCCTTCACCGAAGCATTGGCACTCCTGACCTAGATGTGGTGTTGCACTGCTGTCACCCACTGTTCTTCATAGTGGTAATGAAGTATGGGTCGAATTCTTCATGTCCCAGTATACTCCCTGTATACTAGGACAATAAAGCCTATAGTTCAAATGAAGAAAACAATTGAATAGAAGAAATAGAAGAAAAGATAGATATTTATGTTCCAAAATTTAAAGGAAAGAAAGATAGAGGTAGAAATAGGGCTCGCTCATGTCCCATTTCTCAGCAGTTATTGTTAACTTCTGCCTCTCTGTAAATAATTATAAATATCACAAAATGCCATACCAGGGATTTAGCTAAATCGCAAATACAGCTTATACGTAAAAATGTAATTTGCACTTAATCACACCATAATGTGCCATATTAAATTTCCCATTACCCTGTATGTGATCCTATCATTGAATTTCACTTGTGTGTTACAGGTGCCGATGCTGAAGACTGCATTAAGACTGTTCTAAACAGAAGAGAGACCTATAACGTAGCGTCTGGAGAAAGCCTCTCTATGTCCTGCATTGTCCAACACTGTGGGGACCAGTATACCTGGAAATGGATTTGGAAAAACTCAACACATGACACCTTTGACTCGGTTTCAGGAACTAGTCGCCACAGTTTGGCCAGTGTGTCCCTGTCACCCAATAAAACACAGCTCATTCTGGATTTGGAGAGAGTGAGTGAATTGGATGAAGGCTTCTACGGGTGCAGAGTTGAGTGGAGTTCAGCAGAGGTCGACCAAGGGCACTTAATGTATATCAACGTCACAGCAGGTGCGTTTGGCAGAATCTAGCGAACAAAGATAAACTGTGTGTGTGTTCTGTGTTAATGTTCTTTGTTGTACTTTTTTGTTTATGTCTTTTAATGCTGTAGCACTTTAGGATTTTACTAATAGTCAAATGAGTACATTTAAATCATAGCACCTAACCCTACCCATTATCATGTACAATAAGTAATAATATATTGTGAGACAAATACATGTACGACGCTATAATATGCACTTTCATGTGTTTTTCCCATAGGTGTCTCTGTTGACAGGAAAGTGCTGCACTGGATATTCATTTGTTTTGGTGTTGCCCTCTGTGTCGTTGTCATCCTGGGCCTGGCCTTCTATCTAAGGTCAAAGGTCGGACCGCTGTCTCATCACAGGAAGTTCACCCCTGTGGCACCACCTCGCACCATCCCCCACCCAGCAGCTGAGTACCAGGTTCCGCTGCACCAGAGCACCCCCCGACCTCCTCCCAGACGAAATGCACCGCAGAAAAACAGTACGTCCTCTGAAAAGGGGAATTATAGGGAAATGAAAGACCTTTAGCTGATTATTAGCATGATTACCCAAGTTAATTCTTTGGCCAAATTGAGATTTTTGTTTCACTCAACTCTGCAAACACCACATCTTTAGGTATTGGCTTCACTAAGCCAGGTCCTCAACCAGTCAAAAGGCTTGTTCCAACAACTAAACTCTTATTGTCCAAATCATCTTCATGAGGGTTTTAATTTTTCTAAAACTTAAGCTATTATGTAAGGGAGGTTGATAAGCAGTTAAAGTGTAAGCAGTGTGGATCAACCTTTGTCCAGCATATTGAAAGAATAGTTAGAAGAAGCCATGTTGTACCATGTTGATGATATCATTTTTCCTCCACAGCTCCACACCAGCCCAAGCAGATGACAGAGGTCAGTGCACATCCTCTTCCTTACAGGATGCCCTTAACTTTGCCCTAAACTATCTATCTACTCCTCCGCCAGTTTGACCTAAGAGTCTGCCCTATTGTTTTATGATTGACCTTAGTCATTTCTCAGTGCCATTTTGTTACAGGTGGTGTACGCAGATATTTCTCAGGATGCTCTGCGGCAACAGCAGAGGGTCAAACCGTCCGAGCAGTCATCCACAGTCTACTCCTCACTCAGATTTGCATGACTCAAAGTAACTACCTGAATGTTTCATGGAATGGCTCTTTTAAATGTAAAGTTGTCTTTTATACAAATGCTTACCTTTAATGTGCAGATGTACAAAATGTTAATAATGACATGTTGTGTTATTGAATGTTAATATTGTATAGCTGCTATCCTTATGGAATTAATGGAATGGAATAAGCAACTGCAAGACTGGTAAAATGTTTGATGACAATTGCAATTTCTGTTTTTTATGTATATGTCAAAATTGATGTCACTTTCTTTTTCTACTCATCATCACATTTCTTGTCCGATTTTAAGCTTGGTTTGGTCCAGACTACTTAACTACATCGTATATTTTTCATAGTTTGTGTTGAAACCACCCATACATGAAGAGAATATGTAAACTCCTCACACAGTTAAACACTGAGCCACTGGGTGTGTTTTGTGTATTTGCAGATCACTCAAACATAGTTAAAAACATTCTCCATATTTTATTTATTTATAAGAGGTTCTTGAGGTCGTTTGTCCTGGCAGCAATAAGACTGTGGACCCTCGTAATGTGTACTGTTTTTATTACTATTGATAGAAGCTTTTTAAACTTTAAATTTATTTGGTACTTATGCTTGTATTGTATTGAGTGCTTGGAGTGCTGGATGGCACACACTGTATGCTGCTGGACACTCAAATTTCACCCAATCAGGGATAAATAAAGTATCGATCGATCTTTATTAATTGATCGATCAGTGAAAGGCAATGTTTATGTGCTTATTAGCTGTGTTGGGTTTATGTCAGTACTTCTAGCTAATTCTGTCATATTACTTTTCATTGCCATTTACAAAATAAATACCAATAGCTGCTTTAGTTCGAGGTTAAATCATCTCCATAAATAAATAAATATATAATTAAATGTATAATCTGTAGAAATATGATTGAATATTGAAACATCATGACACAAAATACAACATTTTAATTTAGAATAAACTCTCCATGGCACATTACATAACCAAATATACATATACATGTGGAGACAGCTCTAATAATTGTATCTTTCCTTCATCTTTAAACTCTATTAATAAGCGTACTCTGCATTTACAAGTGAAAAGACATCAATGCAAAAAAACAAACAAATGTTATAATAAATTAAGTATTTTTTTTTAACAGAAATAAGCTGCAGAACATTTTTGGGGGCAAAACCTGCTACAAAACTGAACTAAAACATTATAAAGAGCTTCATTCCCTGATCCCTTGGAGTTAAGTCTCAAGTATCCTTTATAACGGCAGAACCATATCTTCTTCTGATGATTTCATTCATCATATATTTTGTAAATGATTTTAACACAGACAAGATTTCAGACATTTTTACTGTACTATGAAACAGAGACATTCCCCACAGCTATGGGCCAGTTAGACACATTAGGATTCATTCATTGCAATAAAATCCCATATATTAAATCTCAAAACATAATGGGCACTCGTGACCTGAAAAAGTACTACCATATAGTAATGTGTAGAAATGAACAGTTGACTAAAATAAGCAGCATTTTATGTTCTTCAAATATACTTCACAGCTTGTGCAACCCAATTTAAAGACTATTGTATTGTTTTGTGCATGTTAACAATGAATTTTACGCTTAGGGTAATTCATAACTATATTTGAATAGGTACATTTCAGTCAGAAAAAAAAGGAAATTCAAGTTTTCGTTTCGTTTTCCCCCCATGGTGGTTCACCCTTTTTCCAACCCCCCAGCTATTCTCAAAATGCCTTCGCAGATGAACTAATGCCCCGTTGAAATGCCAAGGTCACATCCTCAGGTAAAAAGATCTACTAAATATATACCACAGATACATCAAGTTTGTTTCTTTAACAGGGAGGTGCAGTATTTAAAGAAGGCAAAAAAAAAATGTTTTGGAGCGAGTGCAAAGGCTATTTTCAGCTGATGTAGGAGTCGCTCTGTGGCAAATAACCCGACCCCCAAAGTATTTCTTCTTTCTCACGGTGAAATGAGGAGATAAAGTAGATTGTTTAAGGCGCGGCTTTGGCTATATTTTAAGTGCGAGTTGGCAGTGTCCCTTTCGGTATGGAGGAGTGGAGCAGGTTGGGTTGGTATGGCTCGCACCTAGAGGCGGTTCAAGTTAGGGCAAAAAAGGAGGGGGGGGGGGGTTGTCTGTCATCGCTCTTCACCTGATTAAAATCACCCTCATTTTTGGCACACTCTCAGGCAGGACATTTCACTGTGCTTTACCCAAATCTAAAAGCTTCTCGACTGGAGCTTACAGCCTGTAGGGCGGTATAACGCCTCATTTGAAAGCTGAAGCTGAAACAAAACTGAGCTAAGATTTTTCCTTTGCATTTGTGCCACGTTGTCGGCAACAATGCGTGCGTTTTTGTTGTCTTTTTAATGTGTATTTTTGTCATGTTTTTGTGACTTTTTTGTCGCTTTTTTGTAAGCTTTTGATTGTGTTAATAAACCAGTACTAAGCAACTCATGCCCCTAGAGGCCATAAGCGCCACTGCAGGTGTCTTCGCATGTTGCGTTTTTTTACTCATTAATTGTCCATGAGAGTAAATACTACTAATACTACTGTTTAAGCGGTGCTAGCCCGCAGTTAGCTTTGCCCGTCAGCCTGTTAGCTTCTACTTCGTGATTCCATTAGTGTGTATTGGTGCTCCGGGTCGGAGCAGGGAAAGCTGCAAGTGTGGTTTTCTGGCCAGAGACACCGGGGTAGATGAATCATCCCATTAACACTTGTATTGCCCCCAGAAGGACAATGAAAAGGATTTAATATGGTAAACAAGTTACTTAGTACTGCTTTAACACTTTTTTGTTGCTTTTTCATTACTCTTTTTGTCGCCTTTGTTGTCAAATTCTAACTTTCTGGCATCTTTTTTGTTGCATTTACATCCTTGTTTACATTTCATTTTCACCGCTATTTTTACTTCCTGCTTTTAGATTTGGGCAATGCCAAAGTGGAGAAAATGTAAGTGGTGGTTAAGAGGTTAACTTTCCGTAAATGTGTTTCTCCCTGAAAGTGAGTTTGTACCACAACTAACAACTTAAAACCTATACACTCCCTCTTCTATTGTTTATAAGCAAAAATAATGAAATAAAATCCGGGACAAGGCCTATAAGGAAAGGGTATTTTTATAGCACTAATCAGACACAGGTCAATCATTCATTCACTCCAGGCTACGAAGACGGAAGCGCGGCTGCCATGTCCAGGCAATGGATGGGTCTGTACCATATATACCCCCTCCAGCCACAAGGGGTCAGTGAATCAAAAATAAAATTATACAAGGGACTTAATGACTCAATAGAGCATTCAAACTTGAAAATGGAAACTCAGTCGTACCAACCCAACCTTACTGGAAACAAGGCTTTTAGAGTTCTTTCATGGTCTAAATGTTGGCAAATCAATTAATAACAGTCCCATAATGTAGCAGCTAAGTTACAAACACATGTACAACAAAAAGCCTTTCAAAGGAACAATATATTCAATACATAAAAATGAACGGACTCCAGTGCTGTGCTACTAAGACAATGCGTTTCTATGGATCTTTCTAGAGGCATTACTGTGACGCATCCCCCCCCCATGTTTTTGTCTAGAGGAACTGAGAGCAGACACACCACTCAAGGCAAAAAGGAAATGTCTAAGTGTCTGACAACTGATTCGACAAAGCAACAGGCTATTTCTTTTCTTTCTGGGCTTCTATTAAAAAGAAGCTGGCATGAAACAAAGCCAGCCTACACACAGTTGTACAGCTACGCCAAGACTTCCATATGATGCAAAGAACGACAGATATGCAGCAACTGGTCTTAAAATATTCAACGATTTTTGCAGCACGAAAGAAGCCAACATTTTCAAATGCATCTTCTTACTATACACTCACAGTATGGCCAGTTTGTCAATATAGGGAACTTAGACTTTCAGTATGTTTTTTGTACAATCCTTGGCTTTAAGGAAGTGGTCAACATTGGAGCCATAATGTACTGTTGAATGGTGATGCATCTCCCCATATGCCTCTGCGGTCGGTCCCTTTGTTGTGCAAGTCTGTTATGTCGGAGCCACAAAGCTACTCGGACTGAAAGAGACAGAGGGAGAGGCCAGTTAGAGGTGAAAGCTTTTTCAGCATAGTGTTGTTGCATAATACCTCATGCCTGAATGAAAATGAAAGTTAATTTGGGGAAAAAAAATAATATATATATATATCTTAAAGGTTTCCCCCATCTGAACTGAGCACATTTTCTCCAGTTTGGCTTTACACAAATATAAAAGCTTCTTGAAAAAAGTGTTAAAATAACAACAAAAATGAAAAGAACATAAGGATGAAAATGCAACAAAAAAGTGTCAAAAAGGTGACCAAAAAAAGCCACAAAAGTGTCAAAAAAAAGCAGCAAAAAAAGCAGCAAAAACTCAATAAGAAAAGTGGCAAAACTTTGACAAAAACACAATAAAAAAGCCACAAAAAATCAAGAAAAGCGTAATAAAAAAGAAACAGAAATGTGACCAAAAAGTGTCAAAACCGAGATGAAAAAGAAAGTGAAAAACGTGAAGGCAACACAACAACAAGGAAAAAGGACAGTTGGGTAGGTCTTAGAGGTGTTACACTGGCCTACAGCAAACTCCAGTCCAGAAGCTTTTAAATTTGGGTAAAGCCAAATTGGAGAAAATGCACTTAGTTAAATTGACTGGACAAGAAAAAACACAATGAGATTTCAGAATCTCTTTCAGAACAGGAGCACCTGGAGGAAACCCTCGCCCCACCTGACCTTTCTGATTGGGAACGTTTTGCTGAGAGGCATCGGGCACTAACCTCTGTGCCGTAATGCTGCCCAAGTGTATTCAAACTGAACCAAAATTGGTTCATAAATTGTATACAGTATCAAAGACTATCTAAACTAAAGGTATAAATGATTATTTTAGTCATTATTGTCTAAATGGACCAGCAGAGAGCATCTTATTAGAAGAAAAAATCAATAAATAAAATAAAATCAGGGCTCTAAGAATTTAGTTAAAAGAGATACGTAATATAAGATGTAAAATAATTTGTATCTAATTTTAGACACATTTGGTTACATTTGTTATGTTTCTACATTTGGTGGTGCAACACTTACAGCTGTCGACGAGTGGCTCATTTTATCAAAGCGGAACTTCAAGTTTGACCTCGGCGACGTCTTACTTTTTCCGTCTGAGCAGAGTTGAAAAGAGGAAATCTGGTTAGTTAACCACTGCTTTCGCTGATTTATCCAAAAATAAAAGAGAGCGATCACATTGTATGATCTGAAAACAGCCACAGAGACTAAGATCAAACGTCTAGAATGAAACGTCATGGACAAAACGTGCCACTTCCTTGGCTAGCAGGTACAGTAGCAATCGTCATTAAGTCTTATCATTATAAAACGTACACAAAGGAGCCATGAAACAGCAGGTGTGCTTCTTACGACTACATGATATCACCCTAAAACCGATGTCTTCAATAGTTGATAGCCTCTATTGGTTTATCACTATATAATCATCATCATGCGCCTCTATTCCAGAGTTCTTAGTGGTTTTGTCGAAACAAATCCCTTTCTCTATACAGTTTTTCTTTTTTTTCTTACCTGTGGGGCTGCGGCACATGATGACCGGAGTCCCCGACCCCTGGCTGTCCACGCTGGGGGCCGGGCTGAAGGCAGAGGAGGAGGAGACAGACGGATGGCCTGTCTGGAGTCCGGAGCAGAGGACAGAGTTAACGAGAGGAGAGGGCGAGCAGGAGAGAACAGCAGTACGTCAGGGAAATGGGGTGAGAGACAGTGGCGGTTATGAAAGGATGTGCTGCCATAAAGAGATTTACTGACTCTGCGGAGGTTAAACTCTTTAGACTCGTAATTTTTAAAGTAAATGTTTTTATAATGTCAGTGGTGTCTGATTTAATAAGGACAAGGTGATTCATGCTGAGCTGGAAGTTTTATTTGGGATTTGGAGGTCACTTTCTGCAGTGTTTATTTAGCACAGGTTAGCTATTCTTATCCACAGCATACGAGATGGTTTTGTAATGACGTTAAACAAAAGGGGTGTTACTCACAGACTCAAGGTCCTCCAGAGCCTCTGTCTCTCCGGTGGTGCTGCTGAAGCTGCTGGTGCTGGATGAAGAGCGGGAGATGTTGGGTCGGCCGCTGCTGCAGTCCTTCAGCTTCAACAACGGTCTGTGACAGAGAATTTATATGGAGTATGTTTCACAGAGTTGTGTCTTTAACTGTGTCTTGAACCCCCGCCTGAACCAAGCACACTTTTGTCCAGCTTGGCTTTACCCAAATCAGAAAATGTCCTGAAAAAAAAAAAGTGAACAAAAAAGAAATGAAAACAAGCGATGAAAACATGAGGAAAAAACACATGGAAAAAATGACAAAAATGTGACAAGAAAAGCGATGAAAGTGCAAAAAAAAAAAGGCACAAAAGAACAACAGAAAAACGACAAAAAAAGAGATCAATAAATGACAAAAAGAGTAACAGAAAAGTGACGTAAATGTGTGATTAAAGCGCAACAAAAAAGCAATGAAAAAAGTGAACAATGCAAGGAAAAAGATTAGTTTAGATGAGTTTTGTAGGTCTTAGCTTTACAGTCTGTAACCTTTTAGATTTGGGTAAAGCTGAACCGAAGAAAACGCACGTGGGGGAGGGGTTAAGAAGTTATACATGCTATGAATAGGCAGACAAACAATTTGTTACTATAAAATGACATGTATTCAGTTTGAAAGTGCGTAATTTGATCCCCTGCTTTGCTGTAGGATTCGGGACAGTTTTGGATGATCCAGTGGTTTCCAACTGTTTTTCTCTCGTGCACCTCTTGGCCTTTCATTTATCTGACAACCACATCATGAAAATGCAGCTTTTCTGCAATGAGTCGACGTGTTGCCTCGTCTCTCACCTGTCTTTGTTGGGACATATCTCTGGAGAGCTGGGATTGGACGGTGTGTCTGACCTCACTTCCTGCGATAACGGACAGATCTCCAGAGGCTTGTGTTCACTGTGGACAGAAGGCCGGGCATATACAGTAAGTCCATACATTTTAATCGTCCCTGCTCCTCCTGACATTTACAAAAAAAGAGGATCACATACCCGCGCGAGTTTCTGTCTGAGGGGATTTCTGTGCTGGAGTGCAAACGTGGGAAGAGACCCGAGCGCCGCTTCACTGGGCTTTTGAGGGGAGACTTGGCAGATAATCCGGGAGGCTAAAATGTACAAATATCTCATGAATACATAAAAGCATTAAGTAGTAACAGACTTTGGGATGACACAGGTGAGACGGCTGGATGAAAAGAAATTGCTCCAAAAGTAAAAGTGCATTTAAAGTTCTATAACACCACCAATCCAGGTCTAAAACTAAGGCTAACTGTGGTTTAAACTAGAAATCTCAGTAGACGTGGTACCTAAACCACAGTTTGAGAACCCCTGGTCTTTAATATAGCATCACTGACTCATGTGGGAAATACGACTCACAGTAAAAGTGCTCTTTGTGCATTCACTGGTGCTCTGGGGCAGGCCTCCTCCGCTCAGGCTGGCCGGGACGCCTCCTCCCACACCGGGGCTCCTGTGGCGATGGGACCCCACCATCGTCTCCATGGAGTGGCTTCTGACCCGCATCGCCCTCTGCCAGAGAACACAGAGCACACGGGAGCAGGTTAATCCAATGGGAGTGTTTTAATGAGGATGACCATTGACCAGCTTGGGTCAACAGGTTTGACGTTATTGCTTTATAATACCACCAGGGGGCACAGTGAGATAAGGGGAAAAAAGCAGGTGGGTAGACAATACTAGGGATGTGGTTTGGATGTTTTTCGATATTATTGATGTACAATTTCAAAAACATGTGAAATAACATGATAGATATGACATACAAAGCAATGTCTTTATGCGAGAACACCACTATTTAATTCAAGTGAACGAGAGAATAAAAGTAAAGACTGTGCATTAACAATATTTCCTTTGAAAAAAATATGCATTTATATGACAACTATAGTTTTTAAATAATAGGCTAATCGTCGAATCTTGAAGCATGTGCCTGCGTCTTGTCTCGAATGCATTAACACCAACAACAAAATATGAAAAAAATGCTTGTTTTATTTATAACGTCTTGACTGTGTTCACAAAAATGCAGAGACATAGTAAACAGCTGTTGCCAGGACAGCGATCAGAACAGCGCCCCCTGTGTATGATCGCAGAAAGTGCAAAGAGGCAGTCCGTAATCCCTGCGAAGAGTGAGAGCCGGCGTCACAAAACAATTCATCAACATGCAAAACAATGTACATGAGTATAACATGCACCTCAGCCCATCACAACATGGCAACAACAATAAGAGAACATGATGCCCATTAGTCATTAGTATTTTATTTATTTAAGTGTATTTTATCTCCTTTATTGCATGAACTAGAGCAAAACATATTATTTCAAGTTATTCAAAGCTTAAGTCCAGTTTTAAGTTTGATTTATCTACAGTTAAAGGTTGAAACTTGTGCCTGTGTCCTCATACACAACTCAACCTCTATTGTACAGTATCTAAATCGAATTGCACGGCACTGCATCCTGAAAAAATCATATCCTTGAGGTCTTTCTTCCACAAACATAATCTTCGCATTCACCTTAAAGGACTCTAGCAGCCCTCCGTGGCCCCCGTTCTCCAGCTTGTCCTCCTCTCCTCCCTGCCCCAGCCCCAGGATCGCCTGGCTCTGGCGATGCAACTCATCATGGAGGTTATCCAGCAGAGCGGCTCGCGTCCGCCCCTGCCACAAAGCACATGAAAAAAACAACAACATGTAAGACGTTACGGTAACAATTGTGCCACAAGCCAAATGAGCAGTCACTGGGGTCTGAGAGTGAGCGTGCGTGCGCTGTCTGTGTCACCTCCAATTTGGCGAATTTGTCTGATTTGTAGCAGGCGTTTTCGGCATTGATCAGCTTTGTCAGCAGGAAGTCTCGAAACTCTGGGCCCTGGAAGAGCAAAGGGAGGGGGGGTGAAGAGTGGCGGGAGAGGAGGAGAAAGAGAACGAGGGAGACTTAGTGGCGTTTGATAGAGTACAAACAGTGTGGGGTGACCTTCATCAGTGCTGTTGAGATTAGAGGCATAAGCGCTCTCTTAAGACGCATCGACCTCCTCTTTGTTTGTGTCAGAGCACTTTAGAGGAGACTCTGAGCTGAAGAACACACGACAAGTCTTTCAGCTGACTCTCAGTTTTTGCTAGGGACTTGTAGTACTGTATACATGTCATGGATCCAGTGTCGCCTCGCAAGTTTGTTTTACTGTATATTCATTCATCTCTAAAACATAGCTAAAATTCTCCATTTTATTTTTCTGCTTTGTTGTGAATTAAATATTTGGGAAGTTCTGTGTTCATCAAAAAGAGTTCATGTTTAACAAAGTAGTGGACATTGTTGAATATTTTTGTTCATCACCAAAGCAAAACCGAGCCAGTCTGCTTTTGTTCACCTTGGCACCAAACACAGTTCAACACCATCGTGCCTTTTCGTGCTTATGCAAATGTGACCCAGGGGAAAACCTACGACACACTGGAGTGACTTTATCACAGCTTTAGAAGAACTGGCAAGAGGAAGCTTAGGCTGCTATTTGGTATATGCCAATCTGAAAACAACAACAACAACAACAACAACAATAATCTTACCTTCTTGAAAACAGCTGGATTTGGAAGAGGAGGCCCAAACGGAGGCACGTCTTCTCTTGCTGTGACAGACACCTGCTCACATGAAATGAAATCATTATAATCATTAGGTTTCATCACAGCAACAACTTGGTAATAGGATTGAAATGGCATTTTAAGCCATTATAAAGACGTAAATTAACAGGATACATTGTTAGTATTTTCCTGCAAATCATTATCTCTAGTTACTCGCTCCTCTCGTCTTTTCACCACGCTATTACTGTGCTGTAAAGTGTGGCCTTATCGTTATGCCATGTGTTTAATTTACAGGTTGCTCCGTACTTTGTAAGTGGTCTCTTCGGTGCAGGGGTTTTCCACCTGCACCAGGACGTAGGCGTGCAGGAAGTTGGAGGCGATCAAGTCCGGGACGAAAGGCGTGGGCTCCTCTTGGAAGACGGCGGCCACGATGTCATTCCCTATGTGCCTCTTTCTCTGCAGCTGAGAAACAAAGAAGAAGAAGAAGAAGAAACAAAGACTAGGTTGTGAGTAAGCTTTTACAAGAACCTGCATTTTGAATACAAATACAAAGAATTTTCTAATCTTATGACCACCCATTTACCTGCTGCACGTCTCCCTCCGTGAAGGGGAGTTTGGTGGACACGTGGAACATGATCTCCCTCTGTCTGAAGACTGTATAGACCGACTCCAATCCAGTCTGACCATGTGACACATCCAGACCTCCACGAAACCTACGGCGACATCAACAACATCCAAACCGCTGTCAGCCTCTCAGCGTGCGGGAGCAGACTTCAAATACATGAGGTTTGGTGACAAGAGATATCGGCCAGTGACAACATCTCCCATGCTTGTTAGATTTGCATTCAGTATGTCTTGTGTTCTAATTCCAGTAAATACGCTACAGCTATCATTACAGCTGTGGTTAATAATGAATATCAGCTAAATGAATCAGTGCAAAGACTGATTGACAGGTGTAATGACTCACTAAACGTGTTAATGAATCAAAGCGATGATGGACAAGAGTTTAGAGAAAAGGTTTGACTTCGACATCAACGGGATTTCTTACCCTTTAAAATCGTGCAGCTCGATGGTGTCTCCGAGGACATCGAGAAACTCCTTGAAAGCCGGCGTTTCCTCATTGTTCCCAAACAGCTCTTCTTCTGAGGTCTAAAAATACAACAAAACAGGCTGAGTGAGATCCGATCGAGACTGTTCGGTGTGATCTGTTTAGGAAAAGAATAGTCGCACACCTGTCCAAACTTCTGGTAGACAACTCCAAATTTGAACGTGTTGTTGACTTCATGCTCGTCATAGGCCACTATCAATTGGGAGCCCTGCAAAATACAAAACAATATTACGAACAATGTATAGGCTAGTAAAAGTGTACAGTAAAGATGAGCTGAGTCATCTTTGCTTTTTGCCATTACGGGCACATTTTGTGTTACTTCGAGGCGTCTGGCTATGCAAAAGTACATCTATAGTTGCCAATATAGTAGAGGAGACCGGGGCTATTTGTCATAAGGGGAAATATGCCCCATTGCTTTTTATAGCCACACTAGAGGGCGCTGGTACTGATATGTAATATGTGTATTGGTATTCTTCTTCTCTTCTAATAATCATTTTCTCATTTGGACTGAAGACACGAGGAGAGGACACAAACTTTAATGTCTGGGTTATTTCTGTAGTGAGAGCATTCCTTTTGTTAGTGCCATAAACAAAAGACACTGATCTGAAATACAGAGATGTTATTTATTTATTTATTTACAGGGACATTTCACAGCAAATGTGTTGCACAGACCAGAGATAGCTACAAACTAAGTTTCATCTGTAGTCCCTGGGCAGAGGCAAAGTGACAGCAGGTTTATACAATGGCCAATGAGCATTCTAACTTCAAAGTCCATTCACAATATAAGATACATATACAGCACCGGCAGAAGGATCACCTCAATAAATAAATAAATGTCAGCCTTGATTTGAGCCGAGTTATTTGTCATATGGGCTATAAATAGTGTTTTTCCTTTCTTTTGTGTCTAGTATGTTCTTTATAGAGAGACCGTATGTTTGGGTTATTTAGTGAATTTGTACGTTTTACACCTCAGAGCATTTTGAACTAACATCTACAGTTAGTTCAAATGAGTGTCATCACAACAAGGCCTCGTGGAAGACCCAGGACACGGTGGTGGGACTCTGTCTCCGAGCTGGCCTGGTGTCGCCTCGGGGTCCCCCCAGAACAGCTGGAGGAGGTGTGTGTGGATCGGGAAGTTTGGGCATCTCTGCTGAGACTGCTGCCCTCGCGACCCGGCCCCGGATAAAGCGGAAGAAAATGGATGGATGGATGGAGTGTCATCATCAACACATCTGGTATTGCATTGTGACCGTTTTGAACTTAATTTTGTCCTTTTATCTCAAACCCCCCCAAAAATTACAAAGGTTCAACGAATTTCATGGTAAAAACAATAGTGACAATCAACCCCACGCATTGTGACAACCTGCCCCGCACATGGGGCACATTGTCACAGTCGATTTTGTTGTGTTTGACAGTTAATAACTTTTTATGTTGCTTCAAGTCAGGGGTTCAAGCTTTCATTTAATCCAGATCTGACTCATGTGGGATTTTCTGTAGAAAAGCAGTGAACTCTAGAAAAAAAAAGTGTGACAAATAGCCCCGGTCTCCTCTACAACCAGTCACTATGATTACTAATTTGCATCATCACCAATTAGCCAAAAGTGCTTTATTTTTGTATGAAAGTTCACATCACATCACATCTGAGCACAATAGTCAGCAAATATATAACTTAAACCCACAGTCTCTTCGCTATAGCGTATCTACACGTAATTATTGAGCCTATTTTAAATGTTCCCCTCTTTCCCATCATAACTTTAGGGCAGATTTTTGGGCCTATGTTACGTAAGGCAACATGCCGCACACTGTCACTGCCCCTGGTGACAGCAGTGATCTTGCCTCGTGTAGACCGAGACACAGATGGCGCCCCGTTCTCCTTCCTCGGGCTAAAAAGCTGAAAGCATGCTTCATCGGTCGCCACCACCGAGACAGGGATCCGACAATTCAGACAATTGTCAGCGTCATTTTGTGCCATTAACCGCGGCTGATAAATGCACTTAGCGGCTCTGACAGATGCAACAGAGACGGGAGAAGACGGCGTGAGCGTGAGTAAAAAGTTGAAGACAGCCCACTGGTTTCGAGAACAATTGGCCAATTGCTGCAGAGGCGATGGCAGCAAAAGTAAAGTCATAACATGTCAGATCCATTTTATTCTCCAAAGTAAGCAGCGCAGTGCTTCCCTCCGCTGAAATGTAGCCTATACTTGAAATCCCGTCAAAGGCAAACTGTCTAATTCTTTCCTTTGGCCTTTTGGGGTGACAATAGGAAATCATCTGCTTCCTGTAGATTTTCCGATAGATCTCCGTCCTTGTGCGAACATTTCTCTTTTCATTTTTTCTAAATTTTACCATCCTTGAAGGAAAATTTGTTCTGAATTTATCCGACCTTCAAACAGTGAGTCAGCGCATGCTTTTTGAAGCGATTGGCGGGCACAGTGCAGCGCCTGAGCCGCTGTTCTTTTGTACCCGTTCATGACTGGATTCTAACGTAATAATTGCAAATCTGTGTTTCTTTTTTGTAATTGGCTGGTTTTCATCAAAGGTCATATTTTCTCTATTCCTTTTGAAATTTTTTCAGACTTGGTACATCAATCATCTGCAAGTCAATACAGTATTATACAGTCAAGTGAAGATGCGCTTCCTTTCACTATTTTCCCTATTTACCCAGGGTCTGTACAAAGAAAATCGTATGTATTCCTCGCGTTTCTTTTGTTCTGTTATAACTCTTCTGAGGGGACCTTTATCTTTTGACTTCGGGGATTGTTTATTGATTTATCATATGTTTTAGTAAAGGTTACTACACACAAAAAGTCCATTGTGGCCCTCTCTCTTTGGTTGAGTTCAATTGTTTATTAAAACTGTGAAAGAAATATTCAAACCACTGCATAACATAGCTGTATATTTGGCAGATGTGTGGATTTAGAGAGTGCACTGTCAATCCATTGTTCTGCCAATAAGTCATTTATATAAAAACAAGCCCTGTTAAAAGAAATATTAGGTATAAACATTTCTTTTATGTGACAAAAAGAGCAATTATCTCGTGGTTATGCAAGGAAGCGTCTGTCGTTGTCAACTCACCTTTGGATACAAGACTGGGTTGAACTTGAGTCCTGTCGCATCGTCACAAAAAAGCTGCATAAAGTGTGAGAGAAAAAAAAAACACCAGGTGAATGTTATCCAAGTGTTAGAGACAGCTTTCTGCTTCCTCCCACTCGCTGCACACAGACAGCCACATATATTTTTAGCGATGTTTCTTTTTGTTACCTTTGCCACCTGCGGGACACTGGGCAGCTGGTTGATTCCCGCTAATGAGATTCTGTCGTGAATTGTTTTGGTCCTCGATCTGCGACAAGACAAAGAGAGACACCGCGCTTCAAGCACTTTTTTTTTTAGGAAACTTTGAGAAACATTGTAAAGAAAATGAACAAGGCAATGTGACAATTCGAGTTCATCACATGTTGGCACTACGAGGACAAGTTTGGGAAGACTACCTTTTCGTTTTAAGATTTGTTAGGCCATTTGGTTTCATTGGACAGAAAGAGATAGGGAAAAGGGGTAAAAAGTGAGAAGAGACCTTCAGCAACACAGGACGGTGAGACAGGCATACGTGCTGAGACCTAACCCTTTGGCCAGGGGTAAGCAAGTTCGCTTAATCAAAGGTTCCTTTCATTCATTCATTGTGAAATGAAAAGGTGCCAAGCCTTCCCATGGTCGTCCAAATCCAAGTGTTGCTTTATACAAATAGTGGTGTTGTTCCAAGTAACAATCATAGACTGTAGAATTAAGAATGGACCAAGGGAGCGAGGCTTTCCAGATTGGGTTCAGTACGGGCTAGCTGAGGCTCTTTCATGCTAACAATTTGACTGCGTTTTTGGAGCCAACTCCATTACTTAGAATAGGGTGAAAATAAAAATAAAAATAGCGAAAGGGAAAAATTCAGACGATGTTAGTTATGTTTAGTCAAACACGTGGAAGTCAGAAGGACAAGCCTGTGTTCAATAATGACTTGGGCAAAAGTGTCTCAATGGAAATTCCATAGGAGCCAGGAACTTCGGGAGCCAACCACCATTTCCTGATGGTTGCAGGAAGTAGTAGGCCACAATAAATCCATTCTTCATTTTACAGTCTATGGTAGCAATGTGCAATCCTAATTCTCAAAGTCATTTGGGGGTGGGGGCAGTGGACACATGCTAGAGGACCGGAATTGGCTCATGGGCCTGACGTTGCCTATCGCTGTTATTAGCATTTATCAAGACAGGTGCTAAATAAGGAGTGCAATTTGGAAAAAAGGCATACACTGTAGCTCTTTATGGGTATGTCGCACCTAATTTACCATTTGAAATGGCCTGTATTACAGTATTGGGGACTCATATCTGAAATGCAAAAGAGAGAATGCTGCGTAAGGAAGAAATGCCCAAACAACTCTGCAGCTGATCCATTTTTGCTCATGCAGCTCGTTTTGCACTCACCTTGGAAGCTGGGTTTCTTTTACTTTTGACTATAAAGTGATTATCCTTCACGTTCTTTCGACTGAGAAAAACTATAATTTAAGCTAATCACAATCAACACTTGACATGTCATTGCCTGGGTAGAGAGCGAGCATTGGGAACTGGCTCAGTAATTTAGCAATAGATACGCTGAAGACGTTAAATAGTCAGACATCAGTTAAATAGTCAGATATCAATACTGTAAGACGACAGAGCCCTCCCAATCACTTTGTATCTTTATTGGTGGTTAAGTATGTACCATTGCATCTCTGTGTCAGCCATTAAACGTTCTTCACAATCACAGCCAAGAAAAAAACAAACTTGATTGACTGTTTTCTAAGTGAGTGCTTTCCAGGGAAATGCCACCCACAGTGTTAATAGCCGACATCCCGCACAACTTGCATCGGTCCAAACACATCCATGTCATTCACTATTAGCAAACAGTGTTTAAGTGACTGGTTATCATTCAGAAAGTTCTTTTATTTTTTATATTCAGTTTGCATTGCCATTTTCTTATGTAATTTGTCCGTGTTGCTAAGAAGTTAATGCAAAAGCAGCATATTACCACATGTCTGGACCCCGTCAGCGAACAGCAATTATCACTTGCTTTGAGCCAGCTAATCCCTTGATGTCTCAGACAAAGCAAATACGGCCAGCATATTATAAAATTAGGTTTCTAAATGTGTTGTCAACTCTTTGCGACTATAACAAATAATAAAGAGAGCGCTCCAGGGGCAAAGCGGGTTAAGTATTTACCTGCCAACCAGAGGGAAGGATCGTCTGAGCGGTAACTGTGTCTTGGCAACGGATCATTATGTCCTCTCCCTTGATCTCGGTGGGGTACAACCGATGAATTGGCTTTGCATATTGTGTTATTGTACCTGAGAATGATGCGTAGAAACTCCTGGCCCTCTGCTTCCTCATGCTTCAGGGACATGATCAGGTTTCCGATGCTGCTGCCCGTGCAGTAGTAGTTCATGTGTTCCTGTAAAATCCACAGACAGGAAAAGGTCAGTCCCTTTTTTATTAGGCACGTTAGCATAAACCAACAAAAGCTTAAAAGGAATGGATAAAAGGTATTTCGCTTTAACTGCTTTGTATTCAGCATGAGCTACTGTGACTAAGCAATTTCCCATCATTGTGGATCAATAACGTTTAAGTCAATAAGTACCTGGATAGAAAGCATAAGCAGCTCATGAGCCGTCTGCTGATAAAACCACTGTACTATTGTATTGGTCAACATGCATTCAATCTGATGTAGCACCCACTGCTATAGTGACAGTCCCCACAGTCAAGCCCTAAAGAAGCTGCCTGGATTGGCGGTGAAATGCGAATGAGCAGACAAACTTTGCTTTACCATTCCCAGGAAGTGTTTTCGATAAGCGCGGGCCATGCTGTTACACTCCAATCTGTAGGTGCTGCCCCCTCCTGGACTCATGCCATCTCTGCCATCTTCGTCCTCACAGAAACTGGACTCTGAGGAGGACGGGGTCCCAATGGGGGCTTCCGCATCCTCAATCCAGTACCCTCCGAACTGTGGGAGGATGACCTGGGGGTACGGCCCACCTTTCTCCAGGACCTGAACAAGCAAATGGGACAAATGAAAAGAGGCCTAACCCTATAGTCACACATCTTTGGGCTGCACATATCTATTAAAAGACAAACAAATATTACTGAACCAGCAAATGAGACAATGAAAAAGACTTCTAGTGATTCTCAGCTCATATTTGTCTAAAACTGCTTTAACAATGAAGAAAA
Source organism: Gobius niger (assembly GCF_951799975.1). Taxonomy (NCBI): domain Eukaryota; kingdom Metazoa; phylum Chordata; class Actinopteri; order Gobiiformes; family Gobiidae; genus Gobius; species Gobius niger. Next base: position 25,001,082 of record NC_136852.1, read on the forward strand.
TTAACCCCCACTATAATGGAGCATGTTTTCTCCAGTTCGGCCTTATCCAAATCTTAAAGCTTCTTGGTCTGAGAGTTTACAGCCTATAGGCCATTATAGCATCATTTTAAAGCTAAGGCCGACAAAACTCACCGAAGCTTGTTCCTTGTTTTTGTTGACAAGTTTTTGTTGTTTTTGCCCCATTTTTTGTTGTTTTTTGAAAACACAAAAAAAAGGGACAAAAATGTATGTAAGCGCTTAGATCAAGAAGCTTTTAGATTTGGGTGAAGCCGCACTTGAGAAAATGTGCTCGCTTACAGTGGGGGTTAAGAGGTTAACAAGCCACAAACTCTACTGTGTGCAACAGGTAGGGCTCATGGCATGTCTCACACCCCAGCGCAGCAGAACTGAAGACGTTTCCAGAAAGTCTTAATCTCAAAAACAAATCTTTAAAGGTTATACTACTTACAAATATTTTGCTTGGTCTAAATGGTCTTAATCTAAATTACTGTTAATTGAATCAAATTAGGCTACTTAAAACCAAAAAGCACTCACGTCTTCTATCCTTGGATATGGGATGTAGTCGTCCTGTAATAGAGGAAAGCGCACATTGTTAGAAAAGGCCAAATTTACCATAAGTGGAGAGTGCAGCGACATTCACGGGGAGCATCCACAAAGCCACGAACACAGGAACATAAAAGGGCGCACAAACTTATTATTTCAAATGAGCTCAATGAAAAATGATGCAACAGCCTGAAATGCCCAGTCATCACGATAGGGCTGCAGAGAGGGCGTGGCCTCCTTCTTTGAAGATGACGTCACGGGCTCAAAGTGCTTTTGACTGGCCGTCCGAAGGGATTTCAAACGCTTGTTTGGTAGTCCGCTTCTGCAGCCGGCTCTGTTGTGTGCACTGACCTCTAAAACTGCAGAGGTGAGGATCAGCACTAAACAGGACAGCAACATTAGCATTTTGCAGCAATAAGATACTGCCCAGAGTGGATCAATCTATACTTTCTTGAAGTTTTAATCAATGCGAGCTTATTGGCAATGTAACTTTGAAGAGATACGGCTGTGTTGAAGTTTAAATTGTCACAGTTCAAGATAAAGTCACCAAATCGTGTGAGTCTATTGTTAGGCCTCTACGATTTGAACAGTAGTAATTAACTAAAACAGGCCGACTCAATCAAAGTACTATACAGCCCTGGTATTACTTACATTATCGGCTACATTAAACGGGGCAGACACAGGAATTTGGGCTCTTCAATGGGTTATAAAGTAAAGGACCAAACAGTAACAGTCTCCTACCATAACCAGATGTTTACATCAATGTTATAAAAAGACACATATACATTTTTTTTTTTAAACCAGAATTAACATTTACATTTTTTTTAGGTCAGTTTAAATTCTAAAAAATATTTCAGAAGAATGAGAGATAATATTAATGAATATTTGGTAGAATTGCCTTTTAAACTGTATAACTTGGGTAATACTGGTTTCATGTCAAATGTGTCTTTTTATAAAGTGCATGCAAACATCTGGTTCTCGCTATAATTCACATGATATCAAACTGAGAAGCAAGAAACAAGGTCGAAAACATTTGATGACAAGGACCGGAACAGGCACAAAACACAGCTCACAAAAGCAGCGACACATTTTTTAAAAGAAAAATCATGCAATATATTTAAAAAAAATCTCCATCTGGTCACACCTTCCACCTTTTGGTCTCCTCTGCTTTTGGGACCTGACCATTGTCCGAGTGAAGCATGAGAGTAAAGAGGTACAAGAACACATTTGTTAAATATTCTGCTCTTAAACTCCAGTTGATACATCATGCATTATTAGCGTCTTTTGCAGATATAAGTGCACAGTAAACATAGATGCATTTTAGGAATCCAAAGCACCCATAAGCCTCAGAAAAGGGCCCATTTAGAGATGCAGAAATGACAGAAAATCACTCTGCCACCATGAACTCCAGCACTATATATTATTTTTCATTAGTAATATAGTGCCATTTTCCGTTGTGCCAACTTTTGACAGTTTAGTGTATCCACTGACTATGTCGTATAGAAACATGAAGCAATTATTTTCAATCAATCTATCAAAGTTTATTTCTAAAGCACTTCACAACAACACTTGGCTTTCCATAAAAACGTAATAGAAAAAAAATCCACATTAAATGACATGAAATATAAAAACACAGGCAAATGGAAGGCCAGTCTAAATAAGTCTTTAGTCTGGGCCAAGGCAAAAGCACGATCGCCCCACTGCCTAGACCCGGACATGGGCACATCCAAAACCATCTGAGAAGAGGAGCGCAGGTTATGGGGGTTGAATGACAAAATTGGTGTGATGTGGGAGTGTCTGGATGAGTTCGTAAAAAAGCGGACAACTGGAGGCGATGTATGGAGGACCGCTTGATACCATAATAGAGTGAATTACAGTAGCTGATGCGTGGACTGATAAAAGCATGTATTTGAAAGTCACTATGGGATAAAAGATGCAGCTGAAAAAAGCTACTAGATTGTCAAGAATAGTAGCATTTAATTTTATAATGCTGTGTGAGACTTCCAAAACAACACCTTTTCATACAAACTTCAATTGCTTGTCTCACAAATCATTTTCAAACAGACTCACTTTCTTTCTTCTACTCAGGCACAACAGGAGAGAAACATGCAGATTCCTATTGTATGCCTGTATGTATGTAGATAGGAAAAGATGAGACATGCGCTAAATTGGCCAATTACAGCGAGACACGGGGGAACAGCGAGCGGACGTGGCTGGGCGGAAAAGTGAGGAAATATATTTATATTGCACAAAGCTTTGAAATTGAATCCTTTAGCACAATTTACTATCAGCTCTGAGGCTCGCTCATGCTCATAATGACAGGGAAACTCACACATGGCGTCGTGTCATGCAACGTATTTACACAATCAGATGTGGAAAAGGTCAAAACGATTAATGAATGTGGAATATGTGAAATGCATTTGTGATGAACCGTACCTCTGCCACACCGTGGGCAGAGGAGGAGCAATAATAATGTTTCGTTGCACATAACGCCTTTGGGTTAGTGAGCAAACATCTCTACAGCAGTTCAATGCCACTTCCATCAGGGCAGCTTTAACCAACCAAGGTATTTAAATCCCCCTGTACGTGATATTTGTGTCTGGCAGTGGAATGATATTTGTTTCGTCCTGCTTCACTTAATTGTAAAAGTGGACATTTGTGAAAAGACACTGTGAATCTAATTGTAAAACATTTCTTTGTTTGATTTTGTGAAAGAACTTGCTGTCAAGTTGTTAGCATTATTGACTGTGACCCTGAAAGTCGTGATGTGTGGTTATAAAATCATCCTTGTTCAGACACAACTTACAATTTAAGCTAAACAAATAATGCACTCCAATAATGTAAACAAAAACATAAAGGTCTAGGGTCTTTAATAAAGGGCCAGGAAGGACCCAGCTTTTTTTTTTTTTAAAGCAAACAAACAGTTAAAGTTAGCTTTTGAGCTAAAGTAAGTAAGCAAGTAAGTGCTTTAATTGTCATCGTTCAATTGTACAACAAAATTGTGTTCAGGTGTTAGTCCTGAGCCACTGCGACTGCGAAAATACATCATTTTAACATTTTTAAACTCTGTATAGTCCCTTTAAGGCAGCCAGCCAAGTTTCCCCTACCTCCAAAAACATGCTAACCTAACACCTGAACACAAGCCCGTTGTTCAATTCTACAATGACAAATAAAGCACTTACATACATAAGCCTGACCTCACATTAGTTCTGAGAATGCCCAACACTTCACTGACACTGGAGTTACATGCATTAGCTAAAAATAGTGACCAACCCAACTGTTCTCACTGACATAAGTAAATCTAAAATAACTCATTTCTTTTTCATGTGGGTTTAGCTATCAGCCTGATTCTATTAATTTCATAAATATACTGACAACCAACAAACTATCCAGCCCTCTTGACAGATGTAACAACCCATGGGGCAAATGAACATCAAACTTTATAAAAAATAATATTGCAGCTTTATTATTTACACTAAGACAAGGCCAGATAGTCAAACCACCAATGGCATCACTCAAGCGTTTCTTCACAGGCAAATCCTCTGTATCTCCACCTCGACTGGCACGGCGTCATCTCTGTATCTACTTTACGAAATAACTCTGCGCTTCATGCATCTACAGACGGTACAGGCCGATCTGAAGTCTGGTCTGCGTCGAGGCTGTGAGTGCATATTGAAGAGCAGCTGCTACAGTCACCAGTGACTCATTGTCAACAATACGAGCCTGATCGTGGACGCTCTCCAATCCCTGAACATGAAAACAGCAAAACAAAGACGAGTGGCCAAGACAGTGCACACAAGAGAGGTCGTGAATGAAAAGAGAAAAATAAAGAGACGAGGCCCAGATTTAAAGAGGCGTCATCATGAGCTGTAGAATCTCTCAGACCTGAGATTATGGGATGGAGGAGGACGGAAAGTCGATGCACGTGGAGTTTGAGAGAGCATGGACTCGCGCTGATCTGAGAGTGTGTGAGCGGCCGCATGATGCTGTGAGTATCCTCTGAATCGACTATACGTCTCCCTACACTCAAGGCTTCACATAAATCAATACATTATGAAGTCATGCTTTTGGCCTGTTTTAACTGTGGGACTCCATCAAGTCAACCTGCAGCCAAAGTACTGCAATTTCTCAATAGAGTTTGGGTGGGTTTGGTCTGGACTGGAGTATTTTCAACTGCAGGCACAAAAAGGCTAAGATTCCAGTTTCTACCAAAGATACTGGCTGGATCTCTGGATATCTGGAGATGGGTCCCCAGACACTGCACTGAGGTCGCACACTGGGCCTGAAAGTTTGACCCACAAGCATTGAAGCATGAGTCAAATGCAGAGATACATCTACTCACTACACTGGTTTGCAATCTGGGACTAAATTATATAGATCGGTTTTTGGATGACATCACATGAGGCCATTATTGGGAAAGGCCGGAGTTATTCACTATATCCTAACGCTAATTTTATCTCTGGCGGCTAATTTTGCAACCAATAATTAAGACGTGATGATGCAGAGATGATATTTTACACGGTTATTTTATGAAGTGATTTCCAGCTGCACGTTTTGAATCAGGATTTACATCAGTGAGTGTTCGCAGGTGCGGGCCTCTCTCTGTGTAAAGGTCTTTCTCACTGATAACACGTGATGAAATGCAGATATTATTATGACAGCTCATACTGTAGAGCCAAATACAGTGTTAAATATTTTAACAACAAAGACACACACATCTAAGTCTCAAAGAGTCTGCTGGTTAAAAAGAAACACTTTAGATTATAGCACACAAGTTCAATGTGTAGGTACAGGGAACAAGAAAGCAATTACACATGTATGTACAGGTAATTACACAGTAATAAAGGTGTACAACATGTGTAACAAAGGCGTACATGGTGTAATAAAGATGTACATAGCGCCTGACTTTAGATGACAGCGCTCATGGGTAGTTACTAGGGCTGGGACAAAATATTGGATCGGCTCGCAATACTTTATGCTGCAATAGTATCGCAATACTTTCAACACTTGTGTATTATGCACTCTTTTGTTTTCCAGAAACAGCACTTTTCAATCTTAACACTTGAATCAATGAATGTCAAATGGCATTTGGTTTATAAACTTTGGACACATGACTGTTTTCCTTTTTACACATTTTAAAGATGCACTATGCAACTTTTTATGTTAAAAAACAGTTGATATTAAGGCGTATTTTGACCTTTCAGTGACTCAGTGGATGCTTGGGTGATTAGCATAGCACCTTTACTTACCGTCCCGGATCCAGGATCAATTGTTTTTTAGATTTTCACTGCTAATTGAAGCGTATCTATGGTTAGGTATTGGGGCTAAACGGTTTTGCCAAAAATCTATATTGCAATTGTTTTCAATCAATATTGCGATTAATCGTTCAGCTCCATTACGTATGCATTTTTTTTCACATAAAAAGTTGCATATTACACCTTTAAAGTAAACCTGTATTACTTATCATAATTATTTGCTATATCGCAATACGGCCCTTGAGCATTGTGATACGTCAGATCACCAGATCATCAGATCGTGCCAAAAGTGGATCGTCCAAGCCCCAGTAGTTACACATTTACACATTTATTATGTGGTAATTTTACCCAATTTATGAAACTAGAATTCCCTTTTTAAAGCTGCAACTACATGTACACCTTTGTTACACCTTGTACACCTTTATTACACGTTGTATACAGTTGTTACACTTTGTACTCCTTTATTAAACCTTGCACTTAAATGTGTAATTACTTTCTTGTTCCCTGTACCTGTACATGGAACACTTGCAAGGACAACTGCACAATATTTAGAAATACAAAAAATGATTTGAACTAGCTGGTTGGTTACTGTGTCCCCGATGTGCTAAACCTACCCTTTCACACCACTACAAAGACCACTGCAAACACCTACAGATCTGCCGACACTGCTGATCTCACCTCCCACCACTGTCTTAACAAGCAGGGTCTTGCAAAGTCATTGTGTGGAGGAAGTTCCTACTATTTTAAAACCTACCAGTTCCTTCGTATCTCAAAGTAACCTCTGATCTAAACACGTTTCACAGTGTCACAAACGTTCCAACATTTCCTCTAAAATCTCTTTACTTGCACTTGAATTCTCAGCTCCACTTTGCAGCCCACCCTCCCGTCTGCTTCTCAAACTCCCATCTGTGTGACTCAAGGTTCCAAAGCTCCGGGGGCCGGCGGAGGGCACAAAGTGGCTCCGTGCGGCGAGGAAAGACTTTATACAGCGGAAAGGAAATCGATGCGTTCTTTTCAGATATGGAGAAAATAGTAATTCAATTTGCCGTGGCGGCCTCCTATATATGCCCACAGCCAACCATTATTGAATATGGCAATGGGGTGGCCTTCTCCTATTAAATTATCAACGTGAGCCAGCCGTGTCAAGTCTGGTGGACGGTGACAGAAGCGTAAAAGGTTAATATTCAATTAAAAGTTTCTAAAGCATGCAGGCAAATAGCAGTGGTGTTGGGAAGAAGTAAAAGGCCAATACTGTATTTTGTTGGCCTTGGTAGCCTGGAGCAAACAAAGAGCATTTCAGTTCACAGCCATGAATACAAAATATGACATAACCTAACGGGAACTTTGTGACAGACATTCAATTAATTAGATGGCAAATGTGTTTTTATTAAAGAGTAAAGAATTTGTACTTTTTATTTGCTTACTTTAACACAACTGTTTGATTATGTCTCTCGTGGCAACTATGGGCTTTAAACAGAGAGGCTTAGATGGAGAGGCTGCTATAGAGACACTAGCTCTCGAAGATGACCATTCACGCTCACAATCAATCACGAGAGAAGCCGCTCTAAAGCTTGGAGCGTCGTGGTTGCCTTAATGATCTGAAGGTCCCACAGGGCCCGCCGATAATAACAGAGCCCTCTGTTTAAAAGAATCGGTCATGCTTTACAGTTAAACATTACGTATGGAATAACAAACAACAATGTCTGTGGGCCAAATCCTGACTCTTCACCCCTGTGGAAACTGAACACATTTTCCCCAGTTCAGCTTTACCCAAATTCTAAAAGTGTCTTGACTAGAGAGTATACAAACTATCGGCCAGTGTAGTGCCTCATTTGAAAACTATGGCCTAAGCCAGGGGTAGGCAAGTTTGTGTCATGGAGTTTCTTCAATGCCAAAACACCAAGGGCCGAAACTCACTATTGTAGCCCAAAGTAAAGCAACTTTTTTTCTACAAATATAAGTTTTGCACATAATATATGACCTAATGGGGTGTTTTGCTGGGAAATGTGAAAATATTGACAGTATTTTCCACATTTTAGAATCCTTTTCACATCTTTGGTCTCTGATTTATGAATAAATCTTTCTTCAAAATTCTCTTGGGGGCCAATGGTTTTATGCTGGAGGGCCGGATTTAGCCCCCGGGCCTGACGTTGCCTACCCCTGGCCTAAGCTCTTTCCTCATTTTTGTTGTCAGGTTTTCAATATTTTAGCAGGGTTTTTGCCACGTTTTTGTTACGGTTTTGTTGCATTTTAGTCACATTTTTGTGGCTTCATCACAGTTACATTACACACACAAAAATTAAAACTTGACAATAAAAGCTTGGGTGAGTTTTGTAGGCCTTAGCTTTTAAATGAGATGTTGCCCTGGCCTATAGGTTTTAAGGTCTCGGGTCAAGAAGCTTTAAGATTTGGATAATGCTGAACAGGAGAAAATGTGCAAATACAAATACTTAAACACTTCCCTTTAAAAGAGAATGCTTCCCATTGCACTTGGACAAGTAATGATACAGCTAACCATTCAAGCTGATACTGGTAATATTGTACTGAAAGCAAAAATGACATTACAGATCAAGAATGCTTACCGGCATCCGCTCCAGCATGTCGAAGAACTCCGCCGACTGCAAAACACAAACATTATGAAACATTAGCATTTTTGACCCGCTAAACATTGTCTGGCACCAAGAGGCTGGTGCTTTTGTTAACCCCAATTTGCACCAGTGAAATCTCAAGTGTCTGACTTAGCATAACAACACTGTGTAAAAGTGGTGCTCTAAAATGATGTTACATGTTAGTGGAGGTTCAATAGGACAAATTGCCCCCCTCTTTAAGCCCTGAGCGCTGACTGAAGAATCACTTGAGGAGGTTACACAGGTGTATTTATATCCGGAACAAACAAAAACAAAGCACATGGAATCCAATTAAAGCAAGAAAGTAGTACCAAATAACTCATTACTCCCTACCTCTGCTGCCCAAATGAAAGTAAACAGACTATGAGTTGCTTTGCGTGTTTATCTGTGACCCACTGACGCCTGGACTGTAAAGTCAAAAGTGCAAACCGGGAGTGTGTTTCCTTCACACCCTCTTCATGTTCTCTCTCTTAACTCTGATAAGGACCTACTTCCTCAAAACATATAAAGAGCCAGCGCACTCTGTCAAACACGGGTCTACTCCAGTGCATTCACACGTCCGGGGTTTCCACAGCGACGTGTAAACAAACCACAGGGCGATAATGGCTCACACCCGACCCCCCTCAAAGTGCACAGCAGGGGAATGTATCAGTGTGAAGTGACACTTGAAATGCTTTTCTTTAAAGAAGTATTGCTTACTAGTAACATATTGTATATACATATGTGTTTGTGGCTTTATTCAAAATCAAAATAATAAGAAAAGTGCAGAAAGTGCATTCAAGAAATTATAATTGGGGAATTTTCTCTTCGGACTCTGATTTTCTATTGTAGAAAACGTTTTCAAGAAAGCATCTGTACTAGGTCCTTTACAGAGCTAATCCGAGAAGCTTTAGTTCAGCCTCCCTCGTGAAACTCCAGTACGATTTACACGACTTTGAATGTACTTTTTTAACTTACTGTTATTACTGTCATACTTGCTATTACTTATTCTACCATTTCTAAACTCCTTTCAATGTATGAGCAGTATATTGCATTTCTGTTGCAAAATGAGAAGCTAAAAGTTCCGATGCAGTAATGGCCTCGTCATAATAGTAACCACCTGTCCTCACTGCAAACTGCAGTGAAGAAAGATTAATATTGAATTGGACTCTTTAGACTAAAATGTCTGCAATTTTATCAATTTATTTTTTGCCTCTCACTTATGAACCTCTCATTGATACCAGTTGTATTATCTTAAAGCAGTACTAAGTAACTTGTGCACCCGGGAGGCCATAAGCGCCACTGCAGGTGTCGTAGCATGTTGTGTTTTTTTACTCATTAATTGTCCGAGAGAGTAAATACTGCGCTGACAGAAAAGACAAAGGGAGAGAGGGATATTGTTCATCCAATTACACAATGGAGATTTAAAAAAAAAAAATCACTCAAACTGTAAATACTGTTTAAGTGGCGCTAGCCCGCAGTTAGCTTTGCCCGTTAGCCTGTTAGATTCTTCTTCATGATTCCATTAGTGTGTATTGGTGACTCCGACCCGATGGCAGTCAAGTTGCAAGCATGGTTTTCTGGCCAGAGACACCAGGGGGATATGAAAGACCCCCCAGTTATCATACACTTGTATTACACCCAGAGGGACTACGGAAAGGATTTATTAAGGTAAACAAGTTACTTAGTATTGCTTTAAGTCCCTTTCAATAAGCCATATAAGAAACTTAATTTATACCTTTGCAATCAAGGTCAGGCTTTGGGGCCTGCGGTCACGGCCAAAGGAACTGCTTCACCGTGATGACAAAAATACATGAGGCGAGATAAAGGCCTATACCCTCTTGGTCAGCGTCCTAGTTTTACAAAGATGCAGAAGGGTCCAGAGCAGCTGGTCTGGGAGAATCAGACGGGACCTGGGCGTGAGTGAGGGCCACTGGGACAGAGGTGCACTCTTCACTGTGGATGTGTTGAAGTGAGAGTGAGAGTGTGGGGGGACAGACTGAGGAGGAGCTGCTGAGGGAAGTGTGTCAAAACATACGCAGCAAATGTTAGCACCACAAGGGAGAGGTGCTACAGCATGGCTAAAAAAGTATGAATTTTTTGAGGGCGAAAATAGAGCAGTGGAGAAGTTTTTCAAATTTCTTTTAATTTGAAGTAACTTTTCAGAAGCAACATATGACCATATTTACAGTAGATATTGCAGGACCATGTTCCCAATCTTGAAGTCACAGTCACCTCCTCGAGAGCCGACTGTGAGGTGCCTTTCATAAGAAAAGCCTTTGGACAAAATGCTCTGTCTGTGAAAGCTTGTAGGTTATGGAACATAACTCACTGCCCAGGAATGTCCCACATTTCCTATATTCCAAACTCAAAGTGTGGCTTAAAGCAAACCAGTCTTGTGACCATTATGAGACTCTTCTTTTACAGCTCTTGTACTGACTTCTGTTATGTTGTTCATAATCCGGCTTGTTTACGTCTGTTTTTGTTGTTTCACTGAATTTTCAATACATAATAAAATAGCCTACTGTGCATGTTTATATTGGCCACCTGGAGAAAAACGAATCCCCATATCTCATCGCCATCATAATGCTTGTCAAAACACCACATGTTCTGTACCAATATTGTTCAACCCCATTAGCCACTACAGGGACATGTGATACAAAATTCAAACAGAGTTAGTCAGACGTATGAGCGAGAAGCGGACGGAAATAGCCACAAATTCAGCCGACACATGTACACGGCAGACTGGCACTAATGAAGCCACAGAAATCCATCTCCGTTGGTCATTCAGGCTCATCTTCCACTAATCTCATCATCTGTTTTACTCCCCTGTGCCATTACTACAGCTGCCCCGTCGCCGTAGAAACCAAGCTGCTTTCATGTGGAGTCATGAAGATGTTCACACAATGGACCACGGCTCATCCCCAGTCTCATCAGAACGGGATACGCGGACGCTGAAGATATCAAATAACGCCACTTCGAATTGGAAATCAGTGCTGGCAGTCGCAGCAGTGTCTGTGCTGAGCCATCTTTGACGTTACAGAACAGTAACAAAATACAATAAAAAAAAAATACTAATAGCTAGTAATCATATATAGAAAACATGCAAAGTATTTCCCCGCTTTCCTTTGGTTAATAACTTTATCTCTGAGGCACAATAAGGTCAGCGTAAAGCCTCCGCACGGCTCCTTTTTATTCATAGCCCAGAGGATAAACTGGATGACCTTTCCGCTGATACTACAAGAACAATATTATTACTACTGCAGGCAGCTTCGCAGGAGGAAATTTGACACAGGTTTTGAAGTCGATACGCAGACCAAAGGCATCTGCAGAATATGATATGTGCCATTTGAACTGAAACTACGCGGCGGGAAGCTAAGGTCCCAGTTCTTTACAGCGTTTTCCAGTTCATGTGTTAATAGTGGGGCAATGTTTTAACCTCTTGAACCCCACTTAAACCAAGCACATTTTCTCCAGTTCGGCTTTACCCAAATCTAAAAGTGTCAAAGTAGCGACAAAAATGAGACGTAAATGAGGATGAAAATGCAGAAAAGTGACAAAAAAGCCATAACAGAGCACCAAAAAATAAAAGACAAAAAGCGATGAAAATGTGAAAAAAAAGCCAAGAAAGGAGCAGCAGAAAAGTGATGAAAAACTGATTAAAAAAAGTTTTTGTCAAAAAAGTGACGGCGAAAAAGGAAAAAGATCCATTTAGCCCACTTTTGTAGGTCTTCGCTTTGGGCTCAACTGGAGAAAATGCAAAATTTTGGCATTTTTTGGTTCATGTGTTAATAGTGGGACAATGTTTTAACCCCCGCCTTAACCAAGTGCATTTGTGCAAGTGCAAGTTCAGCTTTACCCAAATCTGAAAGCTTCTCAACTGGAGCCTATAGGACAGAGCAGCCAAGGCACATTTTTTTCATTGAAAAAATCATGAGGCACACCACCAGCAGAAAATGTTAAAACATTTAACTCTGTAGCCTATATTCAGTCGTTCTCATCAAAGTGTCTTAAATTGGAACACCGTATAATCTCGCTAGCCACAATGCCTCAATGCCTAATTCTCTTGTCTCAAAGAAATTAACTACCTGATATGGAAGAGTATAATATGGTTACTCTGCCGATCACTAGACAGCACAGACACTCAAAAACGGTGCATTATTTGTGGATAATAATGCATTTGTTTTAAAAAAAAAAACAACTAGGTGAAATTGGATAATTTCCCAAGGCACACCAGACTATATCTCACAGCACACTAGTGTGTCACGGCACAGTGGTTGAAAAACACTGGGCCAGAGTAACTTCTCATTTAAAAGTTAAGACCTACAAACCTAATGTTTTTCCTTGTGTTGTTGCCGTGCTGTCCCTTTTTTCACATGTTTCTTTTTCATTCTCATTTTTGTCCATTCTCTTTATTGTCGCTCTTTTGTCACCTTTTTCGTAACTTTTTTGTTGCTTTATTTGTTATAAAGTATATTTTTACCTTTTTTTCTTTTGCGTTTTCCTGCTCGCTTTCTTCTTGTTTTTGTTGCTATTTTGACACTTTGTTGAAGAAGCTTTAAGATTTGGATAAAGTCAAATTGGAGAAAATGCACTTAGATAAGAGGTTAAAGGGGGGGTTTAATGCTTTTTGCAGGTATTTTGTAATAATGTCAAACCCATCTACATTACACCATCTTACACATTGCAACATTGGTCTAAAACAGCTGAAACAAAACATCCAGTTTCACTTCCTAGTTTTCTCGTGACCTCTTGCTCCTCTTTGCTGCGCAGCTGTATCAATAAAGAGCAAAAAATATCCGAGCGGCTTAGAGATCAAGAGGTGCGGAAGACATTTCCTGGATACGTAGGACCTCAGGGGGAGCCATTTCAAGAAGATTCAAAGATTACTCAAAGCTGCGCGAGTTGGTCGAAACACAACTCCACGTGCTTGATTTAAATGCATGGCTTGTCGTATTTCTAGTCGACTTAAGCCTCTCAAACAGATTGTCCAGGAGGTTTCCATTGTCGTAGAGGTTTTTCAAACTCTGGGTTGTTTGAGTTGAGGATGCAGTTGCTTACCATTAGTCAGACCCCGCATAGGGATTGACCAAACAAAAAGAGTGAGTAACGTTTCTCCTGATCTTTTCACACAGACAGTTATAAAAGCCGCAGCCCTGAGTCAGCTCTTTTCAACGAGACGCCAGTGAATTGAGAAATTGTCCCAAAGCAGGTAACATGACTCTCTTTCTCTGCCATCTGCATCTGCACCGCGCATTTCAATAACACTGAGCTGTTTGGCTGTGCAAGGAAACGATAGGCCTTACCTCTGTCGCTGCTAGGTGTCTGTGTGACGCATTATGGTCGATCTTTTCTTACAAAACATGTCATCCTCTGTTGACTCTCGTTTTTCCCTTTAAAGCTCAAACTGGAAATACAAGTCGAGCAAGGAATGTTTGTGTAAGGGAGTCTGCATATGTCTGAACAAGCTCAGCACAAATACACGCCAGCGATAGACCCTTCGAGGTCAATGAACAGGAATGACAAGCGCTTATGATTTCCAAAAGGGCGGAATTGACTGGCACGTGTTCTCGTAAAATGGATGGTTGGAATGAATAAAAACAACAAAAAAAACAGTCAAACGCATCAAGAAATTAAAAGATTTTCCTTGGAGTTTGTTTTTATGGCGATGTTCCTGTATTTCATGCATGCTCAGTCAGTCGGCCCCAGTGTGCATATCCTTATCGTTTCTCCCTGTGCGTCGTCAGATTCAATGTTGCCGTAGCTCAAGGTGACACAAACTTCAGAAAGTAGCTCACGTTTGCACAAGTCACATGTGCAACTTCACACCGATCCCGGACACTACAGCAATTTCAACTGAAAGGCTTTTGAAAGATAAAGTTGGTTTCTGTGCGTCACTGCAGTTAAGTATTTGTACAAGAGTTTACTGTTCTTCATCATTGGTACTAGTCTCGGTATATGTCTTATTTAGGCTACCTTTCTGTTACACAATCACAATCTACAATGTCTATTCTTCAGCGCTATGCGTGTGGATGGGAATTAATTGACTTGTGCACAAGTGACTCGTGCACTGCTTATGTGCAGTACATGCTCAGCAACACAACAGTGTGTTTGTGTCATCAAACATGGATGTAATGTATCAAATCATTACCAAATGATCTAACTGCAAAACTCATAGGGCCCGATCGTCTGCCTGGAGCAACAACAGTGTTAGCGCAGAAGAGAGTAACATCTTGAGTGCAAACAAACAGTGTGCCAGTGCTTGTGTGGCCAGGGCGCGGGGCATGGTTTAGAAAGAAGGGGGCGACTGAGGCGTGGTGAGACTGGAACAAGCACTTGTTGCTTTTTCCCCTTTTCTATCCCATTGACTCATCTTTACATTCACATCTCTCATGTACTTCCTTCAGTATGTAGGGTGTATCACTTTCAATCTAGGACAAACTACAAACTTTATCCCATCCATCTCCTATGGCTCCTCCTGCAGATGCTGGGTTCAAGGATGGCCTCGTGATTCTAACCGGGCCTGTTGGTCGGTCTCTCATAAGGGGCTTCTGACTTTATTCCACTATGAGTTAAACATTGGCCGTGTCCCGAGAGAGAACATACCACTGGCTCTGGTATTGAAGAGCGTTGTACTACACACCGCAGAAACGTGACAAAAACACCAGAATGCACTTCCCCAATGGACCTGTGCACTACAGCATCTGATCAATGCCATCAAGCATGTCTAGGTTATCGCCTGACTGTAAAGTAATTTAGTATTTATTGTACTCGCAAAGCAGAATTGTATATCGTTAAAATGAATGCAAATATGTTGCAGTAAAAATGTTACTTGTTAGGATTTAATTTTAGATCAACACTTGTTATAACACAATTACAGTTACAATGTTTTTTTGTTTTTTTAAATGCCAATCCTAGACTTTGAACACCTTCCACCTCTTCAAATGTTATTTTTAAACACAGAATAATTAATGACATCAAGCTGACAGCAGGAGCAAAAAAAAGAGGTTCCTGAAAATCAACAGCAGCATTTCCAATTTCTTTTTTACACCATGAAGGAAAAAAAAATTCTATTCAGAGCCTCTTGCACAATGACTTCATATCAGAATAAAGCTTGTGCAATATGATCAGCGTTTCTCAGCTTATTGTAGTATAGGGATGGAGATCATTTTACAGTTTCCTGGACAACAGAACTCAATTAGACCTGACAGTACAGTCGCATTACCGTCCCCACAGTGTTATTGTGACCTCTGACCCCAAGCTGGAGCTGCTGATAGATTCTCATACAGACTGCAACCCATGTCCCTGCCACTCAAGACTGGGCTTTGCAACACATTCAGGGAAATGCAACAAGAAAAAAAGGAAAGAGTGCGTCATACCGTGAGGCTAAAGCGATGAAGTACAGAAGAGCTCAGTTAAAGTCAATTGAAAAAATGTCAGTATAAGCTCTGTTTTGAGCTACCCTTTTAATGGGGCCATGTAACTATGGAGGAAGCAATCCAAGTAATAATACTGTACAGATGTCGCTCCCCCAGACGACTCCTCTGCAGTAGCCCTTTCAAGAGAAGTTCAAGGCATTATCTTGTCTGGAAATTATATCCCACATCTCATCTTGTCTTTTATTTGTCTTATTATTTCATTGTAAAGTCAGGCTTTTATCTGTGTGTATTGCTTTCTAGCTATTATTACAGTTGCTTTTTTATTGGAAGTATTTTTGTACAGGAAGGGTTTTAATGTCTTTTATCTTCAGTTGTTTGTGCAGGTTTGGACGACCTAGATGAAGACCTAAAAAGAGCCCACAGCTCGAAATGAACAATGTAATTTCCCCTCAAAAATGTGGAAAATATGGCTTTATTTGGAGGGGTTAGAAGGGTTTTGTGATTTAAAAAAATGATGAAACTGAGCAACGGAGCTATTATCGCAGCAGCTCAAGTCTTTTTAATCCTCTTAACTCAACATCAGCTAAGTTCACAACAAGTGCGATTTGTCTCTCAACACATGAAAATCAGGTTTGGCAAGTGTCCTCAACCATGTACGTGTGAAGTTTACACATCACCAATCAGTCACTAAAATGAAAAAAAAACAACTTTGCACTATTCAGTCTTCACCTCAAACTTGCAATGTACAACGCAACATACTAGACACAATCAACTTTAGTTATATTTAACAAGACACATAGCACTGGCGTATAGAATCAGAAACTTGCTTGCAAGTGCTTCAACGTTGAATTCCTGTCGGTGAATTTTAACTTAATTTCACTAATCCCATCTTTCCCTGTCTCTGTCACTGTCTTCGAACGTCCGTATTGATTTTAAATCGCAGACAACCACAGATCGATTATATTATTTATTTATTTATTTTTATCAAAGGCCAACAGTTCTTAAGGGTAAAGCATGAGCTATTGTAAAAGCCATTTAATCAATAATTCCCTTGAGAACTGTGTCTGTCCATGCTTATAACACTATTAGAGGTTTTTCATAGAGCACAGTTCAACCCGACAAGCCATACAGGCACCGCAAACACGCAATGATGAGGTGCCAGGACGCTGCATGAGTGGAGTGTTTTTTCTGTGCACAGGTCGCAGGGTCTCACCTTCATGTTGGGGGGTGCGGTGCGGGGTGGCGAGGGCGGACATTCTCCCAGTGGCACAGTGGAGATGTTGAGCAGCTCCTGTTTCCTGGACAGAAGGAAGAAGACACAGGGTGTTGTTGATGTTGACCATAAGAAAAGCTTCCGCAACATTTCGTTCTGTTTCACCTCCGACTTTCAATTAAAAGTTTTTCTGTAAACACTTTTTGTTTTTGTAATGAGCTCAAATCAGCACAGCGTATTTTCCATTCAGATGCAATGTCAAGTGCTCGGGAAAGCAACGCAAACACTCAGCACAAATATGACATGGCGCGGAGAGAGCCCTGAAGGTAATGAAAAAACCCCGGGTGAGGATTTGAAACATGAAGCCGCTGTCTCCAGACTCCAAACAAACAAACGCTGTATCCTCCTGAGCTGAGCAGAATCCTTAAAGCTCACCGTCTCTGTCTACATTTCGGTTACGGCTCACGGGAAAGCACGTTATTAAAGGAGGATATGACTGCTTTGGGGCCACACGCCTTATTCAATCAATGCGCTTTTCCATTTTCCCATTGCTGTTGTTGCTGCTTGGTGGCGAGACTTAAAGGTAGGGCATGTCAGATTTGTTTATGCAACGTTTGACAAATATCTGCGTATGAGGTATGAGATATGAGGTGCAAACATGTTTAAATAAAGTTTATAGTTTGGGTCATGGGCCTAGCATCGTTGCATTTTTGGACTTGAAGCTTTAGGCCAGTCACGATAATTGCAAAATCGACTTATCGTTCAATAAATGACAGATAATCAATACATTTTGGGCTCAAGATTTATTGGCTGTACAATAAGTTGTGTAAATTGTGTTTCATTATATTTCACGTTTATTGTTGGATATAGGCAAGGCAACTTTATTCATACCACGCATTTCGTACACAAGGCAACTCAATGCGCCTTATAAAGTAAGATATGCAAAATTGGAAACAGGTAAAAGCTAAGGTAAAGCACATACATAAAAACATGAAGACATGGGAGATACATAGTACGCGAGGGCGACTGGAGGGCGGGGGAGTTGAGAAAAGGTCATGAAAGCAGACGCCGAAGGATTGGGGCGTGGTTAGGGAGGGGTGTGTGCAGTTATTTGCATGGTCCTTGAAATGAATGTGTTTATAAATATAGTCGTGCAGCCTCAGTCCTTATCTGGTTTAGCTTCGTACTAACTTTTCGAACAAAGCTACACAGTCACTTTTAAGCTTTAGAGTTGGTTTCTGTGGCATTAAAAACATCATCACTAATATCGTCCTGCCTGAATATATCAAACTTCAGATTCTGTTATTGTGACAGATCAACCTGAAGCTTCATAGTCCTTAAGGGATTTTCCTTTACCCACTGACTCCTGTAATACCTACAGTACTGATTTCACGCAAAACTCATCATATGATTATGAGATAAAATGTATTCTTCGTCTTAGGTAACAAAAACCGGAACAGGTACAGCATAGTATTATGAAGCTGCTCATTGATCGATTTGGAGACATGTATACAAGCCATCTCGTACTCTCTCCACAAGGCCAAGTCATCGCGTCTATGCATGTTTGTGAATCGATGCATCGAAACCAAACACTCCTTTATTCACGGCGCATTCACATACAGAAGACGACGGTTGTAGATATCGTTTTACTGGTGCAGGCTCTTTGTTCTGTGGAGCGGACGACACTTCACAGCAGCTGATCTGTGAAAGCCTGTCAGAGCACGTGACCCTGAGGTTGGACAGCGCTCTGTGACTGTGGGGCACGGTTTGAACAAGTACAATACATCTCGTCATCTGCTAGTCAGAATCGGTCATTATTAATGTGTGAGCAACAGTTGTGTACATGCAGGTTTACAGTGTGAGGGAGAGCTTGTTCTGCGTCTGTGCAGGCCTTTAAGTAGAAGTACAGACGTCTCAAACTTCTGGTGAGGCAATTTACGGATCACACAATGGGAAAGACATGATTATGAACAAGGGTTTAGAAAGTCCAATGATGTGATAATGATGTTTACCTAAATAGGGATACCTTTACTGCTCAGACAATGACTATGTTCAAATTGAGTAAGACTTTTTCCTAAACGTAACCATTTCTGACACTGTAAATGTTTTATAAATGATGAATGAAGTATTTACCTCTAGATTTCCAACTGCTAAATAGTGTGTAGTAACCAAATGCATTACAAAATACATAGAGAGTTTTATAATGCGGCGTTGTTGCCCACATTAAGTACAAATCTACACTTTGAAGTTTGAACTTTTATTTCTTAATATGTTAAGGCTAATTGTGGCCTAACGTGGCATCCATTCAATTCCAGGTTGAAAACTGTCATGTTAGAGGCTACCAAAACTGTTCCACGTTTTCTCCCGTTACATAAAAATTACACGAACCAAGTCTAGTTACACAAGTTAAACATGTCGATTTTCTAAGCAGATAAAAAGGCGTAATAATATTTTGGAAGCTATACCTATTGCCTATGCTGGGAGACGCTAAATGCTAACAACATTTGCGAAAGACCAGACAGTTACGCATCAACTTGTCTAAGCTCAGGTAAGAGCATATCTCAGTATGGAAAAGCGGTGGCCTGTTCCTTTAAGTAAGTAGATCCGTTGGCTGCAAAATCATACCAAAGTATATTCCTATTCAGCTGTGTGGAAAAACGCAAAAAATAACCTATGACTTCCACCTACCAACCGCGGGCAATATATACAGAGGAGAAAAAACTATTAAGGAAAGAAATAGAAGGAGCGGGTCATGGAGGGAGTGAGTCAGGAGACAAATGGGGCTGCAAAGGCCAAACCCCGTGTCATTTCATAAAGCAGCGCAAAAAGACTTCATCCACACTTACACATTTCACCGCAAATAAACTTTTACTTTTACTTTTACTTGAGTATCCTTGGCAACCGCTTATTTTTGAATAAGGAAAGATGAGATGTTGCCACTGACAATATTATGAGCTAAAATGTCATACGTATTGAATCAAAGCAGCGTTTAAGAATCATCTTCCATCGCCTCATGTTTCTGATGTGGTAAAATATGTCTGTAAAAATGATTTTGGCCTCTTCCCTTTATCTCAGGCTTCCCAAAGATTTTTTCTTTTGAATATTTTGTATAGGATAGTGTGTAAGAAGGACAGTTAGAAGACATTTTTCTTTTTACTTAAGACAGTACATCAATAGCAAATGATGTAATTGGCATTTTATACATTTTCTTTACAGTTAATGTCTTTTAAAACTTACTAAACCCTGGAAAAAAATGTTCAGAAACTCGGCAAGATGATTCAAAGAGAAGGTGCCATACGATTCGAATCATGTTTTTTTTTTTTTGTCGAGTTTGTCTGGGTTTTTTTTTTTTTTGGGATGTGAAATCTCAAGGTTTGTGTTTATCGAAAGCTGCAGAGGAAGACTCGGGCAGCGTTAGCTTCTCTATTAAATTCATTTATTTCAGAGGTGACAGAACAACAGAGAGGTGAGGAAGCGGCAGCTGTGGGGCTTTGGCGGCGGAACTGTCTGTGTGTGGGCAATGGGCCAAAACGGAGAGAATCAACAGATAAAAGGACTTTTGGAGCGGTGTCAATACAAACCATTTAGACTTAACGACATTTAATTTGACTGGAGAAAGAAACAAAACACACACAAATGATTCACTGGATGCAGTTGAGTCATAGTTATTGAAGTGTGTTTTTTCTACCATATGTTAAGCATTGCTATTTGTTACAACAAAACTAGCACAAACATACACACATCTAATCTACGAAGACTATGTTAAATATTACTAATAATTAATCAACACCAAATTAACTTTGTATGTTCAATCAGGGCTCCAGATTTTGAGTTGGTTGCCATTTTTTCCCCCATTTAGCTGCATATGGACATCATTAAGGACAACCATTTTACAAATATGTCACTTAATCTTCTATAACCATGCATTTTATGTTTCTAAATAAGAAATTATGGATTTATGCTGTATGTCATCATTTTAAGGGGAGACACTACTTTTTCAGGTTTGGGGCCAAATTGCTCTCTGAACATATACGCTTTCACTTGGAAACAAAAATATACCTAATCATCACAATAACATGTTTAAATATTGCACTGACTCAATGTTTCTCCATAGATCTTTTGGGAGATCTGGGAAATATTGTTGCAATGATAATGTCAGTTGCTCCTACAGACTTGAGGGAGATTTTTTAATATGTAATCCCGAACCAGATTTATTAGTTTTTAATAAAAAAACTAAAAAAAACATGGCGATATTTTACATTTTTACAGATTTTTCCACTAAAAAAACGATTATTTTAAAACTAAACATGATCCTATGAAAAGTCTTGGTGACAACTTTGTCAATGAAATTAAACAATACATTTGAATCTGCATTTTTAGGCATAAAAGGCATTATCTTACAATTAAAAAAATGACTGAAAACTTGCAATATAATTTTTTCTCATATTTATGCCAGTAATCTATAGCAAAAGCTTCAAAATGATACCGTTAAATATAAAAATGTTTCCTATTCACCTGCAGTGTTATTCTCCCATTGGTACAAATACAAATGCTACTGCCTATTGTACCTCGCTGTATACGGCACACATGTGGTCAAACTGTAAACGTTTTCGCACAGTTAACGTGGCATATAATGACTGTCTACGAATTTTGCTGACAAGACCTCGATGGGAGAGTGCCAGCCACTTATTTGTTTCTGCTGGCATCAGAATGTTTCATGCAGTTTTGAGAAACTTAATGTACAGATTTATTTGTCAGCTCAGCAACTGTGACAATATGATTTTTATGAGCTTTACCAATAAATACATTTTTTGTCCCCAATCTTCTTTGGTCTCACTGATAAATGCACTATATCATATGTTTATATCGGGGCTTTTGAGATTTACAAAGCTTTTACAAAGTTTAAACCAAAAACCTTCCAGTTATAAGTCATCAACACAATTTTTTTTTTTTTTTTTACTATTTTGTATTTATTTTGACATAACAGCAAAGGTGTTCGGTCAGTCTTGCACTGAATCTAGTCTATAACTGACAGACGCTTTATGTTGAAATCCTACGTTATAATCCTTGAGCTGTAGTCTACACGTAGAAGATGCTGATGTGTTACTGTAAAAATGAGCGTGAAATTTCTCCCAGTGAAAGAGTGTGAGTGTTGCTGGTCATAAATATAAATAGGCCACGTTTTGCTCTACATAATGAGACCAAATCTAGCACAAGATGTTCTGAGACTTTAATCTGCTGCATTTGACTGCAAATAATTACAGTCGATTCAACAATAATTACATCCACACTGAGGTTTTCATGCTTAGATAAAGATGGTGACAGCAATATGAATGTGTCCATATGTGTGTCTTATACCTCAGGGCAGATTGGGCCCTCGAAAGGGGGGAGCTACACTGTGATTTACTATGATGTAATGCTTAAGACCTAACATGACTGAGCCGAACTGTCGCGAGAAGTTGAAAGTATATGTGGTCTGCATTTCTCCTGATAAACACAACACTCTTATTCAGTAGTGAAAAGGAATGAAAAAGGTGATTCCACAAGTCTTCGAGATAACACAAAATGTATTACAGTGTATTATCGCTCTTTTCACATAATCTTATTTAAATTAAACTGTAGAGGAAAGCACTGTAAAATGAAGGTAGCAGTGCAGGTGAGCAGACAAATCTGTTTAGAGAGAAGGTGACAAACCAGGCTTAAATGATAGTTGACTCCAGGACACATATCAGGGACCAAGACTTTACCACATTTCCCTAAGAGCAGATTTCTGGTTTAAAGAACGAGTGGACCAAAAAGCTTGAAGGTTGAGGACGAGGTGAGATCCTGTCGTTAAGGCAAAACAATCCAGAACAAATGACATGTACTATGGTGTCATATGAATATGAATGGTCCAACGCAGCAGTAGAAATAAGCCTTGACTGATGACGGCCTGTTGAGAGCCGAGGGGGGGTGATGTTACAGGGTCAGGGGGAGACAGGGAGGACGTCTGATGCTTTATATCCCCCTGAGCTAATTGAGTTAGTGACAGCGAGCAGGAATTACGGCAATTAAAAACATTAATAGGGTCTAATGGTCTGGCCATCGCAAAATGAACAACTGATAACCATCCACTTAAGATTAGAAACAAGGTCAGACGTACAGCCAACTGCATGCTCTGCTGAAGTAAACTATGGAATAGCAAACAAAAACTGTGATGAAAATGATCTAAGTGTATGGTAGGTAGGACTTGTTTATTCACTCTGTGCATTATAGAAAATGTTTTTGGTAACAGGTTTTCATTTTGCTTCTCAACCACGCTGCCAATGGTCCCATCAGAAAGCCCAAAGAAGGCACAGCCAATGATCTAGACCAGGGGTGTCAAACATACGGCCAGCGGGCCGGATGATTTAATCTGGCCCCTGCCCTGTAGAGCATAAATTCCAGAGTATGTAAAAAAAAGAGAGCACTGGCATAATAAGAGCTCAGGATATGAACAACCCATGATCTAGTCGCCCTCTGTCGGCCTCAGGGCGGCTGTGGCTTCAATAACAGCTTACCACCTCAAAGTGTGGAGTGAATGAATAATGACTACTATGAAGCACTTTGAGGAGCTTGTGACACAGGCTTGTGAAGTGCAATACAAGTGTAAGCCGTTGTTATTAATGAAGCTACAGTCAACGTTGGGCTTTGACCAAATCACAGCTTATTATTATTAATTTATTAGAAAATAGTCTCTATTATATGCGGCCCGTGACCCGCCGTGGGAGCTGAATTTCTGGCCGTTGACACAAAATGAGTTTGACACCCCTGGTCTAGTCGCTTGTGGATTACGTTACAGCTATGTACACGGAGCACTGTGGCGATCACAGCATCGTGGGTTCTAGTCTCGACTCTGATAATTTGCTGAAAGGCCAAAAAGACATCCTCTAATGCAGATGAAGCTCTAAGTGGTCACCTGGTTGGCCTATGCTCAGAGTGTCATTCAACTGCCTTGCTAATTTTGTTGTTCCATTTAAAAAAAAAGTGGACCCCATACCTAAAGCAAACACATAAATAAGTATATGAATAATTAACAATAAATTGTATCCAGAATCCAAGCAGCTACTTGTGTAGAAGCAAAGCTGCCCTGGGGCAAACTGAGGGAGACGGCCGCTTTTGTGCTTGTAGCCTTTATGGCATCCATCAAACAAAAACTTTCATAGAGTTTTACTTTACAGCAAAGCATTAGCATGGCAGGAGGGAACTAGAATGGTAAAGTATATTACACACATATTGAATTGGTTTTATATTAATGCCCTGATCCTGTTCCAAAGACAGTAAATGATCAGGAGAGAGGTGTGTAAACACCTATATGGAATGCATAATCCCTCGCTAGCCCAACATGCATTTCCATCTTATTACCATGTTATTACTGTGCAATAAACTGAGACGCCACCAAAGCATTCATGTATGCTGATGGCAGTGTGAATAATCATTTCACTTACTGTCATTGCTCAAGCTTTTTCCCCCGTTATGAATTCTGAAGTTGAATAAATATGTGTGAGCTGTCCAACCTGAGTGCAGATAAATATGACAAGGCCAAGGACCTTTAAATTAGGGACACGATTATGTCATGGGTGGGAACAACAGGGCGCCTCACGATAGAAATTAAACGAATAGGATACAAGACCAGCCACAATCCAAAGGTAAACAAATAATTGAGCCAGAATCCATTATGTGTATTTTAGAAAGAGTTTGATAAAAGCTAGCAGCGGTTGGTTGAGTGACTGTAGAACTACAACTATAACTCCAACCACTCCTGCACTCTCACAGAGGCAGATATATTATCAATTCCTGGGGAACTCTGGACGCAGATGGTGGGGCGGTGAGGAGGAGGAGAGCACACATTGCTGTTCATAAATTAATAATTACATTTGAATAAAATAATTAGTCTTTCAACAGCTGCCGGGGAAAACAGACAGGAAACACTAACCTGCATTAATGTGCCTGAGTGAGTGGGAATTTAATTTATAGGAGATGGGTTGACATTTGAAAGGCTAACGGCGTCACAACAAAGGTACACTAATTGTCGATATTACAGATAAAAAAGCTTGTCACTTTCAAAGGGGACTGTGGACAAGTTTGTTTAGTTGGCAAATATTAATGTGAAATCTGAGTAAGTGTAGGAGTCAGTTGTTGAGGATGTCGGTCCACAGAACCAATTAGGGCTGAACGATATTGAAATAACTTGCAATATGTGATATTGCTGTGCAATATTGCGATAACGATATTATTGTGATACAGAACATCACTAAACCATTTCAACATGATGTGTTTCATTCTAATCAAACACAAACTGTAGGTTTTGTTTTTCATGTTTTTTCAGCAAATTGTGTCAAAAGAAGACTTAAATGAAGACTAGATCAGGACCAAAACAAGACCAAAAATTTAACATAGTTACGAAATGTTGAACTAAAACTGAACTTTTACACATTTATAAGTTCAAAGCATTGTTTGTATCTGGCTGAGTTTGCGATATATTGTGACGTCTTGCAAAACAGATATTGCATCGAATAATATCGCAATACGATATTTTTGGGGAATTTTGTGAAGCCCTACACATTTTTTAGTTTTGAATTTTTTCCTGGGTCGGGAGAGAGCATGTTAACGAACACACAAGCCTCATACGTTAAAGGTCCTATATCACGCAAAAATCATCTTTTTGAAGCTTTTAACCATGTTGTAATCAAAAACACCCCCAGAGTGTTTCCTTCATGCATGTCTGAGTAATCCTCATGAATCCTGGTCTCCGAGCAGCTGCTCCGCCCTCTCCTGGTACAGGACTGGCTTTGACCATCTTACGTAAGATTGTCAAAAACTTTAGGTAGCAGCGAGAGGCCGAACAAGTCATTTTTGTGCCGAAGTTGTGAAGAAGAGGCTCCATTCTAACCTACTCTGCAAAGGGACACCACCCTTTTCTTACCTAAAGACAATGTCTTGGCGAAAATGCGCGTTTGGCTGCGGATGGTACAGGACTTTATTCAACCTTTCTAAAGTAGAGTCCATGGAATTTCTCACCAGGATTCAGCGACTAACCAGCCAGAATA
This sequence comes from Gobius niger, assembly GCF_951799975.1. Classification (NCBI taxonomy): domain Eukaryota; kingdom Metazoa; phylum Chordata; class Actinopteri; order Gobiiformes; family Gobiidae; genus Gobius; species Gobius niger. The sequence continues at coordinate 25,027,146 of NC_136852.1, forward strand.
TGTTTGTCTGTGACCGTCACTTCACCAATTGCTGCTTGGTGAACCTTGGCCAGAACCAAAGTGGATTGTCCGAGAGATTTACTCTTTTAACCGGCGTGATTCCCACAATAAAAATCCCGATGGAGAGGCCAGAGCAGTAAGTAAATCAAAATGCTAGCTAAATGGTAATGATAATATGTGTTAGCTATTGATGAAGCCGTGTTGCAAATGTCATGAAATGCATCAGCATCAGCTCGGCGAGAGGCGGAGTTAACTGAATCCAAGCGGGTGGAAAAACACCCCCATAAAATACTTATATTTCTTTCAAAAATGAGTACTAAATAGTGGTAGAGGTACAATATATCATATAAATGCCTATAGTTTACTTTAGAATGGCTAAAATAGCACGATATAAAACACATCACACTTAATTGGCAGCCATCAGCTAATTCACATTTGTTGTCCTGTTATCGAACCACCAACCGTTGGGTCCATGAACTAAAGTGCTAACCACTGAGTCACTGCCACACTCACAATAACATACATGGTCTTGGAACTAACCAGGCTTAACCTTACCTACATTTAGCTTGCTAGATCAGATGAGAACGGGCATTGCATTTTTTTGCACAAAGCTTTGCATAAAGCTGTTGCATCCTTTGTGAATACCATGTCCTTGTAGCTATATGTTTGATGGCGTAACCAGAGAGAACTAAGCGCAATGCAGGCTTTAGGACTACAATAGGAATAGGAATAATAAATCAACATCTTGCTCTGTGTGAGGATTTTACAAACTTACCCATTTCCAAATTGCAACACAAACAGCAGAGACAACATTAAGTATTTCTCAACGCACCACGACCAACAACAGAACATTGCTGATCCTTTTTTTTTTTCACTCTGCTACACTCTGACTACAGCCATCCTCGGCTCAAATATTGCTCCTCTCTCTAAAAGCCAAATCTCTCCTTTTGCCGGTGGGCACATTTTACAAGCCGGTAAAACATTTTAAGAGCTGCCCGAGCCTTAAATGTCAGCGCTGTTTGGTGTGTGGTGGTGCACGCAGCCCGGAGACCTCCTGACAGCCCGAGCGCGTGCGTCCCGCTGCGCTGATAAAAGAGCAGGGGGCGAGCCTGTTCGTGTCACTGTCTGGAGATGAGGCAGGAGTCCATTTACCTCATGTTGAACGCTGGTAATGGCTGATAAAATGTCCTCGTGGGAGCGCTAATTGTTTCTGGAGAAATGATTACCGTCTTGCGATATCAGTTATTTTTTTGGTCTGCACATCCTCCTTCGAAACCGTAAAGGAACAACCACACCGCCATTGTCATGGAAGTCGTCACCAGGGATCAGTAGAAATTTGAGTTGTAATAGTGGCAGTATTTTGAGTAGTAGTATTAGTAGGTGTTGAGGAAGTAGTGAGTGGGAGTATGTTTGAAATAGCATCATCACTTCTCATTTCGCGTCACTTGAAAAGCAACAAGCCCCGTCTCATGCTTTCCATTTTCCTGGGGCTTTATCCACTTTATCTGTGGTCAATCTTACGGCCCGAAGGAAAAAAATGGAGCTGAGCACTTCCCCGCCACTCAGAGATAAACAGCACAACAGGGAGGAAATAAGACCAGGAAGGATGTCGATTCAGGCGGAGGAAAATAAACTCCCAACTTCTGTGTATGTTTCCTGTCTAATGTGGAGAGTGAGTGATGGACAGAACTATTGGATAAGCAGCTTTACTCTCTGCTAAAATGCAAATACATCAATCCCGTATCTTGACGTTGGTGCAAAGAGGTAAGAGTGAGAGGAGGAGGAGGAGGAGGAGGAGGAGGAGGGGGATAGATGATTCTGAGGAGGCTAAAAAAAGCAGCTCAAATCCCACTGGGGCCCTGGGTAAAGAGCCCTGACTTGGGCAGGTCTCGGGACACTTGTTAAGAGACAATACCACCTCATCCATTACACCGCATGGCCAAACCAACAGCGCCAACACATTCAGCAAAACAGTTCAGAAATAAAACTCAAAAGTCTAACAGGCTTCACGGTATGACTATGTTTCAAAATGCAAAGCAAAAAATAAAGGATCGTGTATACATTTATTTAAATGCATAGAAGCACAAGAGGCAAGGAAGGAAAGTAGGAAAGTTTTTTTAAATATTGAAAATGTTTCTGATTTGACTGAACTTGATATTTGTACAGGTCGTCTGTGATATAAATAAACTTTACTTACCTACTAAATGAATGCTTGTGGGGTTTTTGTAAAATCAATAATAAACATTTTTACTATAGCCATAACTTCATTCCCACCACTTTAGCCCAATAGAAAGGAGCCTGACACGGCCTGCTTAAATAAAAGTCTTTCATTTGACAAAAAGAGCGAGAAGAAGCTTCTGAAGATGAACGCGAAACATTTTTACCCCCATCCAGTCGACGACATTAGCCAAATTATTCAAAGTTTCTTTTCTTCAGGCCCTTTCAAAAATCAGAACTATGTTCCAATCTGTTTTTCAAAATCCCGCTTGTTAAAACGGTCTTGGATCACTGCATTTCTCACACTGGCTTATGCCCACAAATACAACTGATAAAAATGTGCGAATGCAAATGGAAAAATCCAGAATTTCTAAGATAAAAGAAATGAGTCAGTGCGAGTGTTCAGAATATCAAATGAAAGTAATTCAACAAAAAAAAAACACACACAGACAAATGGTCAAGGAAATGGCAGCACATTTAAATATGGATTGTCTTAATAGCTTAAGCTGATGAGAATACTAAAATAACAAGAACCAAGTCCAAGCAGCAAATAAATGATTTACCGAACATATACTGCCTGTACGTTCCAAAGACTTGTGTTGAATTAGCAAAGAGTCATCCTCAACGACACCCACAATGACAACATCGTAAGTATTGTACAACACCACTGCAGGTAATGTGTGTTATGTTTACATGACGTGACATTTGAGACGATCACGTTTCGTCAAACTAGATCCCTCGCAAACGCTCGTCTGTACCGGGGCCAACAGAAAAGAGCAAACAGGCAGGCTGTAAAGGTTAGCAGACTGGGAGCAAGACCTATGCAAGGGTTGTAATTACTTTTGGCTTAGAGCTGCAATCGGTTGTTAAAAGATCTGCTTAGCACGTCCCTATTCCCAGGAGTGGGAGCTCCAGTTATTCTGATGTGGCTCCAGAATGTCACACTTAGGTTGCATATTTGCATACGTTTGTTGGTGCATATGGTACTCTCGTCTTCCCGTAGTTTTGTTATTGTTTGGAGATCGATAACAAATACACCTTAAACATGCTCGTGATTGATGAGGCCTTAGCAAAAGCTCGGCATCACATTGGATTATATCGTTTTCAAGCTAATAATAATAAATGCTCTTGTGTTTGCACCTGAAATACGCATTTTGCCGTCGTCAGGTGCCAAAACTTTTCACACCCAGCATTAAAGCAGTACTAAGTAACTTGTTAACCTTAATAAATCCTTTTCGTAGTCCCTCTCGAGGTGATACAAGTGTTAATGGGTCATTGGAGGGTCTTTCATCTCCCCCTGGTATCTATGGCCAGAAAACCACAATTGCAACTTCCCTGCACCGGGTGGGAGTCACTAAAGGGCAAAGCTAACTGTGGGCTAGCGCCACTTAAACAGTATTTACAGCCAAGTTTGAGTGAAAAAAGTTATCTTCAATGTGTAATTGGATGAACAATATCCCTCTCTCCCTTTGTCTTTTCTGTCTGTGTAGTATTTACTCTCACGGACAATTAATGAGTAAAAAAACGCAACATGCTACAGCACCAGCAGTGGCGCTAATGGCTGCTAGGGGCAAGAGTTACTTAGTACTGCTTTAACATAAAATGTGTTACAGCTGAGGTTATGATTTACAATTTTTCTCCTCCCCAGCCCTCTTTAGTTGTGAGTCGGTAATGCTAACCGCTATTTGTTGTGCCTTTCCATCAACATTGTTCATTATTAGCATTCATTTTAATGTGTATCTTTGCATAATTGGACGTGATGCAGAATAATGAGCCAGTGAACATGTCATCCAGTTCTGCCCGCTGAGATGAGATGCCGCATGATGCTAACCACCCTGCCACCACATACCCTATTCTATGATGGGGCCTATTCTATGAACCTCATTCCTTACAAATTAAGCCGTATTGGCGTATAGATAATTCAAAGTGATGCAGGAGTACACTTGAATCATGTGCTAGCCTCATTCTGTCTATTTCCTTTGACACCCAATCCTGTGTGTTGTTTATGGCTCTTTCCCTTGGCCCGCTGCCCGGTGCTGCGGAGCCACTGCTGAGGAAGGGGCCAGACGGGTCAGTCCTGATGGTGCTTAGGTGAGACCAGCTGCTAGTGTAATTTATGTCCCCTGTCGCTCGGCCCAAAACATTTGAACAACGAGCACATCGTCAAGTAAACTTTGGAGGGCTCAATATAGCGGCTGTGCCCTTTGCCTGATTGGATAACTGCATTAAGACAGGAGACTGTGGTGAGCCCTGTGTCCAAGTTTGACCCCAACCTCTAACAACAAGCACAATAAATTGGCATTATCATAAAAACTGGCCAAAGAAGGACTGTCAATGAGAACTGCATCACATTTTTGCAACTGAGTGGTGGGTCAGGAGGCTCCTAAATGACTGCAAATTCCTGTGTTCTTGTGCATTTAGGACCTAATATTTTCTGAAAACAGGTATCTTCTGTGCCTGAAGTGCCAAAAAACTACTCAGGTATTTTGTTTATTTAGCAGACAGTTTGATAAGTTGAATTACATGTGAAATCAATCTGTTCAATTTCAAGTTCAATTTAAAAAAAATTATGCAGGTTGTTTTGACAAAAAAAAACAGATTTTTGGAGGCATTTTGTTTTTCGGCTCTGTGATGAAAGGAAATACGATCTTTGAGTGAAGGGCCATCAAAGGAATGATGAATCCACCAGAGAGCACTGTTTGATGAGGTTTTCTCTTAAGGGGTTACGCGCAACGGAGCTGTCTAGTGTCTCAAAATTAAATCAATCATTTTTGGTCCAAAGGGAAATTCACAATATGCATGACAAGAGATCTAACAAACAGAGCTAATCAGAAAAGATTATTAAAGCTATGACAAAAATCCCACATCACTGCTGAGTAAGGACCATAAATTAGATTTGTATTATTATAGGGATAAACAAGCTTATGATTCATAGTTCAATAACCAAGATTTCTAAGCATAAACCCCAATAATTATTCTTATGTTGAATCTGTCCAAACAGCTAATGGAGAGATGATTCCATGTCACATCTAAAGCTACTAACAATATGGCCAACTGCATCTCTCAGCTCTGTGGCTGCCTGGGTGTGTTCACACTTGCTATATTTAGTACTGTTAACTACGCTATAGTATTGTCAGGCTTGCAATGTGCCGTGAGAACTGTGTTTCACGAAACATGTACTGTATGCCTGGCACAATAAAAGAACATAAGCTCAAACAATCTGAGCTTTGTATTTGTGTTGTTTAGATTTTCTTTTGTCCCAGGAAAGTCTCACAGAGATTCATATTCTCCTTTCAGAGGAAGCACACAGCCATGGGGAGAACATTTAAACTCCACACAGACAACTACAAGCATCTTGATGTAGTGACAGTGATGTGGCTGACTCCTTAACTATTCAGGGCAGAGTTAGCAGGGAGCACTTAAATTAGATCAAGTCAATTAAAAATAGGCCGTCAGGCATTTAAACCTGACAGAGCCGGGGCACATTATGCATTATGGCTATGTGCAATTTACATGTTTAAACTCTAACACACAGGCTTCACACTATATAACTGAAAAACAGTCAAACCCTCATTGGCAATTGGCATTTACAGCACTCTTGATCAATAATGGATCAATGCCTGACAGAAACAACTAAATGCATTGATCTTAGACAGAAAAAAACAATTCCTCACAACCACTTTTCTCATGCCAGAAGCACAATCTGAAGCAGTGAATAAAAAAAAAAGAGATATTATTTTCCTGATATAGTTTAAAACAAGTTTATTTATATAGCACATTTAAAAACAAAGTACTGCCCCAATGTGCTTTCCATATTCAATGTAAAAGTACAAACAACACACACAAAACAAACTAAAAGTAATAACTAAACAGAAATATGGTACTAAAACAATGTACAAAAAATATATGATCTAGAACAAAAAAGTAAAAACTGCAGCATAATCAAAATGTCTAACTCAGCTTGAAATAAAAGCCAAAGCGAAGAGGCGCGGTATTCATCAGTGACTTGAAATCCTCCACAGAAGGGGCCGCTCTGATTTCCAGAGTCAGAGAGTTCCAGAGTTTAGGGTCGGCAAAGGCTCGGTCAACTCTGACGCCTAAAGATCACAATTTAATTCGGCCATGTTAAGACAGACAGACAGACAGACAGACACCAAAGCCTTTGGTCTGAACGTTTATGTGCGGGGAGTGCAATCCACATTGGGATGGGAGCAGCTGATCACACGCTGTTCAAGTTAATGAAGGGCAAATAGACCCAATGCTGTGGTCTTATCACAAAGGACATGAGTACAGGAGAAGGCACCAGTTTGCATGACGATTACATGTTAATATACATATGTCTATATGCGTAAACACCTGTGGGATTGAGATTAAAATTGTCCTCAGGGGGGACTGGGGAGTTAGTATTACGGCTAGACTGTGAGGAAGTTGGGGGTTCAAACCTCAGACAAACCGACAACCGACAGAGGACCAATGTACTGAGAGAGCTTCTGTGAAACTTTCCTTGTTTAGCCATATACAAAGTTACACTGACTCTCAGAAGAATATCAAAATCCAGTTCTAAATGTGTCTTAAAGATGCATCACAGTAAGGCACCTTTACTTTCCATCACAGTGGTCTCTACAACGCTCCAGGATCGATTGTTTTGTAGGTTGTAGATGATAGGATCTGTCAGCAGTGAAAATCTTCCAAACAATTGATCCTGGAGCGTTCAAGAGACGACTGTGATGGAAAGTAAAGGCGCCATGCTGATCCCTCATACAGCCGCTAGGTCACTACAAGGTCAAACACACACAAAAAACGTCCACATCCACGTTTTTTCCACATAAAAAGTTGCATAATGCACTTTTTAAACAGTGAAGTGAGGAGACTGTGCATTGCATCTGGCACACTCCCTTCTCTCACTCTCTTCATCTTTCTCCCAGAGCGTCACAAAACATGGAGCGCACAATGCTGAGTTAAGATCAGACAGGACACGTTGCTGTTCGGACGCACTCGTGAGTCCTGTGGAGGAGGAAAGATCACTGAAACGCCATCAACCTAAAAGCAGCCGCACACGTGCCACTGTGACGCAGCAACATAAAGTGAGACTGATCAGGGGAAAAAAACAAACTGTTGTGGTCAAGAAGCTGTTATTTCTAACTAAAAAAAATAAAAGTTGCCATTGGTGCGTATCTGACCTTGTAGTGACCCAGCAGCTGTATGAGGGATCAGCATGGCGCCTTTACTTTCCATCACAGTGGTCTCTACAACGCTCCAGGATCAATTGTTTTGTAGGTTTTCTGGTGAGAGGGTCAATCATGAGTGAAAACCACCCAAACAATTGATCCTGGAACGTCCTAGAGACCACTGGGATGGAAAGTAAAAGCGTCATGATAACCTTTCATATGGCCTCTGGGTCACTACAAGGTCAAATACACCCAAATATAAACTTTATTTTTCATATCAAAAGTTGCATAATGCACCTTTAAAGTATAACAAATAAGCCAGATAAAAAAAAACACTTTAAGCTTGACAAAAAAGGTGGATAGGTCTTTTTATAAGCATATATTAGTCAAATTATTATTTACTCTATTAATAAAGGCTTGCTCTGTTTCGGCCCCCGACAGAAAAAGCACCAATAAGCTCCAAAATGAAATAGCAACAAAAGAGCGACGACAAACGTGACAAAAAGGCGATGAAAAAGCAATCAAAATGTGATGAAAAAGTGGTGAAAAAAGTCACAAAAGAGCAACAAAAATAAGACAAAAACAAGGGTGACAATGTAACAAAACAGGGGGAAAAAACGTGACAAAAAGGCAATGAATGAGTGAAAATGTGACAAAAAAGCGACAAAAACAAAGCTCTATGAGAGGAATGTTGGTGAAATTCATCTTGTCTACAATAAAATGAGAGTCTTTACAACAATCACACATCATTATTGTTGTGCCTCCGATTCTCATTCACGAAACGATGACAGCAACTCAATGGGAGCTAAGTATAATGGCCGGAAAAGATAGTAATAAGTACAAACCCAAGAGAGAGCTGCACAAAAGGAAAATAAACAGACACAAAACTTCAAGGTCATGAGTTTACCATAGTTTCAAAAGTTAGGCGTGCACATGTTCTAGAAAGGTCATTAAATGAAATAAACCGTGATGCAATTTAAAAGCTACGATTTCGAAACAAAGCAAACGGAAATAAAGCTGCCTTACACAACGGAGTCCATGGGTTACACGGCCTATTTTGGTCCAGGTCATTAGTTCAAAATGGAGCCATGTGTTGAATGCCGGCCATCTGCTGCACCACGCCACACAATATATCACACCAAAGCCATTAAAGCCCATCATATGATCAGAGGAAGAAGGGGGACTGCAGTTGTACGCAGTGATTGGTTGGCTTATGTTTACCTTACAATAGAGCAAATCTATAGGCGCTAAATTATCAATAGCAGCCTGTGCTCCCAGGTGCATTATTCCCACGAGTCTTATTGACAGGTCTCTTGAAAGGCCGCATTAGCTGTAAGGGGATCTGGCCAAAACAACTTTTAAGGAAAATCCCTTCAGAGGTGGTGCAAAAGGGAAAGACAGGAGATGGAGGATATTGACCTGCCTCAAAAGAAGCACACACAACCCCGCACTGAACCTCCATCTTAAATTGTTTGTGTTGCTGATTATCGCCACATTTGGTCATAGGTTTGGAGGTTCATTTAGAAAGTCACAAAATACCAGCTTTCCATCCCGATCTATGCCATCCACTCCTCTGTCTGTCCGCTGTATACGGAAAAAGGTCAGAAAATCCCAAAATATCTTTCAAAGTGGGTTAGATTTTGTCCACGTTCCGTCCCTTTGTGCCTATACCGCGGGTCAGTCAAAATGATTTCTTCTGTCATCGTAAAGTGCTCACAGTTTGGCATGACAATGTTTCCGATGTGTGTGTAATTTCGGTTAGAAGACGACAAACTGTTTGCAATCAACGATCCAGGAGCGCTCTTTGTGAATTTTCAGCTTTCATTAGCAATTTTGATGTTTACCTTCTGAAGCGTATTGAAGCTATTCAAATTCAAATGAAATTGGCCCGAGACAAATAGACATAAAACTATATAAGGTCAGGATATTCCAGAATTTTGACAGAAAGGGCATCTGATATATAATTGCTCAAATCATTATGCCCATAACAGATTAAGAAGTAGGTTTATCTTTTGTTTGTTTCATTTTTAAAGCACACAAGCAGTCTATCCCTAAATTAGTGACTACTGACACTCAACACGTGTACTTGAGTCACTTTGTGAACAAACTGTACTTTTTAAGAGTAGTTTTATCATACGGTACTTTACTTATACTTGAGTAAAAATATAATGAAGCATCTGTACTCTTACATGAGTAAAAAATAATTGTTACTTTTTATTTACTTTTTATTTAAATATTTAAGCGGCAAATACTTTCATCTAAAAAGAAATAGATGTACTGTACATCATCTTGTGCAGGGGTTCACAAACTTTTTTTGGCTGGGACCCCAAAAATTGACACGTAAACAACTCTGGACCCCCATTACATAAAGTTATTCCCTCATGTTACTTTAGGGCAGAAATCAAGTAATATGTGTTTTACTGATATTTGAAAGAATACAAATTGTTTTACACTATTCATTTATTCATCTGGGGTCCCGACTCCCACTTTGGGAACCACTGTAAAAAAAATAAAATAAAAAAAAAGTACAGTGCACTTAAAAAAGTGTAGTGCACTTTGTTCTTTCAAATTCTTTAGTTTTTCTGTATTTTCATGGAATTTTCTTGGAATTTACTTTGGGAATATCACAGGATTTTATGCTTTGTTTCACACAGTTTATGACATAATTGAAAATAACTGTATTCAAATAACATTTTCTCCAAGTACTTTTTTACTTGAACTTGAGTAAAATCCTTTCAAAGTAACGTTACTCTTACTAAGTACACTCTGCAGGTAGAGTAACATCATTTACTCTGGATGTGCTTTGTACGTGAACAGCAAAACATACATATATATTTGGGCTAAAAATGACCAACATCAAAAGTCAGAATGGTGTGTAGGATGCTCCATAAATCAGTGCTCTGGATTTAACAATCCATCTCCCACTCATACGATAATGTGTTTGCACTGCGGCTATGCTAAATTAGCCCTTGTCAACAGGTGCTCTCAGATGCGTGTGCGCCGCTAAACCCACGGCGCGGCTAAAATAAGCATACTGCGGTGCGTGTGAGTGGCCGTAGCCTTTGCCCCCGTTGCTTTTGTACTTCTAATTCGCACCATCTCTCTCTCTTTCCGCTTCCCATCTTTCAATCCTTTCACCGCGGTCCCCTGTACAAAAGCAGCCTTCGCCGGCTTCCATGTACTCTCTCACATTTCGCCTTGAAAAGCAGCTCTATAAGTGAACACCTCAGTCGGCCTCTTGCGCCTCAATACCTGTCTCTCTCTTCCCATCTGTCATTTAGACTGACCCAAATAGGCCCTACGCAGGAAAAGAATGGCCGACGCTCACCCCGGTAATAAAAGTGAACACGCAAACCCGGCCGAGCGTGAAGAGCACAAGGAGGTCCTGGGAGTCAAGACCTAAACTGGACTGTACCTAATCCCATTTCTGATAACTTATTTTATTATTTCACAACAACTGTCTCCACAAGAAACTGAAGTGGAAAAATAGAGGGTGCAGTATGTTAATAGTTCATTGGGCTGTCCGTACTCTTCCAGTTTATGAGGATGAACTTCCTGGCCGCCATTGCCGCCAACAATACAAAATGTTTCTTGTTACGAGTTAGTTTCAGTGGAGCAGCGTCTCCGAGCAGCCAAATCCCGGGAACGGCACCCATGGCCAATCCACACACTCGGGAACTTGCTGCAATGGCATGCGTCCAGTCGAGTTTCAAACAAACCAAACTCCGCAGCAAGTGCAAGCTTCCAACCCACATAGTAAAAATCTTTGACAATGATCCGAAATTAAACGGTTCCTCATTTGCTTAATCAATATGGAGTAATGTATGCTGTATGGAAAACACTGAATTGAATTTTTGTGTTTAAGCGATGCTAACTTTAGTCTCTTGTTTGCTATAATCTGGTAAATTATCAGTTTTAATCTTATGTACAGGACACTAGATATTAAACTCTTTGGGTTGTCATGGCTGGATGACTTTGGTGTAAGTTAAGATCCAAGTCCTGATTTGAAAATACTGACATGTGTTTTTTTAAGAGTTTAATAGTGCAGGTATGAACTCAGAATAAGCAGGATTAGGATCTGTTTTAAATGTACATCATTCTACATCGCCAGCACGAAGCCAGAACTTAATAAAAGGGCCCGAGACCACAAGTACAGCATTATACTTAAGAAGATAGGTCAATGTTCCCATTAAAGTGATAGCCTTGGGTCAGATTCGATAGTACTTGCACAAGGTTCATTACTAGCAGTTAAAATGCATCGAAGTGAACGTGCCTAGTTATAAAACAGGTGACTTCTCGACATAATGCAGGTACATTATTTCCTGCATAGTGTCCTGAGACAGATAGACTTAGAAAACAGTCTATATACTTAGCATTAACCGTAAACGCCTTTAGTAAAATGCCAAAGGTGCACAAATCTCTTATACTGTCCTTGTTCTCTGGGCAATACTGTTAAAGAGGACTGCTTTCTTTGCCACTTTTCACATGCTGCTCGTGTGGACGTTTTGCCTTTTAAACTTGTCCACATTCGCAGACAGACTGTTTGAAGATCCACCTCCCAGGCATAAAGTTAAATGACTGATTACCACAACAGTAGCCTCTATGCTCCCAAGAACAATGACGAGCCAATAAAGTCGTCTCCACGGGTCTGTCCCTAACCAAACGGTCAGCACCATAAAACCGACATCAAAACAGCACCAGAGACTTTTACCCACCCTTCACTCTCCTCTCGCTCCCTTTCTTTCTCCTTGGCTTTCCTGGACTTGTGCAGGAGTCCGATGAGGATGACAGCGGCCCGAATGCCGGCCTTTTTGTTGTGGAACCTCCTCCCGGCTTGAGACATGGTCCGCTGGTCTCTCCGGTCCGGGACAGTGGGCGTCTCGGAGGTGGGGGACAGCTTTGGACCTGCTCCACCTGCTCCACCTCCTCCTCCTTCTCCCCCTCCTCCTCCTCCTCCTCCTCCTCCTCCTCCGCCGCCGCCGCCGCTGCTGCTGCTGCTGCCGGGACTTACCCTCGGCTGCAGCACCTGCCTGCTACTCGTGGACGCTTTGCTCGGTTCCAGGGTTGAGTTTGTGACACACCACAGCCCAGATCCTGTGGTCGGCTAAAAGAGTTGAATCCTCCGATCCTCTCCCATGTAAGCAATCCGAACACTTATGTCCACTTTGTTAAGCTCTCTTCCTTCCTTTTTTTTTTTTTCCTTTTTTTGTTGTAATCCCACACAGTCCAGAGTGGCAGTCTATTGGCACAAGCTGTCCCTCAAGGTGAACTATCTGCATTGCCCGCCTCTGCGACCCATGCGTCTGTCAAAGCTACCAAGCACATCGCGGCATTTGAATAAAGCTGTAGGCGCAGGGCTATTGACATCCGCGCGCACACTATACCCATGCATCTCTGTCTAGTGAATCTAGCCCCATCTCTTCCCTCCTCTACATGCCTTGCTTCTGCTATGTCTGTGCCTGCACCGACACACACTCCCCCCCCTCCCACTTTCCTTATTGCGAAAACCACGCCCACCCGCGCCACGATTGGCCTGAGCTGCCCAACAAGCCCCGCCTCCACTCCCCGAAGCCCTCTATTCACGAGTACAGTACCGCACCCCTCCCATCTTCTCCCTCCTCTGCCCTTGTTTCTACCTTGTTAATGATTTTAAATTAATCTCCCTGACCTTGTTCTATCTTGATTTTATGTTTTTGACTGCCAGGACACTCTTGCACCAAACACCCACCGCTCTACCCCCTCTCTCCTCTCTCCATCCCTCTCTCTCTCTCAATCTCTCTCGCACGTACAATGTTAAGTGTGAAATTTCAATTGAAGAAGCACGTTTATCGGCCGACTGCTGGCTTGTGCTGTTGCCAAGGACAAAGAAATGGAAATGTACCCGCACCAAAAATGAAAAGGAGATTAAACCAACCAAAATAACAATTACGGCAAATTGCACCCTCGGAGACACATTTTGTGACATTGTGTTCCTGGCAGGGTGTAATCATCTCGATTTCCCATATTAATTTTCTGAGCCGGCTGCTGCGCTAATAAACCCTTCTTGTATTTTATGCGCGGCAATTACTGAACCAAACAAAAGAAAAGGCGCGATTAAAAAGGCCGAGACTTACGGCGGGAGTGAAGTGACATATTAAGCGGGACTGGGCAAACTCGGCCAAGTGAAAAAAAGGGAGAGTTTACAACCATGAATACACACCCGGCCAAATTCTGAATGAGACAGGAATAGAATAAAAGACAAATCTGGAATAAACAGTATGACTGACGGACTGAACTGCAACTAAATCAGGACAACGTCCAGGTAAAGCCATAACTGGACAGAAGATGAACTAAATCGAGATCAAACCTGACTAATCTAAGCCCGGACGAAAACTGGGTAGAAACAGAACTAAAGCACTAAAGAATGAAAACCTTCTTGATTCATTCACTCCATAATTGGTTTGTTATTGACCAAATCTAAAAATTACTGGCAAAACAATAGAAAATATAAGTACTGATTTAAAGGAGAACTGTGTTGCTTTTTTACCTTAATAAATTATTTTCGTAAGGTAATACAAGTGTTTGGGATGATTGGGGGGTCTTTCTTCTCCCCCTGGTGTCTCTGGCCAGAAAAACACACTTGCAACTTACCCTGCCTCCGACCCGGCAGCCCCAATACAGACAAATGGAAAACATCTCCCTCGTTGCTTGCATTTGTGAGGTTTATGACATGGTACTGGTAAGTCCTGTATTCTGTCAACAACTTTCGGTTTCTTGAAGAACCTTTTGCAAGAATAACTAACAGGCTAACGGGCAATGCTAACAGTGGGCTAGCGCCACTTTAGCGGTATTAACAGCCTAGTTTGAGCGGAAAATAAAAATCTCCATTGTATAATTGGATTGCGGCACAATGTACAATATCCCTCTGTCCCTTTGTCTTTTCTCAGCATAGTATTTACTCTCACGGACAATTAATGAGTAAAAAAAAAACCCGCAACAAGCCACGACAGCGGTAGTGGCGCTTGAGGCCTCTAGGGGCAAAAGTTACTTAGTTCTGCTTTAACATAAGTAACTAGCCATGATTCTTGGTCATTTACAGTTTCTACACTGAGGTTTAAGGTCAAGATAAATCATATTACCATAAAATAAATCAGGTGATAGTCCCATTTCCATGTAATTGCCATTATAACTGTGTCATTACACTTCAAGGTTTCATTCTACTCCCATCCGCCGTCTTTATTACCGTTCTGTAAGGTTGAGCGCTACCGAATCCTGTCTAAAAATCTCTGAACAAACCGTGTAAAAATCCTATTTTACCAGAAAATAATCCACCAGTGATTCCATCCTCGGCGCCCCACTGTTTGAGAACCACTTCTTTACACAATTGCAGTCTTACATCACTCTGAGGCAGTTTTTCCTGCGCTCGCCTCCCTCGCAGCTCAGTAAACAAGGCTACAGCGGTCTCTTTCTCTGAACATATTGATCCGGAGGGTAGTGTTTCCATCTCGGGCCACCTGTTCGCTCCAGTGTGTTTGCCTGAGTGACCCACTGAGCAAATGCAGGAATAATTCAATTAAACTCAATGAACGAATTGCGGGGGGAGAGAAAGGGACGCTTAACTAATCCTTAACTGTCCCTGGTTTTCTATTTCTATGCAAAAAATGTGATATTTATTCTTGCACTAATAGCTATTTTTCTCACCAAGACTATTTTTTATATTAGCTTTCATTATGTAACAGCCATCCTTGACTTCTGTGAGTGCCTCGCGTTTGCAACGAAGTACAACCTCGAACACGGAGAAAGTGGATTTGGTGAGTTTGCCGTTGCCAAGATGCTGCAGCGCAGTGTCGAGGTCGAGAGTTTTGTGGTCATGACTAGGGCCAAGTTTCTGTGTGACGCATCAGTGTGGAAATACTAATCATATGTACATTTATTATCAATTTAACACAGTCTCTGGTGGATGAGATACTTCTCTGTTCATAACAGAAACAGAACACACACAAAAACAACAAAAAGTAGTTATCGATCTTAAAACTCTGCGGGGACATAAAGAATCTATCTTTGTCACAAATTGTTTTTTGTTTTTTTAAACATTTTGAAAAATCAATCTTTTACCCAGAATTGATGAAGTTTTTGTCTAGCTCTGGGAACAGGAAGTCATTAAATTCCACAGTTTTCTCAAGATCTTTTGCTTTCTGGGGCCATCCATCCATTTTCTTCCACTTTTCCGTTGCCGGGTCGTGGCAGCAGCTGTTGGAGCTGCCCAAATCTCATTGCACCAGCCCCTTATGGCTCCTCCTGCAGGTGGTGGGTCCACGGAAGGACGGCCTCACGATTCTAACCGGGCCTGTTGGGCTCTCATAAGGGGCTTCTGAACTGCTCTCTGTCGGACCCGTCGACTAGGACCTGTTTACTATGGGAGACCCTACCAGGGGCACGAAGCCCCCGACAACAGAGCTCCCAGGATCATTCGGGCGCTCTAACCCCTCCACCACGTTAAAGGAATAGGCCACCGTTTTTACATACTGAGATATGTTCTTACCTTAGCTTTGACGAGTTCTTTAGGACCTGTCTGATCTTCACCCGTGCCTTCAATCATGTAAACACAGCGCAGACGGCGTTAGCATTTAGCCTCTCCCTCTCTCCACTATAGCTCCAAAACTGGTCAAGATAGAAGCTACCAAGCTCTTCCACGTTTTCCCTATTTAAATATGGTTACGTGAAGTGTTCCACTACCAAGTATAATAACACAAATTTAAACAATGTGGATTTTCTAAGCGGTTAAAAGGGGAAACTATATTGTGAGGCGTAATAATACCAGGAGTAATTTGGCATCCGCACAGTAAAGTGAAGATTACTGCGCTGTAAAGTGAAGATTACTGCGCAGTAAAGTGAAGATTACTGCGCGGATTTCGAACTACTCCTGGTATTATTACGCCTCACAATATAGTCCCCCTTTTATCCGCTTAGAAAATCCATGTTGTTTAATTTTGTGTAATTATACTTTGTAGTGTAACACTTCACGTAACCATATTTAAATAGTAAAAACGTGGAAGAGCTTGGTAGCTTCTATCTTGACCTGTTTTGGAGCTATAGAGGAGAGAGGGAGAGGCTAAATGCTAACGCCATCTGCGCTGTGTTTACGTGACTGAAGGCACAGGTGAAGATCAGACAGGTCCTAAAGAACTTGTCAAAGCTAAGGTAAGAACATATCTCAGTATGTAAAAACAGTGGCATATTCCTTTGAGGTGGCAGTTCCAGGAGGGGTGCTTTCTGGGACGTCCATTGAAAAAAAAAAATATGAAGATGAAATGTTCTTGATTTTAATGCTGAATGTTTTGTCATAACCTTGAACAAAACATTAGCATTGAATGTTTTGAATATTTGAACATGTGCCCAAAAAAAAGCATATTGATTGATATTGTTTGACTTGAGACCATCTGGAAAAACTGGTTTCTTGACTGGCCAGGACTCGACCGAGACCCCTTTTGTCTTGCAGCAGATAATGGCTTGATTACATAGAACAGGACGAGAAACCAGTTAGAATTCAAATATTAGGCGTCCTGCTCCACCACCAAAGACAAACACAGAACCCGTCAGTGCAAGAGTAGGTGCAGTTTCTGTAGCATCTGGTTACAACAAGCAAGGTTCAATTTCCAAACCTTCAACCCTATTCTTAACCTGCAGCGTGAGCCTCTAAGCCACACGGGGACAAACGTCTCTATTTATCACAACTTACACGTCACATATTGTGGTTAGACAGAAGCTAACTGCTATCCGTCAGCGATTCACACTCTTTGGATTAGTGACGTGTCTAGTCAACCATCTTTCCCAGAAAATGTAGAGCTTCAGTTGAAGTGGAAGAAAAAATGCAACATCTTTTCACACAGCAGTGAAATAAAGGCGTCTACAGACAAGGTCAAAAACATCAACCATTCCGACGCCTGATGCTGCAGAAAACACGCATTGAATCACGTCTCAGACTGTCTGCGCGCCGCTATGATGGAAATGTACAGACTAGCCAATTAAGGAAGGCTCGAGACAGTAGGCAATGAGTTGTATGGTCATAAAACACCCAGATGGGTAAAGGAATGTGCCCCTTTTTCAATATTCACTTGTGTGCTCAGTGAATGTGCCTGAAGAACCACATCGGCTAAAAACACAAAGGCTCATCAAAAGCAGTTACAGAGTATATCGTATATCTTTAGATCCAAGTTTTGCTGCTTTTGGTCCAGGGACAGCATTAAAGTAACTTGGTTGTTTCAGATCAAATAAAGGATTTCCCCCCCATTTTTTCAGTTATTTTTGCCTCATGTTTGCCCCATTTTTCTAATTTTTGCAACACAATTTTTCCGTGTTTTTGCCCCAGTTTTTTTGCCTCATTTTTTCCCAAATGACTCCCCATCCCCCCCCATTTTCTTGACATTGGAGATGAACCCATTATTGTAAATTTGCAGATCTTCCACACAATATTGTTCTGTTCACTGGTTCGAGACGACAAATATTTTAGCAAACAGAAGGTATCGGAAAAAGTATCGTTCAGGTATTGGTTTGACAAAGCAAGTATTGTTAAAGTACCGGTATCAATTTCTTTTTTTTAACGGAGCCCAGCCCTAATCTTGAACGTGGCAGCTTTGCTAGTTGTTCTTCTAATAACCATTTTAAATGCAATAAAACATGTCTAGTGGTGCTTATGGTGGTTCCTGAGATGTTTCGCACATTTTGCAGTGTGACATTTATCCTGATTTTATTTGATTTAGCTAAGAACCACAGTGTACAGTTGTGTTTGCTAATATATATTTTTTTTATTCCCTTCACTGTTTTACACATGTGTTTTTACCTTGGGCGGGTTTGGCTCTCTTCATATTTCAGCCCTGACTCTTGACTTTGTTGAGAACGGGACGTCACCATGTCGTCTCCATGGTGACGTTGCAGGTATCAGTCAAAACATGAGGTTTATACATAGTACCGAGCCCTCTTCCTGATTGGCATTAGCAGCATGTTTGGCATGGGATGTTTGTTTACGGTTTCAGATTTAATTGCTTTTAAGACCTTGATTTTTGACACAACCTTTTAACGTCTTGGAACACCTTGTCTATAAAGTGATTGACAAGAACTCAGCACGACAGTCGATAACAACAAAACCCAACCCTTCAACCAAAAACGGCCGAGCGTAAGCTGCCCCCGGGAAGTGTGGCAGTAAAAGAAAACACAAGTGTGTGTGTGGAAGCGCTCCGTCTCACTAGGGTCCTCTCGTGCGTCATCGAGGGGCTGCAGAAACGCCTGTATTCGTTTTCCCCTAACACTCTGCCTCTCCTCTTCCGTAACAGCCTCTCGCACGCCCACAGGTGTGACTTGGTGCTCCTAAGGTGTTCTCGGATAAACATCTGATGGCTTCAAAAACAATGGCAGGAAGGAAGATGGAGTATGAACATAACAGGCCCACAGGGAACAGGGTACTGTATTGTTGCTACTCAAATAAAAACTACTGGGAGATATTGTACTTTATTAGCACAAGTGGAGAGGCATCACAATCTGGAGCGGAATAAATTCCTTCAACTTGAAGTTACATAACAACTCATTTAGAGATTAATTGAATAAAAAATCCAATCTGAATGTTTCATAAAGGGTTAACACGCTAAACTCCCCCCAAAAAATGCAAGACTGTTACGCACATTCAGTCCCGAGATGTCCCATGGTGTTATGTTCTTGATGTAAGGCCAGTCGTCTCCTATAGCGCACAGTGATCTTTCAAATGCCATCAGTATAGGCCCAATTGCTCAGAGAGCGACCTCATGGGGTTATGATTGAAGTCCGTGATCATTACATGGAACGTAAACTCTGGACGAAAATCACTTTCCCCCGTGCCTTTGGTCTACCTCTGCAGTCCTCTCCGTCGGTGAGCTCATTATGAACAAGGAGACGCTCAGAGCTGTGGTCATTATTGCTGACAGTATATATAATTTACCCGTGAGTACATAGAGATCTGTGGTCTCTGACAGCTGAAAATACATGTGACTTCTGTGCATTCCGACACTATGTCCTTGGGCAGGAGACTTCCCCAACCGAGGGCCGAAAAATATGAAAAGTGTGATTAACCACAACAGGCCGAAGCAAAGCTACAAGTCATACAATGTAGGTACTGTATTTCACACCGCTCCGACTAGAGAGAAGTTGGATGGAAGAAAGTTTGAAGTGTTTTTCATTGACAAGAAGACACAAGAAGCTGTTGATTATCCCAATTAAAATGTTTCAATCAGCAAAGGAGAGGGGTAGAAAGAAGAGAGAGGGGAAGAGAGAGGGAGAGGGAGAGGGGGCGGACAGATAGACAGAGCACATGTCTGAGCTGGGCCAGCCCTGTCTCTCTCTACGTCTTTGCTGCGTCTCAAGTGTCTCAGACAAACAGATGCCAGTTGGGCCACGTCACCTCAGGCTCTTCTGCTCTACTGCAAACTCTACAGGGCACAGCAACACACTTAATAAAACACAAACATAAGCCCCCGCTGAAAGTACAGTGGCGTAGAATTCACTCATGTATAAGCTCATACTGTATTACTCACTAATACAAGCAAAATGGCAGACTCATCCCATGTAATATACTAACTAATATACAACTAATTTTTTATCGCTGGTATGGGAAACAAACTTAATCCTACTGTGATTTATGTGTGTATATGACATACATAATACATACATAAAACACAAATTTAACTTTATTTCAACACAACTGTGTCAATTTCAATTCCAAAGCAGTTCTGAATTAATTTGAATCTAAAATGCACTGAACAACTAACCCTTTCTTCTTCCTACCACAATGCTGGCAATTCAACCACAGAATACTAACGCTTATTTACCTGTATTCATTTTCAAGAAAGCACTTTGTGCTAAAGTGACTTTTGCTCTGTTACAGTTTCCCCTGGTTAGGTCACTTTCTCTGTAAAAGCTTGTGAAGCCGGCATCGATAACAGATCTAATGCTAATGGTTTCAAACTGTGATAAAATGTGTCACATTTCCCAAGCCAAAACTGGATTCCTGAATCACAAGTAACGGGCTGTGAGACCTCCTCCTTGTGCTTGCTTAGTTGCTGCCTGATGCTACATGGAGGACTTTGGTTTAGGCTTTGCACGACAGAAATCTGAAGACTGGCTGCCTTGAGGAGGAGGATGGTGGTCAGGCTCTGATCCATTCACTTCCTCCACATCATCATCAGGGTTTAAATTGTATAATGAAAAGTAACTTTTATTGATGTAAACGAATATACAAATCTAGGCATACAAGCTTTTGCTTCTGCCTTTTTGGGCCTCGCATAAACAGGTTTTATGTAAGAAAATTATTATTTTATTGACTGAAACAAACTGAACTGAATCATTACAACTACTTCTGCTTCTACTGCTGCTTGTACTATAATGATCATAATAATGCATCTCTTTACACTGTCGTCATTATTCATTCACTCCATACTCAGTGCTGGTAAGCTACTACTCGGATCGGGCAGAAGAAAGGCGGTATGGCCTATATACAAATGTGATGCGATATTACTTCTTTTACACTAATGTGCAATTATTAAGCTCTAAATATGAGCTATCTGCACCATTGACTAATTATTGTTCAATAAACTCCAACTGATTCTGAGTATTTCAGATGTTTTATATGGCACCCCACCACAGATTGGTGTAACCATGTTCCCTTTTCAGGCTCATTAGACTCACTTTCTCCTCCAAATCTAAAACAAAGTTTAAAACTTTCACACAGAACATCTTTTTCCGGAATGCAAGGACAGGATGTCAACCTTTGGCTCAACAAGCAGATGGTAGTTTTTCTACTTATGTCGAGACAACATGCACCAATACATCAAGCAAAATAGATGCATTGCAGATGATTAGAAAAAAATGCAAAAATATAATGCTCTGTGGATTTGGTCTGGATTTGTGAAGGAGGCTGTCGTCACCGTACAGAAATGGAGGTCAAAGGTTCAATTTCCCTCTCCATCAGCTTTCTCTGGCACAAATCAAAACAACGACATAAATTGTAGCGTCATAAAGTGGACACAGCATTAGCGGCTATGGAGCTGTCCACTGTGTGAACTCTGCATCACCGCTCACCCTTTAAGACCCTTTGTCATCCAAACATAATCCTACATCGACACCTCCAGCTGAGCCCAGGACCTGATCGAGTTAAAGAGGAAATATATGGGCCATAAATAAGAAAATAAGACTCTAAAATGTCACACTGTCACCGATAAATCAACACAGCAGACTGGAGGCAAATACAGTGAAATGCCAGGAGCTTATCTCTCATCAAGCATTAACCCGTGGCTCTGGGAACAGCAGCCATGAACACATGTGAAGGAAGCTTAAAAAACACTGTTGTTGTTCTTATGTGTTTTTCAGACCCTCTTATATATTATATAACAACCTGGTTCCATGAAAAACATGCACTTTGCTCTCCACTGTATGGATGTAAATGACACAACTGGACGCCATGTCTGCTCTGGAACATACAGTACTGTATCTTTGTGCACCTATTCTTTCTACTCTTTGTGCCTGCCTGGTTATTGACAACTGGTGAAATGCATGATCCAAGACTTCATAATAGAGAGAGATTTCACCCTGTGTGTGGACTCAACATTACTCTGCCAGTGACCAGCCAGTGTAATTTCAGAACTATTCAGGGATCAGGATGTATTTTCAATTTGTTTTTGGAGCAAAAACTCAACTCCACATGACAATATTGAACCTGATCAGTCACTTATGTACAGCGGCTGAATTTCAAGAATCGCTTCTACAGACAGCGATAGTTCATTTACGTCCTCACCAAAGCCTAGAATGACAAGGCCTATAACAATACCAGGAAAAAGGCGTAATCCAATTATTTTCCTGATCTGAATGGCCTTAGTGATTCTGTCTACACTCTTCTCCTAATAGTTGCGCCCATTCATCTCCACTTGTCGATGTGATGGGAGCATATTCCCAAAGTGTTTTGAGAGCTGTTTTACGTGACTGTTGTAAAAGCTTCATGTGTCATTGTTTGCCCATATCAGTGGCCCAGGGAGGACAGGGGTTGTTGTTGTGTTAAGATAAGTTTTTACAGCAGCATGTTTTTTGCTAATCGCACGCAAATTCAAGCGGAAACAAATGATTGCCTTGCATTTAGGAAATGGCACCAACATGAGCGACAAAAATGATACAAGCTTGTATCATTAAATCTGCGGTGATTCGGGATGACATCTGCAAAATCAAGGGATTACAGAAGAAACACGTCATTTGTATTCTTCCATGCTAAACATACTTGCTCTAAATTAACATTATGTGTAGCCAAGTAGTTTTATGTAATTATATTAGTTCAAATGCTTCTCTAAACACAGTTTTTTATATTTGTTTGGATTTATTGTGTGCAATTTCAATCCAATAGCCTGTTCTTGATAACAAAAGTGTTTTACTCAATTCCACAACGGCACATATACAGACTTCCACATCACGTTTAACTTTCTGTGAATAATAATAAACTAAGGAAAACTTAAACTATTGAAACATTGCAGGCATTTCACCTCGTAAACCAAACCACATAACCCCCTTCTCCACCTTAGCTCCCTGGGAACACGTCTGCCATGGTTCCTCAGACTGGCTTAAAATATAGCCGGCATCGCGAGTAAACAATGAGTCAGTGCACTGTTCTACTGAACCACAAAACAATCAAAGTGAATCTAATGGGGTTTTTTTTTTTCATCTCCACAGTTCCACCGGTCCACTGGCTGTAAATCTTTAAGCAAACAGTCAGAGGACACAATAAAATACAGCCTTTCGCCATCATTTTTTATCGGCGTTTACAATTCACTTTTAGTACATGTCTTTGGGTTGTGGGAGGGAACGCCGAAAGCTCCTAAATTATGCTTTATTTCCATCCAATCTGGGCTGCTATAACATGTCAGGCAGATGGATTAATAACATACAGTAGTCTATAATGTACTAATGTGTGGCAGCTTGTTCAAATAAAGTGACAAATAATTTCCTGCTGTGACAACAAGATAATCACCTGATGATTGGTATTGAAAACCGAAATGATCAGAGTAAGTCTTGTGAAAAGCTATGGGCTATTTTAATCGCAAAATTGACCATTTTCAATTGTTTTTCAGGGGCATAACGACATGATCTGAGTGCTCATCCGGGAATATTTCGACACATTATTTCCTGTTGCCCATTAATGCCCACAGTAATGTCTGATTTCAACAGAAAAGACATTCAACCTAAAAAAATAATAATAATAATAATCTGCAGACAAAAGCAAAAACTCAATTTCAAATGCATTACAATTAAATCAATGGCTAAAAAGAAGACGTTCCCACAATTTGAAATTCAGTACCAGGATCAAGCCATTTGTTTCAGTGTATCTTGCTCTGTTTAGCTACATTAATGTTCCGTTTAGGCCTCCACTCTTAGAGCTGGCTCTCGTTCCCTGCTTGTGTCTGTAGTGTCCTGTAATTAAGTACCGACACTTTGACAGCCGTAACAGCACTTAACCAGATGTACCACTCCCCATTATGTACATTTATACAGCATGAAAACATGGGGCCATAATTATCGAGAAAGTAAAAGCTAACTCTCTTAACATTGAAGGATATCGAGAAAGTAAAGGCGAGCTCCCTTAACATCGAAGGATATCGAGAAAGTAAAGGCTAACTTTCTGAACATCGAAGGATATCGAGAAAGTAAAGGCGAGCTCTCTTAACATCCAAGGATATCGAGAAAATAAAGGCGAGCTCTCTTAACATCTAAGGATATCGAGAAAGTAAAGTCAAACTCTCGTAACGTTGAAGAATATCGAGAAAGTAAAGGCAAACTCTTGAAACTTCTAATGATATCGAGAAAGTAAAGACGAACTCTCGTAACGTCAAAGGATATCGAGAAAGTAAAGGGAAACTCTCTTAACGTCGAAGGATATCGAGAAAGTAAAGGGGAGCTCTGTTAACATTGAAGGATAGTGGTTCAGGTGAATTGGAACACCACCATGATAACGTGGATTCCGTTTTGAAGTGGTCGAAACGCCGAGGATCCTGGCAATTGGGAAACAGCCTGTACTGTATGTATTTCAAAACCTGTTTGTACATTTAATGAAAAACTAAAAAAAGAATGCAAAGGTTTTTCTTTTTAGCCGCACACAGTCCGTAAGCGGACGCTAGCATCAGTGTAAAACACACTGTATGCGCTGTCATTAATGAAACAGGACGCGTCTGACAGCAGTGTGACACAGACTTGAAAAGCTCAATGAGATGTCTTACTCCCACAAACACAAGCTGACAAGTGGACGCCAACATCACTGCGACAGAAGCGGGATGCTGAGCAGCTGGGGGGAGCATACAGTAAACATCTTTATATCACAGCACGCCTGTTTTTCAGTGATATACAGAGACCAAGCAGAGAACATTTACCAGTGAAGACCCCCAATAGGCTAAGTCTTTACCATTTTGCTTACCATGTCAGTAAGATCAGATCGAACTGGGTATGTTTTTAAGAAGTTGAAGCATATTCGAGAGTGTATTTCCTACTACTTTGTTACTGGCAACTCTCTTGACCAACTACTGCTCATGGCATTCAAATAAATACACTCTCTCCAACCTTTACACCATAATACAGCAGCAGCTTTTGCTTCTCTTGACTGGCACTGGATCATCAGTGCTGTCCCCCTCACGTATCAAAGCCACTAACCCAGTTCGCTCAGTGTCTGCCTGACAGCTCATCTCACACCTGTGTTTTCTCTCCTCCCGTAATTCATTGTCATTTACGGTTGTTTACCGGCCACTCCCACTCATTAAGTCTCATTTGTTTCCCAATGAGCTGAGGATCCACTTTATTAGCTGGGATCATCATACACACATTATAATACACATTCATAAACATAACACACAAAGCAAAAACAAAAAAAACAGCAGTTTGTGGGCTCAAACTTGAACAAACTTGCCAAGTTTCGGCACATGGACTTTATTTTCAAGCCCCCCCTATGACTCGCACACGTAATCCCACCATCCTGAACAATGTATGTTTTAGTCCATCCATATAAAATGTCCCCGCACCCCTTGCTGCTACAGGCCGTGCTGACTCGACCAAAGCAGAGCTAGCGCATGTGTCAGGGAGCGGCGACAGATGGACGAGGAGACAGCCCTGTGAGGCGTGTGCTGGTCAAAAACACTCGCAGGCCAGTGATTCATGCGAGAAACGGTGGCGCACTGAATATGAGCGTGCTAAATGTCAGCTGTTGCTTGTTTCACACTGTAATGACACTAAATGGGGAGCGGTGGCGCATATGGATGGAATGAGTCAGTCTCGCGTAGAGCCAGACAGGCAAAGGTTCATTAGAATTGAGTTATTAGATCATTCAGTGGTTTTATAACCGAAATGCCAGGGTTTAAAAGGAGGTCGCGTTGTGAGACAGGGTAGCTTTCACTTGCCTCTTCGCGTAGCTCAAGCCTTCTGATCGTACATGGACACAAAATGTTGAAATATGAGGAGCGCTTCCACAGCAACAAAATATTCTATCAAACAAATCAAGGGGTCTGTGCTATCTATGCCTATTCCATCTACATTCTCTCCTCATACAGATTAATGGTGAAGAATGTCCTAATATAAAAACCTGGCATGTTGGCGTTCTTGCCATTTATTTAAGTTATGCGGTTTCTCCATATTTAAACTGATAATAATAATAATTATTATTATTATTATAATAATAATAACATACATATTACTTTTTTGTAAAATCCCGGATCTCAGAAACTAATCAGAGTCTAGTATCCTCCCCCATCAGCCAATGGCGCGAGCTTTTCCTGTGAACCAGCCTGTCAGGTCCAATAAGGAGGGAGGGGGTGGAGCTTGATCATTCACTTTTGAAAGGTCTGTTCCTGCTCTGCTCATTGTGCTAACAAAAAAGGGCTTTATTGATCGTTCACTTTCAAATTCTACTTTATCTTTCCTCACTTTGCAAACTTACAGAGTACCACTTTAACTTAATAAAATAGGAGGTCTACAGGCCACTATGCGCACATACTGTATCTGAAATAACATTTTTTCTCAGACTTTTACACGCTAATTATCTGAACTAAAATCCGTAAAAGTTATGACTTTTAACCAGCATCAGTGAACACAGCTCGAAACATCTGAATCATTCATGAATGAGGCAGCACTGCTGGCTGAAAGTCAAGTTGAGATTCACCAAATCACTTCCTCCAGGGCCAGGTTGGTAACTGATCAGGTTTGGTGAATCACAAAATTGTCGACTGTCTAAGTCAAGAACTGTCCGCAAGCTGCATCGTTTCATCTGACTTCATTTATGCATCTATCAGGTGGATGGTGAGACCAAAGAAAACCCACTAACAGGGGAGAGAGGCCAAACTCGCGACAGTACTGACCACTTTGCCTCACACAGATTCCGCTCTCCACCTGAGAGCAGATTTCAGTCCAAGTGACCGAGACTAATGAGAGAAAAGGTTACTCAAACATTTAGCTGCACTTATGAACCGAAATGCCAATCCGTATTTGTTCAAACTTTGGGCTGACTCTAAAGATAGCCCAGTCCAGACTTCTGTTATGAGCCCGGCCTCTGTGGACCTGCTCCGCACAGCCTGTCGGAAGCGGAGGGAGAGATCATCTTTCACTGTAAAGACTGCTCAAATGAGTCACTTGACATTAATCTTTTGGTGCCTCCTTGATCCTTTGTGCTGCCCGGTTGGTTTATCACATAGACAGAGAAGGGGAAAAGTTTAATATCGTATCTTATGGAGGAGACAGCTCATTCCTTTTAGTTTAGACTTCTAACACCGCATTCCCCTCTGTGATGTTACCTAATCATCTGCTAAAAATTGCTCATGTTTTCAATTTGTTGCTAATGACAAATAGCGAAAACGCATTACCCAGCTCAGCAGACAACATCACGGCAGCTGCTGTGTACAAGATTATTAATGGGGCTTGGTCTTAAAAACGCTTCTTTTTGCTACATTTGGTGAAACGCATATTTGACATTTAAGAGATGTGTTATGGGCTCTCGCTGGCTTCTTTGCACCAAAAACATGCATTCTGACACAATTCTGAGATGCATAAAAGACATTAAAGAGTGTGCGCAAGACTAACTTTTTCCTTTGTGCTCTAAAGATGTAAAGACGTCACTCGCAAGGCGCCTACTTCAATAGAATTCCGACATGAATATGTGCAGCTGCAGCGGAGGCCACCACTGAGCCCTGCTGTCTTGGCCCCTCAGAGTCTGCGCGGTTCTGATGGATGAGGCGTCACAAGATTCGGGTCTCCGGACGATCTGGACCAAGGAGCAGGACCTCAACACTGTCTGCTGCTCCACGTGACACCGGCAGAAGGCTAATGATGCAGAAAAGTTATGTGGTAAAAAAAAATCTTAGTATGAAGGTTTAGACAATACAAAAGAGAGAAAATAGGTGTTGAGATGCTCAAACATAATTACAATGGTGTTTTGACAGTAGCGCAGTGTGCTTTGCATCAAGAAGGTCCCGGGTTTGATTCCCACCTGAACGAGGCCTTTCTGTGTGGAAATTGCATGTTTGCCCCGTCTCTGCGTACGTGTCATCCAGGTACTCCGGTTTCCCCTACCACTAAAAATATGTACAATAGCCTGGGTCCAAATCTGAAGATGGGTCCCGGGTCATCTCAGTGGCATTGAAACATGTATATGTAAACTCATTCTCTACCCCATTCATTCATCCATCCATCATAAATATAATCTATAAAGTACCTCTTAAGTTAAATAAGAATCAGAAACACAGCTGTTATTGCACTAGGTCCAGTCCTTGTTCATCTGTGCCTCACACCTGCTCGTGGGTAAAAGCTATTATACCTCTACCTGTTAACAGCCCCTTTTAAATTTTTACATGAAATGGACATGTCCATATCTTTATGGTCACAAACTGCAGACCTCCTTATTTTGGGTTACTGCTCCCCCATTGAGTCCTTATTCTTTCAATTTTACTTACAATTACATTTAGAGACCAAATGAATGTGCTTCAACATAAAACATTTCATTTTGTCTTGGAATATAGTCTTGAACTAAATATTATAAGCCCTACAGGAAAATAAATGTGTGGATTCATTGACTGGTGATGCTGAATTCTTGCTCGTTGGACATTTAAAAAAAACAAAAAGGTACCACATACTATAACTCGGATTTGCTCGCATTATCTTGAATCAGTCTTGGTTCTCCGTGGTCGACAGAATCTCCATGATAATAAAGCCATGAAATGCCAAGAAGAACGAAAGTATATGGGTAGGAAACGGCGGATGATATGCAGCAGTCATCGCAGTGATTCGGAGATGATGAATGCGATACGTCCGTTGCCTTTGTGAAGCGCTGATTGCACTGTCAAAATCGCAGACAGGCTTTTGTTCAGGCACGGCCGCTCCGCCCCGGCTCGGCCCACCACCACCACCACCGCCGCCACCAACACCGCCACTGTCATTTCACCCAATAGCTACAAATGTCACACAGACGCAATTACTTTTTCCACGCTCTTGGCTATGAGGTTACTTAAAGGGGGGGTATTATGCAAAATCGACTTTTTCAAGCTTTACATCATGTTATTAAGTCATTCCCTCATTAAAACCATGCCTGAAGTGTTGCCTTGGCACATTCACGTATTTTCGAGTAATCTGTAAAAACTCCGATGGCGGCCATTTTAGGGATAAAACGCCTGATTCCTTCAGGAAACGCCTCCGACCTCCAGGATACGCCTCCAACCTTTCGTCACCAGCCGAGTAACCAACCACTGCCCCTCAGCAGAACCCCCTCCCCGCAGTGTCTAGCCCTAAGATGTAAACAGAGTCATCATGGAGGTTTAGCTTCATGTGTTGTGAACCGGAGCCACAGCAGACTTTTACAAAGACACACATCTGTGTTTCTGTTACCGAAACACCCAGGATTAAAACCGGTGACAAGAACACTTATTTCAGTGTCTGGTTCTGCGCTGGGCCTTGATGATGCACAGAGCCTCCGGAGAAAGCTAATGCTAAGCTAAACCTCGAGTCATCACGTGAAAACGAGAAATATGCACACATAAAGTCAATAAAACCACCACACACATAAAGAACCGTTTAACAATGATCACACACGGAGCCAGGCTTGTTGATTTGGAAGTTTATTGCTCACATTTCATCTACAATGGGTCATAGCCGAGTGGCTTTCTCCCGGAGCTAACAAGCTAGCCGCGACAAGCTAACGGGAAAATTCACTGAATACAAGCAGCATATTATGCATTGAAAACGTCACTAAACAGGCAACTGCTTGAAGCAGCCTTTATGATGATGACACACGGAGCCGGGCTTGTTGATTTCGTAGTTTATTGCTCACATTTCATCTACAGTGAGTCGTAGCCGAGTGGTTTTCTCCCGGAGCTAAGGCACTATTAGCCACGACAAGCTAACAACCTTCACCTTCACAACATTCATTGAAAACAGGCAGCATATTATGCACAAATAACGTCAATAAAGCAGCAACTACTTGAAGCAGCCTTTACGATGATCACATAATGAGCCTGGCTTTACACATTTGTGGTTTATTGCAGACTTTTCATCAACAATGAGCTGTAGTCGATTATAACAAGCTAACGGGGTAACCTCGAAAAACCATTGTCCACTTGCACAGATAATGTCCGTCTTTTGACTGGTATGGGCTCCTGCAGATCCTGGTGTCGTCCATGGGGGTATAGTTAGAGATCCATAGGGCATGGCAGATGCAAAGAGAAGCCTCCAAACAGCAGTTATTTTTCAGGCAAGAGCCCCTTCCAAGCGTCCGGTGTGGAAGGTTTGTCTCCAAATAATATCCTGTGTGGCCATTGTTCACAAAGGGATAAACAGTAGCTCCTTTCCAACAATAAACATTAAAATGCACCGATCGTAGTTTCAATACAGTTGAGACAACGAGCGCAGTGTTGTGATGCCACAGACAGCGTGTGGAGGGGGCGTGTCGGAAAGGGTCAGAGGTTCTTAAAGAGACAGGGGCCTATTTCAAGTCTTTCGCTACCGCCATTTTGAAAGAGCAATTTTATACAAGGCAGTTATTCTAATTTACTGCATTTACAGACCAACAGAAGGTTTCGTCATCATTGTAGTGTGCCATAGACTGGTGCTATGTGGCTGAAAAAAGCATAATACCCCCTCTTTAAGCATAATTAGGATTGTATATCGCTATAAAAAAAAAAGGCAGTAAAGTGACGCCTTCCTGAAGTTGTCATTCTGTCAAAAATGAATCTTCTTCATGCTCAAGGTAAGATTTTACAAAACAAACCGCTAGCGCCTTCACCTCGTAGCAAGAATATCCAGGTTGGGGGCCTTTTGATGTGGATTGCGGCTGCTCTCTGCGTGTATGGGCGGTCAAATAGATAATCCTGACCAAGATCCTGGCTCAAGATCCGGAGACGGTGCCCCGGGCGCTGCACTGCGGTCCCCCCACTGCCTCCTGACAGATCGCCCTGAGGCACCGTTGTCAAATATAGATGACAAGCTTCCTTACAGAGGAAATTACACAAAACACACACAAATAAATAGCTTAAGATAGTGCTTTATATATTCCTTTCAACACCAAATGCATGAATAAACTTTGAGGCCATATAGAAGAAAAGCAATCAATACATTTCTATCGACTGCGTGCTTTCTCCATCCTCGCCTCTCTTTCATCTGTGTTCTTCCCATTTCCTCCAGGGCCCTCATGCCATACGTTACATCAAAAAGCCAAATCAATTTCTTGGTGGCGCTGTTTGCTTGACTGACCGAGTGGCTGCCACCTGGTTGACTCTCACTCGAGCCAGGAAAATGTATGTACCTCTGCAAGCTGCTTCAGAAAACTATACGGTGGTATCACTGCAGAATAACTCACGAGAACGAACATTAACCGGTTATTGTGCCCTGCTAGAGTCCATAATTGCTACAAGGCTCCATGCCGCCAAAAAACACAAAGGAAGAAAGGTACAAAATGGATGGATTACGTACACAAACTCCGTCTTTGAGATCTTGACTTTACATTAGTGTTGTAGTCAAAACGGAGTCATCAAGACCAAGATCACAATGTCCCAAGACCTGCATGTGCAATTTTTTTTTTTGAAGGGGATAAATGAAGAGGATTCAGTCAGGTGGGGCATTTTGTGGCGGTGTTTATCGTAACAGAAATGTAATGGCACCAGGTGGAATGAAACCGCAGTATGTTCCTATTTGTTTTGGTCTTGGCTTTGTGTTTTTCTCAGTATTACCCAAACACTGCGTTATCCAACCCTGCCTCTGCACTTTGGCATGTAATTTGATTTTTTTTTAAGTCAGTGGCTGCAAATTGCCCTGGTCCATCTCCACACGGCAGCTCCCATCTCGGCTCTTATCCTGACAGCGGCGAGTTTGGGTGGCCAAGGACAAGCGGAGGGGCCGGACGCAGATGAATTATTCTTATGGGGGTAAATTGGGTTGCGCTCAGCTCTGACGGAGCGAGAAAGAGCCTTGTTACACCGGCTGAGATTTAGGGGGCCAAGTGCTGGGGCAGAATTTGCAAATTGGAAGGCAAACAGTTTTGTTTTGGGGGTTTAAATAACAGTATAACTTTAGCACATCATCATACACAATCAAGAAGATAGTAACACAAGAATGACTAATGATGGGCATGTGAGAGCAATATTTTTTGTTCTGTGTTATTTCTACATAAGATTAGTTTACACTGATGATGTGTTTCATTATGTTATCCCAGTGACTATGGCCCTCAGGAAGACTAGCAGCCATCAAATGAGCAGCTCATAGAGATCCTAATAAAACAATAAAACGTCATCTTTTGTTTCACGCCTTTTCTTTAAATGTTTCCTCTTCTGCAGCTACTGGACAGTAAGTACCGCAAGGTAAAAACAACCACTGACTCACATGGCTGCGATAGAAAAGACAGAAAGTATTTTTTTTTCAGATAAGGCGCAGTGGTAAAGTGCTCTCTTACCTCACAGAAAGAAAGTCCCATGACATAAACTCAAATGGCTGAGCCTCTGCTTGACCAGAGGAAAGGTCTGGGAGGCAGAGGCCTTCCATCGATTCTGATTGGCCCCAGGTCCCGGGCCTTGCAGAGGGACTGAGGCAGTATCTGGGGGCCCATTTACAAGTTCAATTCCACTTATAAACATGGGTCCAGTATGAAAACGTTTTGGGTGCGCCTCAATGTTTATTGGGTATTTCCCTTGACTGTACGATTGTATAAGCATGTAGTATAGAGCTATATGCATGTTGTTATGATGCTTTCAGGGCAATTCGAAAGTGGTACACCTACGAAAATTATGTTCCTGAGTAGCTTGGCTTTAGCCAGCCGTAAACTCCGGTCAATTATCATTTCCCTATGTTACGTCTGGGTCTGAACTCAGTGGCCACGTTACAATAAATTTCAACCAACCACTCAGCGTGCGGGGGAGGCGGGTGTTGTAGGCAACGTCAAGCATTTGCTCCACATTTGTCGGTTGTAGTTTGGCAATGGTGGCGGATACGAAATTAAAGGAAGGTCTTTAATCCGGTCTGGCTCGGCTCCCAAATATCCAGAAATTGATATTGAAGGCTTCTGTCCCCAAGAGTTATGATAGCTGCTTCACTCACTCGGGCACATTACATACGTCACGACCAAACGCTAGCGATCCAGTTGTTTCAAACTTTAAAAGGAGTTCATCCCTCCCACCTGAAAACAGAACTCAATTGTGAAGCTCCAGACCCTGTGTATGAAATGAGTACAAAGGTATGGTAACTCTGGAGCAACCAACTGAATATTTTATTCAGGAACCCAAACATGTGATAATGGCCAAACTTCACATACAAAAACTATAACTGGCTTGCCAGAATGTTGAAATCTAAGTCATCAATTCTCAATTAAAGAAGTTGCTTAACCTCTTACCCCCCGCCTGAACCAAGCGCTTTTTCTCCAGTTCGGCTTTACCCAAATCTAAACGCTTCTTGACGAGAGAGCAACAGTGTAATGCCTCATTTGAAAGCTAAGACCAACAAAAGTGATCGTAACTTTTTCAAGACGTTTTATAAGCGTTTTGTCGTGTTATTGTTTCGTTTACGTCGCTATTTTGATGCTTTTTTAAGCTTATTTGTAGCGTTTTCGTCGATTTTATTTGTCCATTTTTGTTGATTTTTTATTGTGTTATTGTTGCTTTTCCAGCACATTTTTGTCACTCTTTTATATATATATATATATATTAAAACCACAAGTACAACATGCATTTGCCGCTCGACAGGTTGCATTAGTAGCATTTAATACAAAACCAAATTTGCATTGAAGCCACTAAATCCTCTGGAACTCCTCCTAGTGCCAATTTACGTAGCAAAAACTCAGGACAAAGAGTTTAAATGGACCTGGGCTGTTGTGATTGCAGTGACCATCTGTGCTAAGTTCCATAATGACCCGATGAATGACGCGCCAAAGCACTCCGCGGCTTACATTCAGAGGCCAGGGTTTTATGAGCCTTTTCTGTCACCTCTCCATGTCTTCGGTGGCCCTCTATTCCTTCCTCACAAGAGCCAATCCAAGTCCAATCTCCCCACTCTACTGTACTCAATCCGCTTTTGTTTTTATTGCACACGTGGCTAAGGCCAGTGAGTCTGTGAGGCGAACTTACAGAGGACATCAAGAAGCAGCAGAAAGAATTAAATGTTCCACCGTTTGTCCAGCCTCTCCGCTGTCTGTAGCGTTCAGAGATCTCTCCGTCCCAGCAGCTTTGGGATTCATGACACGATAGAAAGCCTTCTCTCTCTCCTCCTTTGTAGTTATTGCTAAAGAGTTGCATGTAAACTGTCCTAGTGCTGAGTGAATGTGTTTGAAAACAGAGTACGTGAAATGAGATTAAAGTCTTTTTTCTTCACAGCTGATGGCTTGACAGCTTTATAGACAATTTTAACTTCATTTAGCAGATTCCCCATTGCGTTGAGTGAGTGGTGCGTCTACTCTACCTGTTTTTGTGCCTCTCTAAGCACAGGAGGGTCAGGTTTATTGGCCCTTACCGTAGCACTCAGGCAGATGGTGCATTATCAGCCTTTCTGAGTCGCCCTCTCTCTGAACAACATCAGACTATGGTAAATATTTGACTAAAGCTGAAGACGAAAAAAGGCAGCTGCTTGTCTGCGAGACCGACGCTGAGTGGCTATACTTGAGTCGGTCGCCAGAAACGTTTTTACACAGACAGTTCAGATACTGTATGTTGGGCAAAAGTTTGTTTTGGAATCTGAGGCCATCCCATTAAGAAGGCCGAGACATTATATTGGGGTTTGATTCAATTCTACTTATAACTACTTTGTTTATAGCAATTATTCTTGGTATTTTTATAAAGGTAACCTAAAATCATGTATTACGCTGTGAAGAGAGTTTGGCATGGACAGGATTGAGGTGTTACTACAAAGCTCTGACCAAAATCTCTGTGTGACGTACACCAGAGTGCAGAGGTTTAAATAAAATACACACAGAGTAACAGAGAAATGCAAAACACAACTATTTTATATTTTTGATGAGGATATAAGATTAAAACTAGATCCAAATCCAGAATGATCCACCTCCGTATTTTTATACACCGGGATATCAGTCTGGGCAGGACGTCACGGGGCGGTCAGAGAAAAATAAATGCAAAATAAACAGCATGATGATTGATGCAGAGTTATACTTCCCAGGTCCTTAAGCAGCAGAACACCATCTTTAAAGCTCAACAGCACATGGGGTAGAAAGAGTGTGAAAACAGAAAGCTATAATAATAAACTTACAGAGTGGTTAGCACGTCTTGCCAGTTTATTTCCCAGGTGTATTCATTACTTGAGTAATACCCCGCAATTAAATCTGATTTGGCACACTTTGGAACCGAGACACTTGTCGGCTCTTGGACAGCGACACAAACAAGGTCCAATCAACAGTTTCTAATAGAGCAGTCTGCTGATTACATCTTCAAAACCTAGAGGCAACTTTTGATTTTACTGAACTATTTTCAAGATCAGTTTCATACTGACAGCAAACTGTGAAGGTGTTTTGTGTCTTATAGTCAAGAATTTAATTTCTCAACTCAATCAATCCAGTTTGAGAGGCTATTTAAATCTCTTCTACAATGGAAAAGAGAGTCTGCACAATGTACCTTAGGTTTAGTTTTTTGTTTAGCTTACTTTTAGTCAAGATTTAGTCAAATAACTAATTTTAGTTTAATTCCAGTTTCATTTAAATTTTGTCGGCTGAATCTATAAAAGTCAAAATTATTAATTCAGTCGTAGTTCAGTTTCATTTTGAACTGCTTCACGGCCCCTCGACGCCCTCAACCACATGAACAGTGTACTGTGGTCGCTAATGGCAACCACCAACAGTGTCTTGTCAAATCTCCTCCATTACAGCCATCCACAAAACGCAAAGAAGAAAAGTAAGTATTTAAAATGCTCAATAAATAGAATTAGTCACTGATCATGTCCTAAACTGTCAACTTTAATAAATAAAGGTTTGAATATGTCTATTTATGTGCATAATAGGCCTAATCTGTTAGCGGTCATGTGCTTTGATGTTTCATCAGAGTCTCAAAAGGCAAAATCCAGTGCCTATCCATCTCCATGGAAATGATGCAGCATCCTGGACCGTCCCTGAGGCGAGGGAGAGTGAGCGCTGTCATAGAAACGGCTACGCTGCTCCCTATAGGCGATGACATACAGTGGGAAAGAGGGGGGTGCGGGGGTTGGGGGGGGGGGACATTCATGGTCCTCTTGTGTGCGTGCATGATATTGTGCCCTATAGATCGAGCTCTGTACCCACAGGGCTTTGAAGATAATTAAAAGTGTGATGCAACGTGCTAATGTAAATAAACCCTATGGCACACAAAGCACAAAGTATACATAGGCTATAAGAAAACTATAGACGGTCGATTATGACATTCCATTTGAGTAAACCAAACAATATTCTATTCATTTAAATATAATAATAATCAACAGCAGTATAATCCAAAGTAAATAAATCCCCTCCTTTGGGTAATTTTAAGTGGTCAACAGGTTTGCTGCAGTAACAGGTGATCCATAGAAAGCAACACAAGAGAACCACATCAATGAATACACAGCTCCCTAGCGGACACTTCCTCGAATAGCACATGCACTGTATGTAAAGTAAAGTGACAAAAAATACATTAAAAAAGTGACAAAAATGTGCTAGCAAAGTGAGAAAAAAATATGAAAAAGTGGCAAGCAATGCAAGGCAAAAAGACCCATTTAGATCCGTTTTGTAGATCTTAGCTTTCAAATAGGCTGTAAACTTTTAGATGTGGAACAAAGCTGAGCTGGAGATAATGCACTCTGTTAAGGTTGGGGGTAAGAGGAGAGTACCATGCCCCAAAAAGGTTGATGCTATCATAGTTTAGTTGCCAAATGCAGCTGGTGGACAAAAGGGAGAAAAAAAGAGTATTCTTTAAACGAAGGCTCCCTCTAGTGATCCTTCCTTCGCATTACATGAGTTTAACAGAAACCCAGATTAAAAATAGTAAGCAAGTAGCACTCCCTAAGGCTGGAAGAGAAGCATGACCCATTGAAATAAGATTTGTGATTAGCGTCATTAAAATTATTCTAATTAAATAACTTTGTAGCTAATGAATGAACACTACTATTTTTTTATGTCACATTATCTTAACCTAAAGCATGAGATTTCAGAACCACTTTTTCAGGGAAGTTCTGGCCCTAGTGGGGACCTTATTGTACATGGTTTCTGTGGTAAGTGAAACCTGAGGACACCCACACAGGCACGGAGAGAACAAAAAAACTCCACACTTCAGGTCCCACAATTTTTCAATATTGGGTGTGACATTTGTAGTAGCAGTTGTTGAAGTACTAGTAGTAGTAGTAGAAGAAGAAGTAGGAATAGTATAAAAGGAACAAGTCAGTTTTCGGTTTATCAAACTAAGTTTCAAGGGAAGTGGTTCATCCTCCTCAGAGAGGTTGAGGATGGGTGGGTCTGACCACATACAACTCCTGTGGTTTCACTATTAGGGTTTTCTCACGGTCTGCACACTCACTGAGATACTCTTTCTTTCTATTTGAAGTTGTAAAAAATGATATTCAAAGGGTCACAAAAGCAACCCACTAGATGGCAGTATTCGTTGTTGCTATGTCTACCACACAACTGGACCAATGATCTCAGGGGGAGAGCTGAAGGATTTCAACTAAAGATGCAGATTTGTACAGTAAAGCCTTTCTATGTTCGTCTGTTTGTCTCGCTAAAACGCTCTGGTCCAAGTGCTGATGTTGTGAGGCAGTGCTCATCTTCATCTTTAATATGTTAGTGCTCAAATCCCCTTCACCGCAAAAGCATTTCTCGCTAATAGCTATTAGTTCAGCATGCTTCACTGCATTATGTGTGTGCTCTGCTGACAACATTGCTTGCATTGCTTTTACAATTGCTTTCTATCCAGCATCATTTCAAGTTTTAGGGTTAGGATAAACATGGAAAACCAAAGGTAAGTATTGAATGCATCTTAAAAAGGTTTTGGATGTGGAATGCACTCCAAGACACAACAATCACACCGTCAGCCTGGGTCAAACTGGGAAATCTTATGTTGCATATCAATAAACAGCGTAGATCCTCCCTAGTTAAGTCTCTGAAATGAAAATGCCCTGCTCTTAGACATAAGGACATGAATGTGGACCATGATGTGGACAGGTGCATTGGTTTGTAAGATATACAGTGAGAGGAAAAAGTGAGTACACCCTTTACAATTTCTTACATTTCACGAGAATGAGAAAACAGTGTCTGCTTAAACTAATACCACTAATACACACACACTTGCATGTTATCATACATCATGTTATTTTATGGCCATAGCATAAGCATAAACATTCACAGGACAGGTAGGAATAAGTGAGTACACCCCATGTCTAAGGATCTTCCAAGAGCTAATAAGAGAATCAGGTGTGAGCCAACCTGAAGTTAGGGCTGTGCAATTAATCGAAATTTGAAACTCTTTTTTTAAAGGCAACAAATAATCGTGATTTCAATTATGACATTATCTTTTCAATAATCGAGCAGCCCTACCCGAAGTCCAATTTTATTGTTTTTGTCAGACAATATACAATAACCATGACAACGCTATGAGCATTGAGAACAAAGTCCGATGCGTTCAAATTTACCAATGCATCCTTCATCTTAGAAACTTACGTCAGCACTCAACGTCTTTACAAGTATCCAGATTTGTCTCACACCCGCTTTTTTTTTATACAGAACAAAAAGAAAAAAGTACTTTTTCCACACAGTATTTAAGCTCCATCCAACACCATCCATTACTTTCAAAGGGCAGCTCCAGAAGATTTGTCTCCAACAGCTTGTTTCCCTATTCTGACTGAATAATTGATATGAGAAACAAAGCAATACAATAGAAACATAAACAACTTTTACATCATGCACATCTGGTATAAAATAACAATATAACACATGAATTCAAATATCATAATACTGCATATCCTACCTATAATAGCTATTTGGGATAAACTCTCATATCTTGGCCTGCTTTCTAGGCTGTAACTGCATGCTCCATTCACAATTGTTTCAACTACAGACACAACACGAGTCTTCTAACAGCTGGCTTCTCTCCCGATCGCCAATCACTGCCCCTTGTACCTTGTCTGCCGTTTTAATAATCATCACTGACAGCAAACATCGCACCTTAAGCCTTTTTGTTTGTTCCGGCGGTCACAACTCACCATTGCAACACGCTGCAGTCGTCACACCGGGAGATAGGCTAAAGGCCAGCCTCCCAAAATAGCCATTGCAAGTTTGTCCTTTTCCATGATGCCAGCCTGCAGATAACATTTTACACCTGGCCCCAAAACTAGGCTACGATAAGAGGAGCGAGGAGAGGACAGACTTGGCCTCTTTATCTTGCCATTTCATACAATAGACCCATACTTTTATAATAATACTTCAAGCATATTCTCCAAGGCCCAG
The DNA here is from genome assembly GCF_951799975.1 of Gobius niger. Classification (NCBI taxonomy): domain Eukaryota; kingdom Metazoa; phylum Chordata; class Actinopteri; order Gobiiformes; family Gobiidae; genus Gobius; species Gobius niger. The sequence goes on from NC_136852.1 coordinate 25,066,461, forward strand.
ATTCATACAAAGCAAGTCACTTCACAGAACATTATTTTTTTTTTCTTTTGAAGAATATCTATTAGAGGAGGTAAATCTGCACGAGGACATGTGAACAATAGACAGGCATTGAAAGTACAAAGTAATGAGCATGAGAGCTAATTAGCAGGTGCATTGTTGAAGATGAGAACGGCCGTCGGGGGAACATGCAGAACAGGCTCCGCAGGAGGGGAAAGACAAGTGAAAAGAAAAAAGAAAATCGGGGGAAAAAGGTGTTCCAATGGGACACGATGTAAAAATGGGGAAAGGACAATATACAGTGTGATTTAATCATTAATCTGTTGGTATTACAAACAAAAGCACATAGAAACTGAATCAGAAGTGCATAGAGAGATGATTGTGTCAGCTCTTCACTTTTCATCCAAATGGTTTTCCCAGGAAAACAACACTATCCACATGAGCGCCTCTTAAAAACTTATGCAAGCGAATAGAGAAAACCAACACATAGAAGATCTTGTTTCTAAACGCAGACTATAGCGTAACATTTTGCACTTAGTAGGAGCACACTTTGAGATTTTGCAGCTCCTAGACTTGGCATCTTCATTTGTACCACGTATATCACACACAAGGCAATTTAGCTAATTTATGTGAGGAGGAGAAACACCTATGCTCAATGGCGATGTTATGTACAACAGCCTTTTCCTCCAAACAGACTCCGGCGGCCGGGATAGGGGCGAGGGTGAAGGAGAGGGTGTGTGGGGGAGTGAGGGTGAACATGTGCTTTTGTTTTGGTCACGTTAACGCAATTATGGCTGAGCGAGTGCTGACCCGCGCCACAGCTTGACCAGCTGTAGGCGACATCTCTTTCTGTCGGGACACGAACATTGTTTAGCTCACAATGGGCTTAATAAACTATTGAATGCTTAAGGAAGAACACAGGGCAGCTCGATGTAAATGCGGAAATGAATGTGAGGCTGCCATCAGAGACCGCTCTCAGTGCTGCTCGTAATAAACCACGCCTCAGTCCTCTCTCTTTTTATAAGCGACGCCCTCTCGCAAGTGATGAAGGCACATAGCGCAACAGCTGTGCCATTCGGAAAATAACAATCGCGTCATAGGCACAAGATCTGGCCGTCTATCTCGCAATGGCACAGATATGGTGTGGATTCTGAAATCTGTTTGACATGTTTTGGGGTAAATTATCCTTTGGTGCCACAGTAGCATCGTAGATCGTATATCTAATAAAACAATCACAATACACCAAACTTGACAGAAAATGTTACAGAAACTATAGAAAAGGTGCTTTGTCGCTCACACTGTTTTCTGCAGAGATCGTAAATCATCCAGAGTAAATCAAACAGAAGCTGAAATTAACCAATGACAAACATCCTGAACACGCAGCCTATAACACTCAATTTCATCTATTTTATGGCACTGTGTCAGCGGCAATCTGCAACTCATTTACTGCGCGAGAAATAAGAGGAGTGAACGAGGCTGTGATGGAAAATACAGGTAGAGCAGGGGCGCAGAAAACAAAAGTGAGGTCATAAAAATGTAATAATGTCATGATAAGAGCGTAATGCACTAATATGTTTCTGTTGATTACAAGTGAGGCAGTGACCATCAGAGGTTATTGCTCTGTGTGTAAGAAAAACAATCATTAGTTAATGTATTGTGTTGTTGCATGATGAGCATTGCACCCTCTTGGGAGTGAGGTCAAATCAGTATTGAAAATAAAATGATTATTATTGAAGGACAAAGAGTTAAGCTCGTCTATATGCTTAGACAGTGGACAGCTCTGAATCAAATCAAGATGCAGAAAATAATCCAAGATAACATGAACAAATTAAACAAAACGGCAGTGGAACAACTACACCACACTACAACTTATGCCCGTCGTCTCACTCAGAACACTGTGTGCTTTCTCCACTACAATCCCTGAAGAGTTGTTGCCGTCCCATGCTCGATTTCATAGCGTTCATCCCGTAAGTCAAATATAACTCAACAGCTTGTCAGAAACACTAGTTACACACGCAGTACATCAAAGTCAAAGATTTCTTACCACAGTTTGCGAGGCATGGTCAGTACAGTGCTCGGATGGGTTTCTCCTCTCTCCTCTTATGTTTCTGCCTCATTCGTGTCTCATTGTCCCTGTCTGTGCTGCTCCTAACATATTCATTCTGCCCCGGCAACCACTTCAAGACAAAACACTAAAACAGATGCATGTGTGTTTGTCTGCGCGCCGCACACACACACACACCTGTGGTTTTATTATGCGCTTTATTAATGAGAACGGCGGCTCCAGAGAAAGTAGACAGGACTGTTTATGATGAAGAGGGCGAGCGAGCGGGCACCGGGATTAATAGAGGAGAGAGAGAGAGAGAGGGCGAGGGGATGAGGTGGACCAAATAAGGAAGGGGCGTGCAAGCTGAGGCTATTGCACCTGGCACCTGCTGCAAACTTTGAAGTGGACACTAGCACTCGAAATAGAAGTACACAACACGAGTAGTAGTTTAGAATGGTTGTATACAGCTACAGTTGCTGCTTCTATAACCCGCTAAGAAAATAACAAATCAGTCCCATTTCGATCCTTTTTAGTTCAGGTTTTGTCCTTTTTGATCTAGAACTGGCGGTATAAGGAACATTTTAATAACCACTGCCACTCCCCACGAATCAGTGGTACTTCTTTACTTATATCATACTTTGGACCCTTCAGTGGTAGTCCATATACCCCCTAACTGAAGGGTGTTGCAGTTTATTTAAAATAATGCTCAGTTTCCTCTTTGTCTTTTTCAATGTGAAATAGTTTCAAGTACCCTCTACTAGGTCCTTCAATACCCCCACTGGTCTACTACTACTTTTTTTCTTTTTTTAGCAATACTGTACCTGTACAATTCTTCAATTTACCTACACAAACTCGTGTCTGCCCTGTGTGCAGCACTATTTTGTCCTCCCTTCCTTCTGTGTGCATCTCACTTTCCTCTTCAGTCTTTAACAGAGGCATCACTCACCAACTTAATTAAGTCATATTTCAGTCTTCCGTTCAGCTCGGGACGCGTGCTACATTATAAAGACATCAGCGCTCATGCAGCAAATACACATCTGGCTTATTCTGTGTGCAGAAATGACGGATCGACTTCACTGGGGCAGGCAAAACAAATAGCATAGGTAAGTGCAAAATCAACATTGTGGAAAATAGAGCTGATGTCGTCTGCAGAGTCCACATCTTTTGTCTGATATATTTGTGACATGTTTATGAACAAGCGTATAAACTTAATTGTTGCTCCCATTTAAAATAACATTGATCAGAAATACGTGGCATCTTTCCCCCTCAAGTCTTCCCTGTTCCATCCTTTCTTCCATCTTGAATGCGCTTGGAAGGAAAACACAATAGCCCTGATTGCATGAAGGGTAATGAGCTGGTGGTACTGTTAATGTAGAGGCTCGGATGGTAGAGCAGGTCGTCTTATGATGAGTACCAGCAGTGGCCACAACAGTAGCTTACCACCAAGTCAATCATGCAAACCACTATTATTATCATCAGTAATATTTAGATGACTAACACTATTCCATGTATTTCTGCTACTGTACTGTACTTATTTTACTACTCAAATAGCACTACTTTGAAGTAATATTGCCACTGTGTTATGAGAGCAACTAAACTGCGACATAATGTACAAACAAACATCCCAGCTAGCTCATTGCTTAAACATATTTAAATAGAATGTTTGGCCAATGTGTAGCCAAAGGAAAGCGGAAACATATACTTTGGACACGAGCTGGTGAGGTCCCGCCCCCGGCAAAGTCAGGTGTGAGGAGAGGCGAGCCCTTTCACAGTAAACACAGGCGAGAAGTGTTTTTAATAGGACTGCACGATTTTGACAAAAAAACCTTATTGCAATTTTTCAGCCAAATATTGCGTTTGGATTTGAGAAGTCACAATATATCGCAACATCACTAAAGTCTTCATCTGACTGAGATCGACAATTTGTCTTTTTGCAAACTCAGTCAAAAAATGCACTGAATTTACACATTTGTAAAAGTTCTAGTTAAAGTTTTCGCTAAACATTTTCCAATTTTGTTGTGGTGCTGGTATCGTGTTGAAATGGTTTAGTGTAAAAAAACGCAATAATATCCTTACCGTGATATCGCATATCCTAAATTTACTTCAATATCGTGCAGCCACGTGACTAAAATAAGTCTGTGGTGGAATCACATTGCATCTAAGCACTTTAAGAATCTGCTTTATGGAAACTCAGACCTCTATCTGTTGCAGCTGACCCTGAGATCAGAGGCTGCACAATTCTGATCACAAACATCTATCACTCACACAGAAGAAAAGTGAAGTTGAAGTTTGGTTATTACACCAAAACCTCGATTGTGATTCGATATCGATATACCTTGCAGCCCTAATTTTTAACCACTAAAAACCTCTGCAAAGAAAAATACTGCTTTATTTTGATTATTGGGTGAAATGTAATGCTTTAAGTATATTACTGCAGTTATAGTACTCTAACCATCACCGTGTTAACAAAGAGCTTTCATTAGCGGCACAAACACAAAGCGCCTCCTTCTCCATTCCCCTTTTTTTAATTGTTACCTCCTTACATGGACTGTCTGAATCAAAGACCGGCTCGTGCACACTCCCACGTGCACAAACCCAGAGCCCGAGTCACGACCGCCTCATTCGTATTCAGGCCCTCTCCAAAACAGCCGGCTAATGGCACCTGCAGCTTTGTGTCCAACCGCTGTTTTACATGAGACCAGACGCCGTGTGATTGATCTGCTGGCTTATGTTTAAACCAACGCGGAATGCAACGCAACCGAGAAGAAGGAGACGAGGCGACCTGCACACAAATGTTGAAGCGCTTACTCAAAAAAAAAAACACTCAAGGAATATGGCGTAGCTGCACGGAGAAAGACAGGAGACAGATGAAGAGTCTGAGGTTCTCTTTGGACGAATCAGATCAGAAATGAGCACATCACAGAGAACATTTATGTTAGAAGTTATGGAGATACAGTCAGAAAGATACAAGATTCTTCTGTGACTTTCTGTGTGGAGTCTGCATCCAGACAGGTTGGCCCAGCGACACTGAAGGACGGGTTGAAAAAAGTAGGACTTTTTTTTCTTTCTATAAAAGTATACTGGGGTCAAAAAGATTCATTCTTTCTACTGTGCAGCAGACGCAGGCATTGCACCATCTGCTGGCAATATCTCTATTTATAATTCATGGCAAATAAGTCCTGGAGCCCTTGTCAAACACAATAAGTTCTAAGTTACACCACATAAAATACTACGGCTGTGTTTGCCCCAGGAAAAAAAATCCCGAATTAAACCTCATTACAAAAACCACCACAGTAAGATTGTCAAAAAAGTTAGCGCAATTCACAGGACTAAACCGCAATCTATCTATGTAATTTAATTGTTCAAATAATCAGTTTAAATGTAATAAATAAAGCACTTCAGCAAAAGGTCAGACTGAACAGCAGTGGTGCATTCTCATACCTGATGTAAAATCACATCCACTTGACTATTTTATTCACCGACAGCCTGTGTGAGCTACATTCATGATTCAAGGTCTTGACCCTGAATGTGTTAAAAAGCAAAAAAAACAAAACAGAACGGAGAAATTACTGTCTCTGCCAAGGTTTCGGTTAATATGCACTCGGCATCGGTTTGCGGGTCGATAGAAAGTCATATGGAGACACAGGTAATGAATATTTACTCTGCAAGCAGGTGGTTGGGTCTGGTAACAGTTAGTCAAGACAGTTTTGGAAGAGCTAGAGAGGAAATACAGTATCTCATGATCTCATTTTAACAGATTCAAATAGTGGTTTCCTATTTGCAGTGCATAAATATTGAGAAGATTTTTCCTCCAAAGCCTGAGAATCTACTTTTTTGCCTTGAGGACCCCTTGGACTTTTCAGTGGTAGTCCGTGTGCCGCCGAACTCAAGGGTGCTGCAGTTTATTTAAAAAGCAATCAGTTGGTAAGTAAAATGACAATGTTCAAAATAAACCTAAACAACACATTTTACTGCAAAATATAGCTTTTCCTAGCAACATCGTGCTCGGTTTCCCCTGTTTTTCAATCTGAAATAGCTCGACGTACCCCCCGCTAGGTCACCGAGTACCCCAGGGGTCCCCGTACCGCTGGTTGGGAAACACTGCGGCTAAATAACAATACGCGGTGATGTAAGATGTGTAAATTGCCTGCATCCTTCGGCACCTCCAAAAACCCCGTTATATAACATCCTTATGTAAGTCATGCATGTATATTAGGCCCGTCTTTGTTAATCCCTGTGGGGGAACATGCCCTGCCTTATTTGGGAGCGGGAGGCGGCTGTACTTTCATATGTGGATTATAAAGGGCCGGTACCACAGGAGCTCCCGGGCTCCCTGCACCATGACACAATGAGACAAACCACATGCTGCTCGCACGTCTAAATGTCAGCCCCTCGGTAATGTAAGGTGTGATTTGTGCAAAGTTCAGAGCTCGGTTGGAAACGGAGGAGCTTGATGCGCGGGGTACAAAAAGAAACGGCAACAAATACACAGGCAAAAGTGTTTTTGTGTGTGTTTTTTTCAACGAAACGCACTCTGTAAAAGAAGGCTTTGCTCCACCAAAAATGATAGTATATAAATAGCTCAAAGGAAGTCTACGACGCCCGATGCTTGACTTTCATAGGCGTCGTCAGCATCAATCAAAAACACTGCAACAAGATTGTTAAGATGGCCTTACCTGGCTTTGAAGGCCGTTACAGAGGACTTGTCGATCCTAGAAAGAGAAAGAAAATAAACTCAATCACCAAAATACCAAAAGCTATATCCAAACCTCCTTGAATGACAAAAGCAAACATTTTGTCTAAGGGGATTCTCGTGTGCATAGATTAGGACGAACAATCCTCAATGGCTCTTTGGAACCAGCGGGTAATTCTGCGTAATTTGTTCTGCTCTGTGAAAATTGTCAATCATGATGAAAAAGGCAAACGAAAAAAACGGCAAAGCACTTGTGGCAGTAAAATGAATTAAAATAGGCTTTATTATTGTTAAAGGAAGCTAACGAATGAAGGCTACAGAGAGTGTGTCTGAAGGATGTGTCCTGATTGATATTATCAGCAGGTACACGTATACCGCAGCCTTTATATAAGCACCACTCCTGTCCATTATTCCTCTGACCTGACCTGTGTGTACTATTCAACAGAAAGCTGCACATAATGTCCAGACTTCATTCACGCTCCATTCAGTCTGTCTATACTTACAACACACAGCACAGCAGTCCAGCATAATAATTATGATGACAAGACTAATGATAATAATAATGACTTGGATGTATTTAGCTTCTGAATGCACTCAAATGACCTACCTCGACTGATGCTCATGTACTGCTTTGTAATGTGTCAGACTAAGGTTGAATGTGTAACAGGTCTGTGTACGTAAGTCAAAAAAGCACAAAAAACGATGCCAATATTTTAAAATAGGAAATCTTCCACCATAAATGATCTTTACGCACGTCGACATGAGACTCATTATTTTCATCTACGCACGTCACTCCTATTTTTACAGCTTATAGCATCTCTTCTTATCTCAAATTCAAATAAACTGGTTTTACATGCAAACTTGCGCAGTCATGGAATAAAAACACACTGCCCAATTCAGCTGTTCCTTGTTCCTTGAATTAGAATATTGCCAGATCTTTATCCGGAAGCATGGGATAAAGCTGCTGTTTGAAAACACCTTTTGTTCATACGTATAGCTCATAACTTTTATCAAATTAAAAAAGATTTTCTCTCAACCTTTTGGCCGGGAGGCGTTTGTCTGGGGAAATCTTAGCAGTTACAGTGTTGGACTGACTCTACAACTGCTACTACTGCACTACTACTACATTACTACTGCACTACTACTGCACTAACCTGCAGCTACAGAGTGTGGAGCTGTGTCTTACTGCTGCTGCTGCGACTACTACTTTGACTGCTACTGCAAAAACTAGGGATGCACCGATCCGATACTGAGAAAATATACAATATCGGGTATCAGCTACAAATATCCGATACTGAACCGATACCAGTTTTGGCTCTCACCGCTTTAAAAACACAACTTTCCCCTACTACACCTCAGCCAATATGAGTATCCTGTACGTCATTTTGAAGTTAAACTGAGGTCGTTTTAACCTCAGCAAACATATTTTTGATCATCACGCAAAACGCTGCGGCTAGCAACAACATGCTAAAGCTAGCGAGAGCATGCTAACGCTAACGAGAACTAATCAAGGCTGGGACAGAAACTATGATAGAAATACCCATAGTGGCCTGGAATAACCACTGCTGGAGCCAAGTGTTTGTATTTTAGTTTATGAAAAACTGATATAACATATTTCAATACACAAGTTGTAATGATCAGATCATGTGAGTTGTTCATATTAATGGAACCTAAAAGCCTGTCATGTAGCCAAGGTTATAAAAAAGTCCAGTGATCCTTGTTAAATGTTTGCCATTAGTTTAGTAATAGATATAGCTAATAATTGATATGTAACACCATAAGAACAGATACGACGTTATTAATCTTAATGGAGAAAAGAGGACCATTCACTTTCACTCATGGAAAGCCACTTTTAAGAAAGTTTCTTGGAATCGGTTAATATTGGATATTGGCAGATACTCAAATCCCCAGTATCGGCATCAGTATCGGAAGCAAAAAAAGACAAAACAAAAATCTCAACTCTACTTTCACAACAATTACTCTTCCAACACCTACAACTCCAACTCTCTCCTCTACAATAGATGAGAAACAGTCTATTTGCATTTCCTCTTTCAATGCTTAAATTTGTGCCACTATGAGCAGTGTTGCTCTCACGCTGAGTGTGTGACTGTCGGTCCAGTGGGACGAGGCTAATTGCTGCAGAATCGTTGTTAGTCAGGAGGGTGTCAGTGTATACACTCAAATGCACTCACTGGCAGCTCCTGCACTGATGCATCTTGGGAAATCATCACGTCCAAGAAACTGAATGACTAAAACAAGATCACCCACAAATGGATCCTGGTAAGACTGAAAGTATAGACATCCTAAAGCGAGAGGCAGTAGAATTAGGCAGCACAAAGTAACTCAGCTGCTATAAGTATTGTACATAAAGCTACTATTTCGTTTTTTGGAAGGTAAAGCAACTAGCAGCCACCTAACTTAACATATTACTTTGAGCTACAAAAAGCACAGCACTGCCCCTATGCCCCGATACAAGTGCTTTGTGAATTTGCAGTGTACACAGAACATATCGAAGCAGCACAATGAGAAGAGCTGTCAACCTCAGGACAGAGTGTCAGTGGTGTGACCCAGAGGAGAGGCCCACACCCATCCTTCCTTTTTCAGAAGAACTTTACTTTTCTCTACCACAAAAGGATTGCAAAACCTTTAAAATGACAAAATCAAAACTTCTACAATGCATGAAAAGTCGACTCAGATTTTCCACCAAATCCTTTAATTTACCTAATAAGCTACGATTCAAAAATATATATTAAATTTAAAACTGTTGAAATGTAGATGTAAAAATGTACAGTTTTCTTTCTTGTGGAAACTCTTGAAGTCATAAACATTTGACACAATTTTAAGAGCTCATCCTTCAAAAGCCTTTTCAGAGGTCTTTGCTGCCACCTGTCATGTTTCACTGGCACACTGTTCAACCACACTTTGTTGTTGCTGTAGTTTTAACAACCCTATAGTGCAAAAATGACAAACCCAATCAGTGTTAAAAAAAATCAAGAACATACCCAAAGCCACCAAAAGTCAGGCTCCTCCTCCTCAGCATGTCACTGCCGTCTCTGTCCCTCCAGGGGGAAATATCTCCAGCTGCTTGTGTGTTTGGCCAGTCCTTTCTCCTGCGTCTCTGTTTGCCCTGCTTTTTTTTGTAACCTTGCCTTATTTCCAGGCCAGTACTAGCTCCTCTGTGCCCCTCCTGTTTGCTGTCCAGGTTGAGACTGCCCTCATGCACAGGTGCAAAAGAAATAAGGGTTCTGAAAGAAAAGGGAGGAGCAACGGGGAGGGGCTCTAATGCAGCAGCCACTCCAGTGCTCTGGTTTTGTTATGACAGTTGGGAAAGACAGACCAAATCTGTCACTAAGTTAACATGGGCAAAGGATTGTCATGAAACATTGCTCAAAAAGCAGAAACAAAGGGCAAAAAGGTTCGGACCAAGGGGGCATTAAACCATGTTTTGTCCAATCGCAATCATCTGTCATCTAAATCATCTACTAAAAAGGTCCTGTGCCTTTTTTTTGTTCCTGTTAGTGAAAAATGTTGGCACTGTGCATCAAATTATAAAGCATTTTTCAGCTGGCAGGCTAGATACTGTGACTATGGTTATCACAGTATTTCAAATATCACTCCAATAAAAGCAAAAATTGTTCAGTCAAATTAGAGACAGTACTGAAGTATTTGCTGCAGAAAAAAAGTCAGTTTAAATGAGTAGTATGAAAAATAACCACAAAAATTGCACCTAAATTTACAACGTCAACACAAGGTGGGGAAATCCCTCTTCCTTGTTGTGAATCAGAGCATTTAGACAGCGCCACCTGCTGTTCAAAGTGTGTGCATTATTTATAAGGCTTTTAAAAGGAATTAAACACGTGGACGAATGTACTGTTTGTTTTTTGTTTTTTTACTGTGGAGCCTTTATAGAAATGTAGTGGAGAATAAAGTATAGTAATATATAATGTATCTTACAGTGAAGTACTGAAGTGAAGTACTGATCCTCAAAAACTCTACTTAGGTACAGTACTTAGGTAAATTGACTTTGTTACTGACCACCTCTGACTGTGATACCATATTGCTCTCTATGAGTTTAAAGTCAACCCTGTGAAGTTGGACGACATAATGTATGACACGCTTCCTGTACACAAAAACTACTTTATCTTGTAAAAAAAACTGCTTCAAACTAAAACATTGAATAAAGCAGTGAAAGAATGTTGTAAAATCTGATTTGTGCAAATAAACATTTTTTTCTGAGGATTACGCTCAAACATGCTGCAGTTATCAGGCTATAAAAAACATGTTACTTTCATGATTTTAACTATTGTTCAAAGTGCACAGATAGAACAGGTTCACAAACTAGGAACTAGGAAACATAAAACATATAACACAGAATTTAGATAAAACATAAGCTATGAAGGTTTAGAGCTGTACGGCAATAAGGGCATGCATATAAAAGATTAACATAAATAAACAATACAAATCAAAAAATAAAAGGAAAATATGATAAGACAACAACAATATGGCAATATTGTATTCACAGATGTGCAGGTGTATCAAGTGATAGCAGCAGATGTGAGTGTGAAAAGACCACATAGTGCAATAGAGCAGCGCCAATGGCTGGAACAGAAGGGGAAACTTTGAGAGACGAAGATGTGTTTGAGCCAAATGTGCCAATTTTTCTTTTCAACCTTAAACTCTCTGTTGCTATAGAGACGGCAGACGGGGAAAGGAAAGGCATTCTTCTGAAAATTCTTCAAAGTCGGGCTCATGCAGTTGGAACAAACACAAATGACCATTCCTTTTACCTGTGAGATTGGAATACTTTTTTAAAAATTGTTATTTGATAGCTGTTTTTCAATATTTAATATAGGTTAGATAACAAAAAAACTGTAAATGTCCATATGTACAGTCCATATACAGTAATTAGGGCCATATAAACTAACATGTTAAATCCAGATTTATGGAAAAATGTACAAAAAAATAAATGTTCTTCCTACAATTTATATTTAAAAAGAAAATAATTAAAAAGCAGTTGCATTTTGTGGAAACAACAGCAAGCTAAGTCATCTTCATCATTACGGGACTGATGGTGAAGCATTAGTGGTGGTAACAGTAGAAGCGGCAACAGCAGTAGTGGTAGTGGTAGTAGTTGGAGTAGATTCTGCATCAGTATAAAGTATAAACATCCAAACACGCTTTTTCTCAACACTTTCCACATGCACTTTTTACCTTTCTAGCATAACTAAGTTGACTTCATCGTAACTTAACTTTTTCCTGACTATTCTGACTTCAACCTCACCGACACATTTATAGCATCCATTTACTTGCTCGTCACTAACATTACTGCTGTGTTGGGCTCCTCTGCTGACGTCCCTCACACCACGGTCCCTGCTGCTGCACGGAGAGGCTGTGAAGGGGGCTGAGTGACATCACCACATGGCACCTAACTCTGTGTCGTCACTGGGCGGCTATTTCTGACTGTACCATTCACTGAAGACAGGCATGTTTTCACAGAGCATCAGTGAGAGCGGCAGGGCTCCATACAGGCCAAAAACACTAAAGCCTGGGCATGAAATGCTGCAACATCAAAAGAGAGTAAAGGAGTTAAAATGAGACGTGTTTGAATGCTGGTGCGAGTATTGCGGCAAAGGTTTTAGTCTCTCATTTTGGAGGCTTCTTCAGTTCTAGAGTTTCACAACCCTGCACAGTTTACGCAAAGTTAGTTTTGAACTCACTAAAGCAGTACGTAATAAAACTTAATCCTTTCTGTAAGTCCCTCTGACGATTGGGGGACGGGTCTTTCATCTCTCCCTGGTGTCTCTGGCCAGAAAACTACAACTGCAACTTCGCTGCACTGGGTCGGAGTCACCAATACACACTAATGGAATCACGAAGAAGAAGATAACATGCTAATGGGCAAAGCTAACTGTGGGCTAGCGCCACTTAAACAGTATTTACAGTTTGAGTGAAAAAAATGATCTCCATTAGGGGTGTCTATGGTTAACCGTTGGATAGTGCACACACAAATGGTTAACCGAGTATTAACCGCTAAGGACCCCGGTCAACAGTTAATGAAAAACTCTAAAAGAAGTAGCAGCCCTAATCTCCATTGTGCCATTGGATGTACAATATCCCTCTCTCCCTTTGTCTTTTCTATCAGTGTAGTATTTACTCTATGGACAATTAATGAGTAAAAAAAACATGCTAAGACACCTGTAGTGGCGATTATGGCCTCTAGGGGCATGAATTACTTAGTACTGCTTTAACCTGTTGAGTTCAGGGATCTGCTAAGTTTATAGCGGCTCAACTGTACCTCCCTCCAGTGCAGAACAATGGAAGGTGAAAGGTTTTCCATTTGAAACAATCCAGTCCATGTGATTACTAACGGTTAATTTATGCAAGACTTAGTCCTTAATTCAATAATCTGTCAGCAGATGAGTTTTTACTTATTTTAATGTGAAATTAACAGACATTGCCTTGAATGAAAAAAAAAAACAGATTTAAATCAAAACACCTTGGCATGGGGCTGAAATTATATTGTAATTGCAATTTAAATGTTTACATTTAGCAAATAGCAAAGGCTGCCAGACTCTTGAAATGATCAATCCCTTTCATAGTGTTTTTGAGTACACCTCTCACTACTGTATGCAAATGGCAGACACTACTCCTAGACAACAACAGACGCCCATTTGCTGAAGCCTATAATTACCCCACCATTGATGAAATATTTTTCCAGTTTCCAAAGCAAAACATTATGCCTATAGATGGTAATACTTGCAGCGTATACCATTATCTGAAATGAAGTCATGGGGGAGATTGCCTGTACGTTTGTTTTCTCTCCTCTCCCTTTAATAAGTTTCCTCCTATAATTCAATTGCCGTGAGCCAGTGTTTCATCTAGATTGCGTTTGTTCCTGGCCAGACTGCGCCTCTCTTGTCTTCTCACCACCTAATAAGGTATTTTGTCATTATAGGCCTGGTCCTGAGGGTGATATATGCACAGACAGGCGTGGGAAGACCTTTCATTTATATTTCATTGGTTACACCACGTCTCTGTTGTCTATAATGGGTTCATCAGCTGCTGTGTGGTTTAGTGGAGAAATACTGTTTCACTAAAGCACGCATTGACAACATCTATCTTCAACAAACGCTGAGATGCGTTTCTTTCAGCTGAATTCACAGGGGAAATTGGGAACCAAATGCTGAATAAACAAATCGCTCACACAATCCCTGTGTAAAGCTGATGCATTGCTGTTGTTAATGTTTCATCATTAAAATAACAACAGAGTATTTCATTCTTGCATGTTCGAGACGTCCCTCATAATGAGATGGTGGCCCCTACAGCACATATAGCTAATATTCTATACAGAGTAAGACCTGTCTGACACAATCGAGGTGGGGGAAGGCTGTAGACACGCAGCAAATCTTGCGTCTGAATTATTTCAACCAAAACATTCAAAGTAGTGGCAGCAACAGGAGAAAACGGTGCAAGGTGCTGCTCTAATCTACAGCTGCCTCACTAACGGCATGTCTCCGATCGGTTCCACACTGCTCCTTTCTTCTGTCTTGTATGAATGTGATGAGCGCTTGACACAGTCTTGAATCACATAAGAGTGAAATGTGTCTGCGGTTACTATTCTGGTCAGTGGTCATACTCTATAATTACCGGTGATTGAGGATCTAGTGAACCGTGTTGCAACCCTCATCAGAGTGCTACTTGTGCTTTAAAGCAAATGGATTAGTGTCCCGCCAAAGGACCTCAAATGAAGCGGCAAGAGCAACGAACATTTCAAGCAAAGGCCAAGTGCAGTTACGACTTCATACTACAACGCAAAGAGCAATTATTCTAAAGGCTAGTTAGTGGTCATATGTGGTGGCTGACAATGCAGATAATCTGAACTTGAACCACTGACATGAATTCCACTTCAATTCTCTTCGAATAAGGACTAACATTTCGTCTTTGAGGTGTATACATGCGCTCATCTAGCAGTGGCTGATTCCCTTAATTGGTTTCCTATGTCCTCCTCCCTAATCTCCTTATAGCACCCCCTTTAACCAAGCCCCACTTTGATCCGTCTGCTATTTTTACTACTGCCTTTTCGCCCTCTCGTTTTTCCCCTTTGACAGAGTCTAATGAAAGTGACAGCTAGCCCACCCATACGCCCACACTGCCCTGCCATCCGTTCAACAACAGGCAAACTACACAGACAGCGGCCACGTTTCTGATCACAGCGGGATCGACGCTGCGCCCCCCCCACCCCCACCCCCCCGCACCCCCATGGACACGGAGCTCTTTCAGTCATGCATCCAAATTAACAGGCTTTGACACGTGTAAAGCTCTGCGACTCCTTCTGCACAAGCGCTAACAATCTCCCCGCCCCGATGGTGCTGTTCTCTCTTCCACACGAGATCACAGGAAAGTTGGAGCGCTTTCTCCTGGCAACGACAATACCCATATGTGTTCAAAGACATGTGCGGGACCGTTGCTTTGAGTGCCCAATGTAAGATGTTTCTTTAAAGATTCATTCCAACTCACGCCATGTCTCTTCCATGAGCAGGTACAAGGCTAGATGGGTCAAAGTAATTAAGCCAGTATAAACAAATGATTCCCCCTGCTTGTTGTAGCATATCAGGAAAACTTTTAGGATCATTTAAAATATAATTGATAGATACTTCATTTGCTGTTTGGAAATTCTACATCAATGTATGTCTAATAATGAGGTCTCTGTGCAGATGCTATAAGACTCCAACAACACAATCAGCACAGAAGCAGGACTATGGTTTCAAATGGATTCAACCCCTTAAACTCCACCTGAAACAAGCACATCTTCTCCAGTTTGGCATTATCCAAATCTAAAGGCCTCTTGAAAAAAGTGACAAAAGAGCGACGTTGATGTAAAAGCAACAATACACAAAATAGAAAGGTGACAAAAGCGCAACAAAAAAGCAATGACAAAAAAGCCACAAAGAGTGACAATAAACAACAATAAAGCAGCAACAAAAGAGCGACAAAAGCGTGCCAGAAAAGCAAGAACACAACCAAAAATGTCCAAAAACGTGACGAAAACACAACACAAGAAAGAGATATGAAAAGAGACAAAAAAACGCTTCATAAATGTGACAACACTGCGCCAACAACGTGACAAAAAAGTTACAATACATTTCTTTCAAATGAAGCCTAGGCGTTAATTCAATCACATCTACCTCCAGTTAATGATCGTGTCTGCGAGGGTCACACCTCCACCTCAGCCTATCAGCACAGAGCCACACCTTCGTAGCGGCCAATCATCGCCCTCGGTTCTGCCTCTGGCATTTATGGTTTGTTCACTTCCCAGCTGTGCTGTGACCTGCCTCCACCCCATCTCCACCTCTTCCATCTACGGCTGCATCCTTCTCAGGCCTCCCATACCACCACCAGTGTCCAGGCTCCGGGGGAAGACATCTCCAACTCTGAACTGCAAACACAACTGATGTCTACTGCCGGGGTCTGATCGCCAATAATATAAATAATGTCAATAAACCTTTCTAATTGTTGCCTTTGTCTGTTTGAGTCTATTCAGTTTTTTGTTTTTTTGGATAAAGTCGAACTGGCGACAATGCACTCGGTTAAGGAGGGGGGTAAGAGGTTTAAATAGAACCAAATCTAACCCTAACACAAATGCTTCATTGAATGTGGGTGATATGTCTTGCAAAAAAAGACATTGTAAAGACTGTGTGTCATGCCAGCTGTGGCTATGGGACCACAAACCTTCAGATTAGCTGGTAAATGTCAACCAACTCAGCCAAAACCCCCAAAGAATCCTTTAGGCACGAACAATTGAACCGTCAGCACATTTTGGAAACCGCTACTCTCCCTGTAACGCTCACTTACTTGAATGACTGAAAATTGTCTTACAAAAAAACACATTGATTGAGTTCACTTCCTCCCCGTTGCAGCTGCTCCAAGCTCGGAGAGGGATCCAGCTTTGATAAAGCATCCAGAGGGGGGTATAATGCCATACACCCACGTGCAAACGCATCTAATCAGGTGCACGACGATCTCCTCGCAGCGTTTCATTTACCACTTAATGTCGGCGCACAACTATAAAAATACTACATGCAGTGGCGGTGACTCATACAACAACGTAATAGAGCTTGATCTCACAGCGGAGGTGAATAAACAGCAGATGAGAGAAGTCAATAAACAGAGATGTGTTGGTACAGTGCCAGCAGAGGGAGTACAGTAAGATGAACGATGAGTGGTTCTTATTTTCTTTTTCTTTGCCATAATTTTTCATCGATGGAATATCTTCGATGACCAAAACTAATCAAAGGTTCAAAAAAGTGGAGTAATGGAGAAACTATGACTAAATCTATTCAGCAAAAAAGGGACAAATGGGTACAAAATGCAAGCTCATGCAAAAAGTTTGAATCGTTTCTCCCTTTACGATCAAAAAGCGCTAAACCATGCCATTTCAACACCTTAGATCCTCGGGGTGTGGGTCCTTTAGGGCTAGGAAGTGTGGAAGATAGGTTCTGCAAATCTATAGTAATAGCTGACTGGTGACACACAAGCTATGTATTTACTTATGTGACCAGCTACTCGAGCAGAAAGATGCCTCTGAAGATTGAAGCGAAACGCCCTCAGCTCTGTCAACACAGTCCAGTTGACAATACTTGAAAATCTGTACTGCAGAGAGTTATTAACATGAATTGACGTGGCCTTTCATTTGTCATTTCCATCAAAAGTACATTAAAAACAAGTTCAAATAAAATCCAAAACGATTACGAGCCAAAGGCGAGATTTAAAAAAAAAAAAAAAAAGGCTGAATAAACTGAAAAGAACGCCGTCTTTCTATGTTTGTAAGTAATGGGCCGAATGTGCTTTTTGGCAGCAGATATCGAACAGACTGCGCACAGTTTACACTGGACAAATGGGAATAAGCCAGAAGACATGGCATCTTCTACTTAAAAAAACAAGCAACGACACTGCTTGGAGCTGTTTGGGTTCAACTGGTCGGTGAGAAGCAGGGGTGCTGACTTTCCCTAGGCCATTTCTCCGCAAAAATGCACAATGATGAATGAGTGTTTTTGGGGGTTGCACTAAAGTGGTACAATGTAGCTTGCAAATCAACAACAGCAACAATGCCTTTTTATTTCCTGTTCATATTTTTTGTGGAAAGGCAGCCTAACATGCCAGATATGAGGGAAAAAAAGAATGAGACTTTTATAGGAGTGAATAGGACATAATGTATTAAACATAGGTACTGTGTCGTGCTGAGTGATATAGTTGGACAATGTCAGGGATGCGAGTCATACATGATGATGGGGAAAGACTCGTAAACAGGTTATTTGAGCTTTTAAATGTACACGAATGATTGATTATAACATCAAGGTAATTAGATAGGCCTATATTTGCTTCTCCTGAAGGTATTCGACCTCACCAAAAGATGCCTCTCCATTATGACTCTTTAAAACTACACGAACAATGCTGGGTGCAGAGAGAGTGCCATGAATAGCTATAATAAAGCCTCTAGTCAGTGTCAGCGTCCTCACAGATGTGTGGGCAGCAGAGAAGGCTGTGTGCACCAGAGATTAGACTCATCCATTGTGCCCAAAACAGCCAACAGTGCACTCCAGACTCTGCAGGATTTGTAATGAGACTTAACCTGAAAACGCAGCGCCATTAGTTTAGCTAAATCTTCAAAGGTGCACTCGAAATCAGAGATGAGGGTCTTAGAGTCGCAGTGATTCATGATTTAATTTGACATTTTCCTACGCCTTGATTTTAAGCCTTGAGAGACTGTCACGTGTGGCTCAAAATAGTAGCTGTGTTTTCAGTGTCACTCATAATGATTTCATTTTATGATTTAATTACCCTTATTCTGAATCAAAGCACCCACCACTACCTACTACAAAGTGCTATTGACAGACACTTCTTGCACCATGGTGTTCATCTTCCATCCAAAATTGTGCCACTGAGACTGTGGTGCATCCTGGTGGGACCTGGGCTTCTTCGGTACACAGACTTTAGCCATTCCCATTACAGATCATTTCATTTATGCTTCAGTAATGCATTTAAGTTGAGTGTTTTCTGGTTTTAAACATCCCTTTTTACCCCCAAGTTGAAATAAACCAGGTGGTTAAACCAGGTGTAGGTTATTTGCACCTGGAGGGTTAAATATTCAGTGAAGTGGTACTAAGTTTGAGAACGCTGTACTAATGCATATTGCTTTCTTAAATTGAAAGACAGGGGGCTTATTATGCCTGCTGAATTGTTGAGCTTCTCATCATGTTAACGTTGTGCCTTTGTCAAACATACCCGCAGAAGTCCTAGTAGTGTTACGTCATTCACGCGGGTTTGAGCAGTCTTTCCTCTGGTTGCTTCTTCTGCAGAACCGTTCAGTGTTTCCAAGATGTTTGTTGTGCACAGAACACCCAACTGTCCTCCAGAGGTTTGAAGTCCATAAATAACAAGTGGAACCGCGCTCTCTGCTCGGCCATGGGCGTGTTCGCGGCGCCGTCCTCCTTTTGTCATTCCCGCTGCTTCCTACTGAGGGCGCTGCAAGTAAATACTCCTGACCTCACTTTGGTTTTGAAGTATGACATTATTTCAAATTATAAAATAAAAACGTGTGTTAAGTCAAATGTGATTTTATATACTTTTATTTTTATGTCCCAAAAAAAAAAAAATTTGAACTTTTCCCATTATTTAGTCTAGTTTGGGTAAAAGGATGCAAAAGAGATTGCAAAACATGATGTAAAAGTTTATACTTTATGTTTTTGTTCACAAGACCATGATCCGGTCAAGAAGTAGAATGACGACAGTGGCGACAGTGGCGCAGATGGTAGAGCGGGTCGTCTCATGCTCGGAAGGTCGGGGGTTCGAATCCCACCTCCTGAAAGTGCACACTGTCGTTGTGTCCTTGGGCAAGACACTTCACCCACATTGACATTGCCCCCAGTGTCTGCGTACATTGGTGTATGTATGAATGGGTGAGTGGATCCTTGCTGTAAAGCGCTTTGAGTGCCTAATGTAGGTGGAAAAGCGCTATATAAGTTTAGACCATTTACCATTACCATGACGGTTGTCAGATTCTATTGCTAAAACCCTCTTCTACACCATCTACACAATTCCTGCACCTGTTTCCTATACAGCCCTAATTGCGGTAATGCAGTCATTGACTTATTGAACTCCGGACGTTCTTAGCTTTCAACTGAGAAATGGTGCTATGGTGGCGCAGCGGTTAGCGCTCGTGCCTCACAGCTCGAAGGTCCCGGGTTCGATTCCCACCTGGACGGGGGCCTTTCTGTGTGGAGTTTGCATGTTCTCCCCGTGTCTGCGTAGGTTAGTGGTAGGTTATAAAAACATGTGCAATAGGTGAATCCTCCAGCCAGGTGTTTCTGATCACCAGCCTGGCTCCACATCATGGAGATGGGTCCCCGAGCGCCGGCCCATGCTGGCAGCTCACTGCTCCTACAGTTCACCCCATGCAACACTGAGAATGGGTCAAATGCAGAGAACTAATTTCTCTACAGAGATTAATACAGTATAACTTAAAAGGCTTGTGTCTGCAGCCCAGGTTCAGTTGTTGTTGTGATGCCTTGAGCTTTTACTGTATGCTGTCACTTTTATGGTACGCTCTTTCTATGCACCTCCTTTTGTTTTGCATTGGCCTGTATAATACTTATACGGACACACAGAATTTCACAACAAGGCATTTAGTCTACACCATTGCACCTCAGCTCTCTGATTGATATTGTGTTTGTTCTGTTGAATGTAATGAAAACATCCATCTCTTACAGCTTTTCTTGGCGGACTTTTCACTGCATTATCTGCCATTATCACTGATGCTCTCTCAGAGGAAAACGACACATGAATCAAACTGTGTTTCTCTCTCCTCCGCCCACGCCTGTCCCCCGCTCCCCACAGCCCTAACCGTGTTCCTCCAGGGGACTTGGCGCACACACAGTATACAGTATGAGCATTTGATACCCAGTGGCCACACAGGAGAGAAACCATGCATAAAGACATCTCCACTTCAACTCGCAGATTATTCACACATCCATAGCATCTTCCGCCCCTCGTTGCCGTATTCTAAAAGTAGAATCTACAGTTGTGGTTCTCAAGATGTGGGCCGGGGACTGCACCTGAGATTTGGAAAGCATCTATTTTTTCCTTGCAATTTAGGTTTTAAATTGAAATACCAGCTTGCCATTTGATAGAAGACTGAAATAGTGATACATATCTACTACATCAATGCAGAATCCAAACATGCTTGTAGTCGTCAAAACAAGAGGTTTTTACAATAAGAACCCATGGAGAGAGAAGTACTTCACTCCACCAATGCTTTTGAACATACGTGTTTGTCTGGTGCTGGTTGAACTTGTGTCGTATTATTGGCAAAGCTAAATAACAGCAAATAATCTAGCATTGCAAAAAAGAATATTCTGTTCTTATTTGCGAGAGGTAAGAGCAGCCTATTAAAGGTGAGTGCTCCTATCACTGTGTGGCTGAAAAGCTGCAGAAACTCAACTCGGTCTGTAAATGTCGCCCCACTCTCTCTTCCCCCCAGTCCACTGAAAATGTCTGCACTTTGCCACTAAAGAAATCTGGAAAACCAATGCAAAAAAGGCGCAGTGTGCTGGGGAAATTTCAAGGAGCATTCGGCGTTTGTCAACAACATAAGGTGTGTGGGCATTTCTCGTGGCTAAGAATAATGGGGTATTTTTTTGAGCAATTTGGCACAGACCTGTCATTAGCACGCCATCTGGCTAATGATTCTATTTTGATTACTGAACATAAATAAATAACATGGCAACAACACCAATTACAGCCAAAACTACACGGGTGAAAGGCTCAGCAAGAGATGAGTTGAGGCTAAACAACTTGGAACATCACACACCAAGCGCAAACAGCAGCGCTTCCATTATTGAAAATTTCAATCTCTTTCAGCATGAGATTTTTTTTTTATAGGCTTGGCACGTGTCTAATCATCTGAAAGTAAGCTACAGCCTATTCAAATAACCTTATTTTACTTAAATATATAGTTTTTATTAGACTGATGCATTACAATAGGTAAATGTGAAGGAATAAACTTCTTATCTCCCACATTTCTAGAGGCATCAACACATAATATCATCACGGACAACATTACATTAAAGCCTGTCTTTTGCTGAATTGGTGAGCATTATTTTGTGTACATCTGAGCATAAGCTTCTATGAAACAGCCAAAAGAAAAGAAGCATTTTGCCATAGCTTGAAATTGCTGCTCTAGACTTTACCTACAACTTGCCAAAACCTCTCCGCTCCATCTGGACCATTCCCACACAGACCAGCGCACACTCTGCTATCTAACTCCATATGTGCCTGCCAATCTACAAATTTGTGCAAGAAATCTCCAAGCCATTGAACAAACAATTTCACAGGTTTAAAATTAAAAAAAAGCAACAAATCTTTACCTTGAATCTTGTTTAAACGTCGGGCTGAACATCTCGCAGTCAGAGGACAGTGCAGCATGAGCAAGCCCCAGCCAGTGAATGAAAAAAAAGGGGAGAGAGAGAGAGAGAGAGGAGATGAGGAGGAGAGAGGAACATGTATAACGGGGGGGGGAGGGTACAGCCGCGATAAAACACTGGGGTAGGGCTGAGTTATGAGAAAGCCAAGGGGAGAATCTGTGTGTGTGAAATAATGGAGCTGGTGTTACCATGGAGAAAACAAAGGCGGCGGCGGTGATGAGAGAAAGTTGAGATGTGGGAGAAAGGAATCAGGGTGCAGTGATTTGAAAACAGAAAAGAAGTTCACAGTGTGTGGCTTGGGCTTGTGGGTATTGATACTTTAACGGCGGTGCATGCAGTGGTGGCTCGGGTATGGTTGGGCGTTCCAATCCCGCTCCAGGGCTTCTAGGGCTTGGGAACGTGTCGTCAAAACCGCTAAGATTTCGGGGATTCCTGGCAAATTCCACAATTACACCAATGAACACAGGGGTTATGGTTAATACAAAAGCATCACACAAACTAAGCAATGAAATACTTGTTATTTATTTGTCACAATTCCCTCCGCTCCACGACTTTCTTTCACAAATATAATCCGTCTCGTTTTCCAGTGAACGAACATTAGAGATAGAGGCTTGTCTGGCTTAGCTGTGAGTCTTGCCCGGATACCTCCTCGTTTGCCTCTTTTCGTTTCCCGTAGCGCCCCCTTGTGAGGCCTCCACTGTGCCGCAGGGTTGATTTGAACACGTTCATTGACACAGATACGAGGTTATGGATTATTTGAGCAGCCGGTAAAAAGAAAAAAAAAAAGGATTACTAAAAGAGCCTAGTGTTCAAGTTACAAGAAAATAAACAAAAATATTACTTTTCCTTTCACCACTTCAAAGCTCAGCTCCCCCTATCAATAATGCGGATGCCCCATTGAAGAACAAAGAGTATAGATCACTGGTGTGCACAAGGTCCGTCTCTCTCCCACACCCACGCACACAACACACAGGTGGCTGATGTTATAAAACTCAGAGGGCTGCTGCTGTGAACCGACAAAACAAAAACACTCTAAACCTTTTCCTCATTGATCTATTTGCCCTGGGCTCCGACAACATCCAGAGAAAAACAGGAGATAATGAAATTGTCTGTGAAAGAAGGTCTTGGGAGGATTTTATAAGCATGCAATACAAGACCACGACTGAGCTCTCATTTTGAGGGCTTTCTTGGCCCAAACCACCTCGCCTTTATATACTCAGTTCTTGTACATTTACCATGATGAGCTTTTATTTCTTTATTTTTACGAATAATAGGTAAAGGATTTGTTGTTCTTGTTAGGACATCTTCAGTCGTGCAAAACAGCCCTGTGCATCGTCTAGCTGACGTTTTTTTTTTTTTTTCTTCAGGTAGGTCTGTCTTGCCTATTCCTTTACTGTAACATATTCCCCCAAGCCTAAATCTGTCAGAGCGAGCTTCACTAACAAGCAGGCGCCAGTGCGCTGTCAGAGAATGAGCTAACGAACTGGGTTTCAGTGGGCAATTTTTGGAAACTGTTTTAAAACTAATCCTTTACGTCTAAAAATTACATCAAAGTCACAAATTAAACACATTTTGAGGAAAACATAAGCGTGTTTTACAAGCAGTTGCAACAATATAGTCGATATAGGAAAAGGTATTGGCAAATAGTGATAAAAGGTGATTGAGTAGGCCGCGGTCGTGTTGTATGGACTATGGAAATGTTGAGTCAGAGTAGCCGAGAAAACCAAATTCCAAAAGCAGGGTCACATACAATAAACCTAGACAAAACCAAGTGTAAATTGATACCAAAGCAATCCTGTTACTGTTGAATATTAAGACATGTGCTAGATCTTTAAGTGTCTTGCAGACAGCTTAAACCATATCTTCGATCTCAAGTTTATTCAAGATAAATAAAACATTTTTGTATTTGAATTTTATTTTAGTAGGCACTCCAAATAAACAACTGGCTTTACTATGATGCTTCATAAATATAAGCATTAGTTCTAAGTAGACCAAACAGAGGCATGACTTCAGTTCAGCCTATTATCTATTCAGATTAAAAATCACAATTACAGTTTATTGGTAAAACATAAAAATCATAACAGGGATGGCTTAAAATGAAAGAAAACTAAGCACAAAACAACATTGCATTGCACGGAAAAAAGGCACTTTACATTTGCATATTCAGTTTAACAAGCAGTTATGCGAACAGCAAAAATCGACAAACCGGTAAGTCTTAAAGTCCCATGGAGTCTTTTTGGACACTGCACCCCAACAAAGCATTGGCCGCTTCCACACACTCAGCCAGGCCTGAGGCTGGGGAACAAGAGAAAATAATATAGCAAATTTATGTATCACTTCCACATTTTCAATAAGAAATGAGAGCAAATCAACTGGTAATCAAACGGTAATAACAATTCAATGAAAATAGCAAAGAATGTCTTCATATAGGTATAATAATGTCCTCTGCCGAGAAATTACCATTCTGTGACTGCAGCCACGTCACCGCCTTCATGACCAAAAGCTCCCACTCATCTTTAGCATCAGCTTTGAGACCATGGAGCCAGACCAGAGCCAAAATGGTGGCCCACACTTCTTTCTTTGCCTAAAAACACAAAGCAATATCAAGAAATATGATTTAATAGGAAGACTCCAGACTGTAAAAATTGCCTCTGTCACTAATTGATGCTGTTCAGGAGTATCGAGATTGAGAATTAGCCTATTATTTATAGATTGAATGTCTTTAACAAACTTTCAGAAAACATGTTTACAGGTGTATGTGATAAAAGTGTCAGGTAGCCCATCATAATTTGTTTGACCCAGGGTGTGTGCAGTGTGGAAAGTCGTTTGAGTGGAGAATGTACAGTTTTTGGAGCAGTTAAATGAATGTACTCTATTCTTCTCTCTGTTCCCCATGTAGCAACTCACCGCTGAAGGTTGTCTGTCTTCCAGATCTTTGCTCGTCTTTCCCACGGCTTTGGCCAGAGCCGGCTCTAACTCCCAGCAGCCTGAGGCCTTCTGCAGGGACACCAGCTCCAGCAGAGGGTCCGGCTTTGCTTTGGACTCGGGAGGTGCACACCCTTCGTCCTCATCCTCGTCAAAGTCTACAGCGCCGCATTGCATCACATCTGCACAATCAATATCAAAATCTGGGGGTGGAACTGTTTACATTACCTGTTAATTGATGCTTTTTGTCCCCCAGAATTGTGTTATTTATGAGCCCTCTACCATCACAGCACTCGTAGTCATCATCTTCACATTCATCTACATAGTCATCAAGCATCATTGTAAATACAAAAGATCACTGTTAAGACACACAGACATTTCAGCTTTCATATCCAGTGAGGTCATTTAGCCAATTATTAATTTTCAAGATTCTATGGAATAGCAGAGTCAGGAGGTGAGAGAGGAAAAACTGTTCATGGTCCACATTGCCCAACTGATGCTCAGAGGTAACACCCAGAAACCCGTCTAACAGATTTTTTTTTAACAGAAAGTGTGTTGTTATTTATTTTGTTTCGCTTCTAATTTGATTTATGCAGTGATGCCCTCTAGAGGCAATTTGGTGTAATTTCGGCCCACTACCATTAAAATGTCATTAGTGTCAAAGCCCTAGTACCAAATGATGAGAACTTCATCTTAACTTTACCTGTTAGTTTTCCAATAAAAGCACAACCTTTTGTAATAATATGCTGCCATGGACAATAGATTATCCAGATGTTAATACGTACTCTACTTTTTGAGACTACATTTTGGGAGACTGAACCCTATTTTGGGTGGGGATTCGGCACCTGATAAATGTTTAGGGAAAAAAAGTATTAGCTAAATAGAAGTGCCAATTTACAGTATCTCTCATGGACTGAGGCAGAATGTTCAGTGTTTTGTGAGGAGTTGAATTTGTTTTCATTTGAAGTAAATAATACAGAAATCAAAAGAAAATGCTAAAGGTTTGAACATGTTTTTACTTACAGTCATCAATAACGGGCATACTGCAGAGCATGATGGGCATGGGCATGCTGCAGAACGCCATTTTGGGCATGGGCATGCTGCAGGCCGACATCACTGTGGAGTAATCAGATAAATACATTATCAAGAGCTGAGTTGAGTCTTTCTTCTTTCCAACAGCAAGGGACTGACTGCTCATTAAATTAAAACCTTTGAGATTAAGATGTGTTATTTGAAGTGCATACGACAAGTAACACCACCCATTTCACCAGTACAAGGTTAATTTATTTTTGAGAATTGGTAAATAATTTACTGTGTTTTTCCATCTCGGTGAGATGCAACATAGGAATAGGTCTGACAACAGTCGCCATGCAACCACGCTTAAGGTAAATGAACGAGTCGCTGCACACTCGGATTATGAAACTCTCCTTGTTTCTGTCTCACTTATGTTTTAAACATTTTCAAAAGATTTCCAATTCGCTGGTGTGACATTTGTGCATTTTGTGTTTTGAGAGATTTTTCATAAATAGTATGACCTGTGTTAAAGGAAGATGAGGGACAATCAAAATCTGATTACATCAATGTTGGGGTTTAACCTCTTACCCCCACCTGACCCAAATCGGCTTCATCCAAATCTAAAAGCTTCTCCACTTACAGTGTACTGTAATGCCTCATTTGAAAGCTAAGACTTACACAAATAATCATAACTTTTTGGCACGTGTGTTTTTATAGTGTTTTTGTCTATCTGTTTTTATCACGGTTTTGTCGAATTTCATTGCTTTTTCATTGCTTTTTTTGTTGCTTTTTTGTTGTGTTTTCCTCATGTTTTGGTCCCTTTTTTGCTGAGATTTTGTCAATTTATTGTCAAGTTTTTGTCACGTTTTTGTGTTTTTTGTGGTTTTTTGTTGCTATTTTTCATTGCTTTTCTGTCACATTTTTGTTGTTTTCATTCTCATTTTTGTCACTTTTTCTTTCTTTTTTTTAAGCTTTTCGATTTGGATGAGGCCCAACTGTAGAAAATGCACTAGGTTTAGGCGGGTGTCAAGAGGCTAAAAGTAAATAAAAAATAGGTAATGAATAATAAAATCATCAGTAATCCTTGACTCTTACTTCGTAGAGGGACATCTCTCCGCAGCAGAGGGCCCTGAACGGCTTCGCCGCTGGTTTTGTTCACAGCGATGAACGCAGTGAAGGAGCTGCTCACTCCCGATTGGACGCTCAGGTCAATAATTTTCTTCTTCTTAGAGTCGTCGATTTGTCCTCTGTCGTCCCCCTGCTCCTGCTCCAAAGACCGAATGAGAGAGCGAGCCGCGAGCCTGTGCACTGTGAGCCTGCAGACAAACAGGAGGGGCGAGTCTAGGCCATATACTCACTACTAATAACTGAGTAGTGAGTTATTACTACTCAGTAATAACTCACCATTACTGTTGATGGTGTGGTTAAGGTTGGATAAATAATTCAAAGGTAAAACGTTTTTTTGACCTGCATTTGATTCATCCTTCTAGACAGGATGCTCAAGATGCAAAACTATAGTTGGTTCATAAGAAAATGTTCTCTTAAATTAGTGTTGGGTAACTTTGTGCCTTACCCAGTGTCCTCTGTCGGTTTGAGGCTAAAGTTGAGCTTGTTCTCAGTGGGACGTCCCGCCAGGCTGTACTTCACAGTCACACAGCCCTCTGCTGCCTCTTTATTCTAAACACATCACACCCATTGACTAATGCTGTAAACACAAATGCACAGACTCCTGTAGTAGCACGCTGAGCACCTGTCCTGTGAGCTGGGCGTACAACAGGGATCGTTGGCCCTGGAAAATGGATGTGAGAGAAGGGGACATCACAGTGGCAGACACCCCCTTCGGCAGGTCCCATTTGACTGAGATGTCGACCACAGCCGGCTGCATGGCGAACCGCAGAGACTGGATCACCTGTTGAAGAGAGTTCATAAGAGTCACTGGGGGACGGACTGAATACTTAATACAGTGGTTTTTCCCCCCCGATAATTGCAGTTTAAGTTTTTTTAAGTAAAAATATTAAAGTGGTCATACTTTGGGCTGCATCCGGTCACTTCCTGTGATGAACTGGGCGTGGCCGCCTCCTTCTTTGGCCAAACCATTGATAAGAGCAGTACTTGCTCCTTCACCGATCCCAAAAGAGAAACACCTGCAAGAAAGATGTTGATGTTACTTACAACTTGTACCTACACAAGTGTAGCTTTTTAAGTGCCCAGACTCTGCTAAACTATCATTCATACTAACTTAATACAAACTTGAATAAAGGACCTTTAACTTTTACCTGTGAGAGCCTGAATTGGACTTGACCAGGTTTATGACTTCTTTGGTGTTTTCAACTTCTCC
Organism: Gobius niger; assembly: GCF_951799975.1. NCBI lineage: Eukaryota > Metazoa > Chordata > Actinopteri > Gobiiformes > Gobiidae > Gobius > Gobius niger. The sequence goes on from NC_136852.1 coordinate 25,094,954, forward strand.
ATCAGTGAAGACAAACAGCTACAGAGCACATTTCACATTGTTTTACACTTAAATCTGCACTCATTTATTGTATATTGTCTTAGCTCTGAACACGTGAACACTGATGATGTACACACACCTGTCTGGGCTGGTTGGGGATGCAGCTCTGGCTGTAGATGCGTTTCAGAGGAGCCAGGATCTCAGTGCCTCCCAGATTCGCCTGCATCTTTTCCACCTCTTTCAGAGCCTGCTCCATCGTCTCCTGTTTGTACTCCACACTCTCACTGACAACAGAAAAAACACCCACCAAAGCATGTTTTAAAGTTAAGCAGGTTAATAGGTGTGATGTTGGTTTCTAGTAAATTCATGACATTCTGAAAAGACTATCCAAATGAAACAAAAACTGTCCCAAAGTTCAGTGGCTTCTCTGTTGACGTCAGTTGGTATAAACTCAAAAATGTACAAGATAAAATAAACAAGGTAATGTTTGTAGGGTGCGCTCTTCATGGTTTAAAAAAGGCTCTACAACTAGAGCTTGGGCTGTCATCAGCACAAGTGAAGACACAGGCACAAGTTTCACTTGATGTGAATATGCCACGCCTCATTTGAAAGCCAAGAACATTCAGAATTCAGGTACTGGGGTTTTACCAAAAATATTGACCAAAAATAGACACTCTACAGCAGGGGTGTCAAACTCATTTGGGTTGTGGACTGAAATTCAGCCCCTGTGGCGGGTCACAGGCCGCAAATATTGTAAAGGGCTGTGGCCTAATAAATAGCAACGGCTTAAACTTACTTCACTTTATCAGCCTGTGTCACACGTTTCACAAAGTACTACATAAAGCAATTATTCATTCACTCCACATTCGATGGCGGCAAGTTACTATTGTAGCCAAAGCCGTCCTGGGGCAGACTTACCATTTACCACATGGCTATAATATGCTGTTTTATCCTGATCTCTTATTATGTCAATATCCTCTGCTGGACAGTGTGGAATTCTTTCCTTTTTTAAATTTAAGCTGCCCCCTAGTGGCTGGAGTGAGCATTCTGGTTATTTCTTTTAAAATCCAAAGTCCGGTCACAGGAATGGGCAAGAGACGTACTTTCTTTTTGACATACTCAAAAATCCACGCTCAACAAAGGGCCTACATCACCTCGCGGGCTGCATGTGGCCTTGTGTTTGACACATGTGCTCTACAGTAATGGAAAATATTGTGAACTACAGCAACAACAAAAAATGCAATTGTCAGTTTAAAAATACCTAAAATGTGTTCTGTTCTGAGATCAAGTGTAAAAATATTTACGGGAAGATTTGTTCAAATGTGGATCCGAAACTATAGATGTTAAAAAAGCAGCCCATGGGTAAGCTCTTCAACAGCAGCCGCAGAGTGTCCTGAGAAAAACAAAGGGTGAGAAAGAAGTTCAAAGTCTCACCACTAAAATACAAATCTCATATTCACTGCATACCCTGGCACTGGCAATTCGACTTCCGGATTGGTTTCCATGATCCATGGAGCAGTCCATACTTCCCGATCGATCCAGTAAAAACACAAACTCTCCAGAAGAGGACACAGAGGACATTACATCTTTGGGAAACTCCGGATACAAACTCAACATTACGGCCGGGTCTCCCATCAGAGTTCCTGAAACCAACAGAGAGTTGTTATTTTGTTTGTTCATTTAGAAGTTCTTACTTCATTATGTTTAAGATTATCTTTTTTCTCACTGGTTAGATCTGTTTACACTCAGCTAAAACATGAACTAGACCTGGTTCAGTTCTTCTAATCTAAACATGAGGTAGTTCTAAAAGGTTAAAGTTGTTATTGATCAATAAATTACAAAGGCACAATTGGTCTCGATTACATACGACTTTTGTTTCAGACCAAGTTCTTCTACCATAACACTCCTGACAGTAATATCTCTTGGCACTCCATGGTACGGCTGAAAGATATATCGTTATATCGATGTGTTTTTCACCTAACCCATAGTTATACATTGTAATGATTACTTTTTAACGCAAGATGGCAGTAGATCCTCCACAATGAGGCCAGTGTACAGAGCTGTTTGTTTTTCCTGTGTCCTCACCGGCTTCAGCAGAGGCCTGTCCTGCTTCCACCACTGCTGAGGGCTCATGGGTGTCCTTATAATAGATGAGCAGCTCCACGTCTCTGTCAAACTTGTGTCCTGCTGCCAGCTTCACCTGCAGTCACAGACATAAACATGTATTTATACTTCCAATTGTATACTTTATACAGGCTTTATTAATTCTTTTAAAATGTCAGCATTTACATTACAGAAATAAAGTATATGTTGATGTAAAATGTAAAATGTAAAATGTAAAATGTAAAATGTAAAATGTAAAGTCCTTATTTCTTTTTTGGGGTGAAGGACATGGGAAGTGGGTAGGATATGTAAAAGTGTTCCTACAAATTAACCACTGACCATAAAACATAAAATACCAAAACTAATTTACTCAAAGTTGTTCATAAATAACACATGATATTTAGGACTTTGAAGTAAAGGAAGATTATGTTTTTACTGATGCTGTAGTTTGATCTTGGCTGAGGAACTCCAGAGGGTCCATGGTGCAGCTGGACTCCACTTTGGAGATGGGTCGCGCAGACTGGACTCGGGCCGAAAAAGTCAGATCATAGGGAACCAGGGAAGATGGCACTGACGTCACTGTTACACTGCTGCTTTCTGTTCCTGGAAAATTATTTATTAATCATTATAAATGTGTCCGGAGCTTTGTTATAACATAAATACAATATCAGCAGCTGATTTATCGGATTTTCCGATTTAATGTAGTTTCTCAGTCATCTAGGTTGAACTTCCTGGATGATTAAGACTTGAGATTGTTTTAGTGAATTTAGCAAAGAATGCCTTGTGACTATAAGGAATCACAGAGGAAGGCGATGTCACTGGAATTTGAACAAACAAGACCATTTCATAATCTTTCCATTCATTTAAATCTTCCTCCGTTTCAACACTAGAGTGAAATCTTTTTGAGTTTAAAGATGTACAGGAAACTTCATATAAAGTGTAATGTAAATATGTGAATATGTACATGATTTGAATATATATTGTATATTCGTCAAATTTGTAAAACAAATGCAAATTTGCATGAATTTGTCAGTTATTTATAACTACAAATAAATGAATTCATCAAATCTGACCTGCGGGCTGGTACCGAGGGTTGAGGACAGCGGGGAGACAAAACCTCAGTGCTTCATCGGCCTGAACATCCAGCTCAGTGACATACTCCAGCCTGATGGAGGCGCTCTCTCCTGGAGGCAGACTGCCCACACTCATGGAGAATATATCTGGACTCTGGTCACTCTCCTCCAGTAGAAAGGCCTGCTGACCGGAGCTCAGTGCATCATCGTACTCCTCACGAGCCTGGGAAAGGATTGTTACAAATACATACGGTATATAAAATGTGCCTGTGATGAAGCTGACCAGTTTCAAGTTATGGACCAAACAAAAGGAGCACTGAGTCCTCATACAAATGTTAACTCACCTCAAGAAAATCAACATTAAAGCCAAAATGTTCAATTTTGACTAGTATTTCTCACCCATTAGCAGATGCCACATTTTTTGTTTTTTTTCTGCTCATCAACTGTATATGAATGTCATTTATAGATGCCATATGCACAGCTTATTTTCTACTGTTCCCATTCCCATGTTGGCCATTTTAGTGTAAACTAGTGTAATTTGATGGGGAGCAGATGGGGAGCAGTTGTGCTCCCCATCATGGCTTGGTGGTTGCACTGTGCTGTTCACGTTCCACTCTTCACTTACTTGTTTTTTCTCCTTCACCTCCGCCACAATAAGCGTCTCTCCGACTTTGGCGCTGAAATGGCAGACGGCGGCTTCACTGGACATGGGAAAAACGAACACTGCCTCGATGGGTTTCTCCTCCTTGTTTTGATAGAGCAGCGTCGATACCACTGTAGCCACATGGTCCTTCACGTCCACCTGCACCTCCACGCTCTGCAGAGGCACTGGCACAACCACAAGCAGCTTCATGTTATGAAAGAAACATGTAATGACCGTGACATTAGTAAACTATTATTCCTGGGACAAGTCAGGATTGAAACAAGAAATAACAAATTGTTTCCATCAACTATTCAGACATGCACACACAAAACTATTCAAACACATATTCATACTTGTCTGGTCAGCCACACTTCACACTTAAGAACAGAACGCAGGAGTGGTTGACTGGCCAGACTACATTCTTACAACACTGTGTACACAGACACCGGAGGAAAGGTGGGTTGAGTGTCTTGCCCAATGACAGTGGTGGGAACAAGGATGGGCCAACTCACAAACCTTTGGGTTCATGAACGACCGCTCTATCAACGACTTCTGCACCACAGATTTCCTAAAGTCTTATTGGGACTATATTGTATCACAGTACATACATTTGTCTAAATTTGACCATGGGCAATAACATCTCGATATGCCAGTATTTTCTCTTTGTTTCTATCGTCTCCCACTAAAATATGTGCAGTAGTATGTTTCTTTGCACTAATTTGTACATTTTACTATGACTGATGTGTATATTGATTCCTTATTAAAGTATTATTCCTTGTATAAGTTGCCTTTATTCTGTATTACCTCATTGCATTTGAAAGTCAGTGGTTCTCAAACTTTTCACACCAAGTACTAACACAGGGAAAGATTTGACCATATTCAGTTGCACTGGATCTAACCTTTGTCCAGGGGAGGGGAACCAGTTCCTTTGCTTCCTTTTTTAATTCATTGTACACAAGATACATTCATTATATTATTATTTACATTGTTCAACCTTGATCGCATATTGTATTATTATTATTATCATTTTTTTTAAGCCTTTATTTTACCAGGAAAGTCCCATTGAGATTAAAAACCTCTTTTTCAAGGGAGTCCTGGCTAAGAGGCAGCAAGAGTTACAAATAACAAATCTCAAGATAATAACTACATACACATTATAAAAAACAGTTACAAAGTAAAAAGGTCGACTCAAGTGCTCTCAATCTGGACTTAAAACCGTTTGGGAAAACCAGGAAGCCTGGGTGAATGTCGTGTGAGTGGTTGGTGGTGGTCGGAGGGGCCGATGGCACAGACTGGTTGCATCGCTTCTGTCAGTATATCCCAGGGCAGCTGTGGCTACAACAGTAGCTTACCACCACTGAGTATGGAGTGAATGAACCACCAGCGGTATATGTACCACAGTATGATCAACATTGGTCTTTACTACTGTGCCCTTATTCAGGTTTGAATCTGGCCAAGAGCGAGCAAAGAGATGTGGTGGTACTTCCTCAAAGTAATCTCCAGTATATTCATGTTTTTTCCCCTTGGCTTTAAATAAATATGAAATGAAAAGATTCTTACCAGGCTGCTTCTGGGGCGTCATCAATCCACAACAGCAGTTCACCATTTTTACTTTCCTTTTTATTTATTTCCTATGCGTGGAAAAAACTGTAAACAAGAAACAATCCTTTGATAACTCACAGAGAGGCAACAAAATCAGACTATTTAAAAATGTGTGACTTTACTGAATAACTAAAATAATGAGAAACTGGACCTATGTCTGAGTTTAGGCTGATGTTGAAATGCTCTATGAAGGCGTCAGTCTAAAGAACAGATGAATACACTATGGACTAAACACTGAACCTGAATCATGTAGTCACGACTGTGTGTGAGATTAGTAAACGCATGGTCATGGTCATACCTTTGGAGAGAAGGCACTGAGTGACTGTGGACGGTCTTCTGGTCCAGAGCTGATCCTCGAGCAAGTGCGGAAATGACACGCCCACAAACAAACGCAGCTGTTCCGGAATGCTTCATACTGTACATCATGTGATAAACCCAGAGGCGGGCCGTACTCATTTACTATTACTCAAGTATATGTACTTAAGTATAACCTGTTGATGTACTTATTTGAGTAGTTTTACGGTATAGTACATTTTACTTCTATTTGAGTAATATCTTAAAGTAGCCTCTTTCTTGGGTTACTCACAGGAAACTAGCAGGTCCTTTTCACCTCTTTTTTTTTTTTTTTTTTTTTAAGTTCAAAACAAAGTCTTATTTGAGACTGTGATCGACCCTGGGCCAATGGCTCTGGGCCGAACTGTACGTGTTAATACCATGATGCCGGAGAAAGTGAAAGTAAACTGACAGGTTTCCAGGGCCGTGCAGTCAGAGGGCAACAGAGGGGCAGGGGCTCAAAAATCAAACTAGCTTTCAGCACTATGAGGCTGATAATAAAGAGCGATCTGAAGCACAATTGCTGGGTTGCAGGATCTAGAATATGATGATGTCATCGGACCCAACGGGGGGGCAGAAGCCAGTTTTTCCTATTAACAGCATTACACTTTCACAAGTCGTACCAAAAAGAAAATATATGAATTAAAAAAATATCATTAATATCAGTCACTGGGTACATGATCTCTCTGTACAAGACCAAAAATTTCCTCAAAAACAAAATAATTGTTTCTCTATATAATAGTATAGGCCTTTAGGATGTTGTGATGTCACCTGCAGGTGCAAGGTACAGAAATCGCTGTTCTTAGCATTATTTTTTAGAAGACCAGGCATAGGCGCCATTTTGGACATGTTGTCTTTATTTGGAGGCTGTTCAGAATTAAAATCACACCTACAGTTTGTATTCAAATGAAAATAATCCTAATTACAACTAAACTAAACACAAAGCAGCAATACATGGCACAGCATTTAAGGCACATTCATTTTCATAAGCAGTTCTGTAAACACTTGACTGAGAAGCAAAAATCAACTGGCAAGTGTTAAATTCCCAAGGCGTTTTTCTGCACACTGCACCCCAACAGAGAATTGGCTGCTTCCACACACTCAGCCAGACCCGAGGCTGAAAAACAAGAGGAAATATCTTCAACATCTGTAAGAAATTAGGGCAAATCAACTGGTATAAAAATGTCCAAATTACCATTCTGTGACTGCAGCCACGTCACCGCCTTTATGACCAAAAGCTCCCACTCATCTTTAGCTTCACCTTTGAGACCATGGAGCCAGACCAGAGCCAGAATGGTGGCCCACACGTCTTTCTTTGCCTTAAAACACAAAGCAATATCAAGAAACATGATTTAATATACTGCAAAATTGTCTCTCAATTGCTATGCAACCTGTGATAAGTGATGCTGCCCAGGAGAACCTAGATTGAGAATTAGCCTATTGTGTATTTTCTAGATCAAGTCTTTGACTGTATCAAAATGTCTACAATAAACTTTCAGAAAACATGTTGCTCCAGTGTGGAGTGTAGAAAGTCGTTTGAGTGGAGAAGTTGATATTGTCAATGTACAGTTTTTGGAGCAGTTAAGCTAAATGTCCTTTATTCTATATCTTCTATTCCAGATATAGTTACAACTCACAGCTGAAGGTTGTTTGTCTTCCAGATCTTTGCTCGTCTTTCCCACGGCCTCGGCCAGAGCCGATTCTAACTCCCAGCAGCCAGAGGCCTTCTGCAGGGACACCAGCTCCAGCAGAGGGTCCCGCTTTGCTTTAGGCTCAGGAGGTGCACACTCTTCATAATCATTGCCACAGTCTGCAGCACTAACTGTATTTGATGCAAATACAAAAGACCACCATTAAGACACAGACATTTCAGCTTTAATATAGTGCGAGGTCATTTAGCCAATTATTCACTTTCAAGATGTTGTGCAATTGCAGAGTCAGGAGGTGTAAGAATAAAAACTGTTTATGGTCCACATTGCCACCTGATCCTAAGAGGTAAACCCAGAAACCCGTGTGAGATTTCTTTTTAAATAACAGAATTGTGTTTTTTTGTTTTTGCTAATAATTGAAGCTGTGATACCCTCTAGCGGTCATGTGGTGCAGCTGATTATAGGTCTGAGCCCTCTACCACTAAAATGTCATTACTGTAAAGCCCTAATACCAAACGTCAGTCTGTAAGTCCTTTCATAGATTATATTGCATATTGTATACACAGTACTTACTTCCCTTTGGGGCACAAGCCATTGGACGTATAGGAGCCCCCACTAGAAGAACACACAATATTATTAATGACAAAAGCATAATACTATTCAATCAGGATCAACTAATCAATGCTTTCAGTTACAGCACATCACTGTCAGTGGTACGGGACCCATTTGCCAGGAGTATAATTAACTAAACCTCCAACACCCGCCAAAGATTTAGACTCAGAATCTGATTTCAGTTCAGAGAGGCGTGACCCGAGTTTGTCTCCTCCTGCTAATGCTAATGTGTGGTGTCATTATGTGATTATGTTGCAACTTTTAGGGGGGAGTTTCACGTTTTTAAAATGTGTTCCATTGTTCCAGGCCCAAATATAGATGATGATTTAATTAAATCGCTTACCACTGCGGGGCGCAGGAGCTAAACGGCCTGTGAAAAAATACATACTGTACTTGCATTGCCTCTGCCCCAGTCCTCTTTGTTATAAGTACACAGTATACAATAATTAGTGTGTACAATAATAAGTATACATTTCAGTTGTTTTATAGTTTAACCTGAAAACAACCTGAGCCTCAGCTGAACTGAATCTTGTTTTTTTTATCAATATATATATTTTTTTTAATATATATCATTATTATTATGTTTTGTCAGTTAATTATAGACACTTTTGCTTGAATGATGATAACTTGATCTTGTAATTATCTGTTAGTTTTCTCATTAAAGCATAACTTTTTTGTAACAATATGCTGCAACAGACAATAGATTATCCACAGATGCTGATACTTACTTTTCTTTTTGAGACTCAATTTTGGGAGACTGAACCCTTTTTTGGTTCTGGATTTGGCACCTGACAAAAATATGAAAAAGTATTAGCTAAATAGTTAACTTGTGCCAATATACAGTATCTCTGGGGCAGAATATTTTGTGAGAAGTCTTGTTGAGAATTTGTTTTAATTAAAGTAAATACAGTGGGAGGAAAAAGTATGTGATCCATTTAGAATTCCTCACATTTCTGTATAAATTGGTCTTCAGATGTGGTCTGATCTTTATTTAATAGTCAGTGAGTAAACAGTGTCTGCTTAAACTAATACCGCCTCAATAGTTAGAATTTATCAGGTTTTTATTGGACATAACATGTAAACATTCACAGAATAAAATATGCGTATGCATTTATACCTTTATATAGCCTACTGATTTTGTTCATTCATTAGGGGGCAATATTGGGGGGGTTAGATTAAATTGTTCTGAAGATTGGAGCTGCAATTTTGTACATTTGACTCTTCGGATTTGTATTGACAAAATTCACTTGATTTGCTGCCGTCATTGGTCTAAATGGGATTTAGCCGGAACACGCGGTTTGGAATGGTTCAGTCTTGACCCAATTGAACCCAATTGAGATGCTGTGGTATTACCTCAAGAAAGCTATTCACACAAGACATCCCAGGAAACTCGCTGAACTGCAACAGTTTTGTAAAGAGCAATGGTCCAAGATTCATCCTGATCGTTGTGCACATCTAATCTGCAACTACAGGAAACGTCTGGATGAAGTTATTGCGGCCAAACAAGAACAGCTATTTAATCCAAGAGTTCATTTACTTTTTCCATCCTGTCCTTCTATGTTATGGCCAATAAAAATGTGATAACATGTAATTGTTTGGGTGGTGTTAGTTTAAGAGGACACTGTATTAATTATTGTTTTGTTAGCCGACAGCAGGATCACACTCTGGAAACGGTAGGTAGATGACATACTGGAAAACCAGACCACCTCAACACACCGGACCACACCGGAATCATAAAATCTACCCAAGAAGAGGAATCTGACAACTCCATAGCTTTTCTGGACCTAAAAATTCATCACCAAGAGGACGGCAGCATACACATCAAAATACACAGGAAACCCTCACACACGGACAAATATCTGATATGGACTTCGGAACACCCAGCAGCTCACAAGCTCTCAGTACGTTGTACAACAGGGCAAACATCACTACAGACACACTGGACAGGGAGGAAGAAGAGGCTCCCATTCAAGACACACTCACACATTGTCAGTATCCACAATAGGCAATTGAAAATAGGAGAAAACAGGCACAAGACACTGAAAAATAACAAGGGAAAAAGGGGAGGAGGACACAAAAAGAACAAAAAACAGCATGTGTCACTTTACCACACATCAGAGGGGTCACAGAGCACATACAAACCATGAGGAAACACAACATAAACACTCCAGTCAAACCACACACAAAACTCAGACATTTGTTAGTCAGACCCAAAGACTCCATCCACCAGGACCAGAAATGTGATGTCAACAAGCACTGCAAGAAAATCTCAAATCAGCCATATCGGATCAAAGAGGGAAAACCACATCATGAAATGAAGAACCGCTGCGGGATCAGAGAAGCCATCGAGATCTGGAAACATGCACAAACATCTATGAACCGGGACGACGGAGCGTACACCTTATCCCACACCTGGGAAGGTGTCCTGGAGAAGGCGCCAGTCAGTAGTAAGCTCTCCCTACTGAGTGGAAAATCCATGTAAGCTGCCCACGACACGTCACCTCCACAACCAAGTGACGCTTCTGAGGAAGATCACAGGAAGTGATCGAAAGTAGTAAAGCAGGTAAATAAACCTTCCGTCTTACTAAAAGAACAAAACAGTAATAGTCTAATGGAATTACAAAGACTGTTTACTCATTCTTGTGATTTTAGTAAAGATCAGGCCACATTTTATGAGCAATTTAGGAAGAAATGTAAGAAGTTCCTAAGGGTTCACATACTTTTCCTTCCACTGTAATGCAAGTGTCAAAAGACAATACTAAAGCTTTGAACTGTAGGACTTGTTTTTAACTTACTGGCCTCAAGAACGCACATGTTGCTGTCCGCCATCATCCCCATGGGCATGCTGCAGGCCGCCATTCGGGGCATGGGCATGCTGCAGGCCATCATCACTGCGGGGTAATCAGATAAATACTCTCGTTGGTTGAATCTTTCTACTTTTCAACAGCAAGGCATTGTGTTTATTAAATTAAAACCTTTGAGATTGAGATGTGTTAAATAGTTAGTTAAGTTATTTTTGAGATTTGGTGAAATAATTTACCGTGTTTTCCACAGTTTTAAGCTGTGACATAAGAAAAGGTAAACATCTCACCATGCAACATATTTTACATGAGGGAAATGAGCGAGTTGCTGCACACTTGGATTATGGAACTCGCCCTGTTCCTGTGTCACTTATTTTTTAGAAAAAAACAAAACAGATCTAAAAAAAATGCATAGAACACTTCTTCATAAAATGTCTAACATCTAACTTGTGTAACATTTGTGAATTTTGTCCTTTGAGAATGAAAAAAAATAATAATAATATGGTGACCTTTGTTAAATGGACATGAGAGACAGGCTAAATCTGATAATATAACTTGTTGGGTGGAAAAGTAAATGAAATACACTATGACCAATAAAATCATCAAGCATTGAAAGAACGCGTAATCCTTGACATACTGCGTCTCTTACTTGGCACAGGGACGTCTCTCCGCAGCAGAGGGCCCTGAATGGCTTCGCCGCTGGTTTTGTTCACAGCGATGAACGCAGTGAAGGAGCTGCTCACTCCCGATTGGACGCTCAGGTCAATAATTTTCTTCTTCTTAGAGTCGTCGATTTGTCCTCTGTCGTCCCCCTGCTCCTGCTCCATAGACCGAATGAGAGAGCGAGCCGCGAGCCTGTGCACTGTGAGCCTGCAGACAAACAGGAGGGGAGAGTCTAGGCCATATACTCACCACTAATAACTGAGAAGTGAGTTATTACTACTCAGTAATAACTCACTATTACTGTTGATGGTATGGTTAAGGTTGGATAAATAATTCAAAGGTAAAACGTTTTTTTGACCTGCATTTTTTTTTTTTTTAATGGTTTATTTGGTAGGGACAGTGCAAGTTAATGAACAAGCCACACCGGATTGTAGCCTTAGGCTAATTTTCATCCGTCGTCCCCCATGCGCACTCTCAAACACACTCTCATACATCCTGGCCTATTGTACATGTTTTTAGTGGTAGGGGAAACCGGAGTACCCGGAGGAAACCTACGCAGACACGGGGAGAACATGCAAACTCCACACAGAAAGGCCCCGTCCTTGGTGGGAATCGAACCCAGACCTTCTAGCTGTGAAGCACAAGCACTAACCGCTGTGCTACCGTGCCATTTGACTCATCCTTCTAGACAGGATGCTCAAGATGCAAAACTATAGTTGGTTCATAAGAAAATGTTCTCTTAAATTAGTGTTGGGTAACTTTGTGCCTTACCCAGTGTCCTCTGTCGGTTTGAGGCTAAAGTTGAGCTTGTTCTCAGTGGGACGTCCCGCCAGGCTGTACTTCACAGTCACACAGCCCTCTGCTGCCTCTTTATTCTAAACACATCACACCCGTTGACTAATGCTGTAAACACAAATGCACAGACTCCTGTAGTAGCGCGCTGAGCACCTGTCCTGTGAGCTGGGCGTACAACAGGGATCGTTGGCCCTGGAAAATGGATGTGAGAGGAGGGGACATCACAGTGGCAGACACCCCCTTCGGCAGGTCCCATTTGACCGAGATGTCGACCACAGCCGGCTGCATGGCGAACCGCAGAGACTGGATCACCTGTTGAAGAGAGTTAATAAGAGTCATTATTAACTTCCCTTTGGGGTCAAGTAAAATTGCATTTTATGTCATTGGGGGACGGATTACTTTTTTAATGGATCAGTATTGTATGATTAATACAGTGGTCTTCCCCCCTCCCCGAAAATGTCAGTTTATTTGTTTGAAATGAATACTTTTTCATAATTTTTATGTTATATATATGTTATATATGTTAAATGTAATATACATTTGTGGGGGCTATTGGAATAGGGGGAACATCAATGAAAAAAGGTTGGATTAAGAAAAGTTTGACTTTGGGCTTGAAGGTTGTCATACTTTGGGCTGCATCCGGTCACTTCCTGTGATGAACTGGGCGTGGCCGCCTCCTTCTTTGGCCAAACCATTGATAAGAGCAGTACTTGCTCCTTCACCGATCCCAAAAGAGAAACACCTGCAAGAAAGAAGATTTTGATGTTACTGACTACTTTTGCTTACCAAGTGTAGCTTTTTTAAGTGCCCAGACTCAGACTGCTAAATTATTTTACTACTAACTAATACTAACAGACTGTGAACCGGGGCGAGGGGGTGAACCAACTTTCCCACACCTGGCACACAGTTCTGAAGAAGTCGGACTGCAGATGGCACTGTCAGCAGGAAGACAGTGTCAAAAACTGTGTCAATCAGCTGACCAGTGTTTTAACAGTTTTATTCAGAGTTATTATTCACCAAAACTAGTCACAGCAAATACACAAACTAACCTAGCTATAAGAACAAAAGTAGCATCATTCTTAGAAGACCTAATAAACCTAATTGAACTATTTATACTAACTTAATACAAACTTGAATAAAGGACCTTTAACTTTTACCTGTGAGAGGCTGAATTGGACTTGACCAGGTTTTTAACTTCTTTGGTGTTTCCAACTTCTCCATCAGTGAAGACAAACAGCTACAGAGCACATTTCACATTGTTTTACACTTAAATCTGCACTCATTTATTGTATATTGTCTTAGCTCTGAACACGTGAACACTGATGATGTACACACACCTGTCTGGGCTGGTTGGGGATGCAGCTCTGGCTGTAGATGCGTTTCAGAGGAGCCAGGATCTCAGTGCCTCCCAGATTCGCCTGCATCTTTTCCACCTCTTTCAGAGCCTGCTCCATCGTCTCCTGTTTGTACTCCACACTCTCACTGACAAAAGAAAAAACACCCACCAAAGCATGTTTTAAAGTTAAGCAGGTTAATAGGTGTGATGTTGGTTTCTAGTAAATTCATGACATTCTGAAAAGACTATCCAAATGAAACAAAAACTGTCCCAAAGTTCAGTGGCTTCTCTGTTGATGTCAGTTGGTAAAAACTCAAAAATGTACAAGATAAAATAAACAAGGTAATGTTTGTAGGGTGCGCTCTTCATGGTTTAAAAAAGGCTCTACAACTAGAGCTTGGGCTGCCATCAGCACAAGTGAAGACACAGGCACAAGTTTCACTTGATGTGAATATGCCACGCTTCATTTGAAAGCCAAGAACATTCAGAGGTCAGGTACTGGGGTTTTACCAAAAATATTGACAAAAGGGAAATCTTTACAGTAATGGAAAATATTGTGAACTACAGCAACAACAAAATGCAATTGTCAGTTTAAAAATATCTGAGATCAAGTGTAAAAAAACATTTACGGGAAGATTTGTTCAAATCTGGATCCGAAACTGTAGATGTTAAAAAAGCAGCCCATGGGTAAGCTCTTCAACAGCAGCAGCAGAGTGTCCTGAGAAAAACAAAGGGTGAGAAAAAAGTTCCAACACCTACCACTAAAATATAGATCTCATATTCACTGCATACCCTGGCACTGGTAATTCGACCTCCGGACATACTTCCCGATCGATCCAGTAGAAACACAAACTCTCCAGAAGAGGACACAGAGGACATTACATCTTTGGGAAACTCCGGATACAAACTCAACATTACGGCCGGGTCTCCCATCAGAGTTCCTGAAACCAACAAAGAGTTATTATTTTGTTTGTTCATTCAGACGTTCTTACTTCATTATGTTTAAGATTATCTTATTGCTCACTGGTTAGATCTTTACACTCAGCTAACATGAATTAGACCGTTTCAGTTCTCCTTATCTAAGCAAGAGGTAGTTCTAAGACGGCCAATAATTTTTCTGAGGTTTAAATAATTACTGATCCAAATGGATTGATTTTTGTTTCAGACCAAGTTCTTTTCCCATATACCTCCTGACAGTAATTTCTCTTGGCACTCCACTGCAATGATTCATAATTAACGCTAGATGGCAGTAGATCCTGCACAATGAGGCCAGTGTACAGAGCTGTTTGTGTCCTCACCGGCTTCAGCAGAGGCCTGTCCCGCCTCCACCACTGCTGAGGGCTCATGGGTGTCCTTATAATAGATGAGCAGCTCCACATCTCTGTCAAACTTGTGTCCTGCTGCCAGCTTCACCTGCAGTCAAAGACATAAACATGTATTTGTACTTCCAATTGTATACTTTATTCAGGCTTTATAAATGCTGAAGGACATAAGAAATGAAGATAAGTAAAGAGTAAAGTAAAGATATGTAAAAGTGTCCCTACAAATGAAGCACTGGTTATAAAACCTGAAATACAAATATTAATTTACTCAAAGTTGTATTTAAAATCTTCAATAACACATGCTATTTAGGACCTTGAAGTAAAGTAAGGTCCTAAAGTAAAGTAGTTTTTACCGATGCTGTAGTTTGATCTTGGCTGAGGAACTCCAGAGGGTCCATGGTGCAGCTGGACTCCACTTTGGAGATGGGTCGCGCAGACTGGACTCGGGCCAAAAAAGTCAGATCATAGGGAACCAGGGAAGATGGCACTGACGTCACTGTGACACTGCTGCTTTCTGTTCCTGGAAAATTATTTATTTATCAATTTTCAGCACAGCCTCGTCATCATAAATGTGTCCGAAGCTTTGTTATTACATAAATACAATATGAGCAGCCGCTTTATCTGATTTTCCATGGTTTTAATTCTCAGTCATCTAGGTTGAACTTCCTGAATGACCAAGACTTCACATTGTTTTGGTGAATTTGGCAAAGAATGCCTTGTGACTATGAGAAAGCACAGAGGAAGGCGATGTCACTGTTTGAACAGACACGACCATATGATTATCTTTCTATTCTTTTTTATCTTCCTCTGTTTCAACACGAGAGTGAAATCTTTTTGAGTTTAAAGATGTACAGGAAACTTCATATAAAGTGTAATGTAAATATGTGAATATGTACATGATTTGAATATATATTGTATATTTGTCAAATTTGTAAAACAAATGCAAATTTGCATGAATTTTTAATTTATTTATAACAACAAATAAATGAATTCATCAAATCTGACCTGCGGGCTGGTACCGAGGGTTGAGGACAGCGGGAAGACAAAACCTCAGTGCTTCATCGGCCTGAACATCCAGCTCAGTGACATACTCCAGCCTGATGGAGGCGCTCTCTCCTGGAGGCAGACTGCCCACACTCATGGAGAAAATATCTGGACTCTGGTCACTCTCCTCCAGTAGAAAGGCCTGCTGACCGGAGCTCAGTGCATCATCGTACTCCTCACGAGCCTGGGAAAGGATTGTTACAAATACATACGGTATATAAAATGTGCCTGTGATGAAGCTGACCAGTTTCAAGTTATGGACCAAACAAAAGGAGCACTGAGTCCTCATACAAATGTTAACTCACCTCAAGAAAATCAACATTAAAGCCAAAATGTTCCATTTTGACTAGTATTTCTCACCCATTAGCAGATGCCACATTTTTTTTTTTTTTTCTGCTCAACAACTGTATATGAATGTTATTTATAGATGCCATATGTGCAGTTTATTTTCTACTGTTCCCATTCCCATGTTGGCCATTTTAGTGTAAACTAGTGTAATTTGCAGTTGTGCTCCCCATCATGGCTTGGTGGTTGCACTGAGCTGTTCACATTCCACTCTTCACTTACTTGTTTTTTCTCCTTCACCTCCGCCACAATAAGCGTCTCTCCGACTTTGGCGCTGAAATGGCAGACGGCGGCTTCACTGGACATGGGAAAAACGAACACTGCCTCGATGGGTTTCTCCTCCTTGTTTTGATAGAGCAGCGTCGATACCACTGTAGCCACATGGTCCTTCACGTCCACCTGCACCTCCACGCTCTGCAGAGGCACTGGCACAACCACAAGCAGCTTCATGTTATGAAAGAAACATGTAATGACCGTGACATTAGTAAACTATTAATCCTGGGACAAGTCTGGATTGAAACAAGAAATGACAAATTGTTTCCATCAAGGAACTATTCAAACACATATTCATACTTGTCTGGTCAGTCACACTTCACACATTAGAACAGAACGCAGGAGTGGTCGACTGGCCAGACTACATTCTTACAACACTGTGTACACAGACACCGGAGGAAAGTTGGGTTGAGTGTCTTGCCCAATGACAGTGGTGGGAACAAGGATGGGCCAACTCACAAACCTTTGGGTTCATGAACGACCGCTCTATCAACGACTTCTGCACCAGAGATTTCCTAAAGTATTATTGGGACTATATTGTATTAAAAGTATTATTCCTTTTATAAGTTGCCTTTATTCTGTACTACCTCATTGCACTTGAAAGCCAGTGGTTCTCAAACTTTTCACACCAAGTACTAACACAGGGAAAGATTTGACCATATTCAGAAGCGCCGGATCTGAACCAGGGGAGGGGAACCAGTTTCTTTGCTTTTTAATTCATTGTACATATTGATACATTCATTATATTATTTACATCGTACATCCTTGATTGCATATTTTATAACTATTTGCACCATGTCTTTTTAGGAGCTGCTGACAAGTGAATTTTCTCCGTTTTGAGGTCAGTACTTTTATCTTAACCCATTTCTCTTCCCTTTAATGCCATTAAAAGAAGGGCCAACACTATATCTTTACTACTATGCCCGTATTCAGGTTTGAATCTGGCCAAGAGCGAGCAAAGAGATGAAGATGTGGTGGTACTTCCTCAAAGTAATCTCCAGTATATTCATGTATTTTTCCCTTGGCTTTAAATAACTATGAAATGAGGTTCTTACCAGGCTGCTTCTGGGGCGTCATCAATCCACAACAGCAGTTCACCATTTTTGCTTTCCTTTCTATTTCCTGTGCGTGGAAAAAACTGCAAATAAGAAACAATCCTTTGATAACTCACAGAGAGGCAACAAAATCACAGAGAGGCAACAATTTAAAAAGTAGTGACTTTACTTAATCTAATTAGTCTAAAGAACAGGTTGCCACGACTGTGAATCTTGAAGAAGGCACTGAGTGTCGCTGACTGTGGACACAGTGGATCTACTGGTATTTTTACTGTCCATGTTCCAGAGCTGATCCTGGAGCAAGTGCGGAAATGACACGCCCACAAACAAACGCAGCTGCTCGTGGTTCATCATGCTTTACGGTACGTCACGTGATAAACCCAGAGGCGGGGCGTACTCAGTTTTACCATGTGGTACTTTTAACTTCCACTTTAGTAATATCATCATTAAGTAGCCTATCTGTACTCTTAGTTGAGTTTTTTTTACAGTTAGTTATTCGCTCCATAATGAGCAAATAGCTCAATTTAATGTGGCACATAGCCTAAAATAGATGTAGCCTAGTTTGTGTTTCATGTAGGATGTTTACATGAAGAGACAGGTATCATCGCTCTGTTTGTTTTTGTACTTCGCCATAATATAGCGCGAGGGAACGGAGAGAAACGAGAGTCGGTCAGCTCCTCCCCTCAGCGTTACCATGGAGACACGCCATATTTGACAAAATTATATATATAAAAAAACACTTATAGGCCTGTGTTGACCTTACAATCATTAGATGAAAACATGTAAATTTTGACCCTTTGTCCTCACTTTTGAGCTCAAGTTTCCGACTTTTCATTCTTATAGAACTGGGCTCCCTTCCTCTGGTGCTCTTTTCAACAATTAAAACTGCTCATTATTTTGTTTGTCCTCTATGGTATACAGAATAATAGCTATGAAATATCAAAACAATATTTCCAGCACAAGTGTCCTTCATCGGGTAAATAAAAAGTAAAAAATGACAAAATTATACACACACCTGGCAGTGCACGATGCACCGATGAGAAAAGATCTCCCTATTTTTCACAACCCAATGTTGGCAAGTGTGGCTTAAATCTTCCAACACGATGAATACTTCCTGGACGACGAGACTTTTCACCATTTATGTCACAACTAGAATGTAATCATACTTATACGCTCATACTCAGTAAAAAAAAAAAAGGACCTGGGGAAATGCTCCTCTTATTTGTCATTATTAGGTTACTACTTTTTACTTCTTCTGGAGTGAAATAATTTAAAAGTGAAGCTATCTATTTGATACCCCAGAGACCCCGATTGACCCCGAGGCTCCGGGCCAATCTGGGTTCCAGTACTACGCATGACGGAGCAAGTGAAACTTTATACTAGGGTTTACAGTAATTTGCTTCCCAGCCTGCTATATCAAGGACAATGATTGGACTAAATCCTTCCAGATGCTTCTTCATTGAGTCTCAAAAATCAGTGTGAAATCATTTTACTTTTTTACATTCATTTTGAGAAGACCCAGCAAAGACACTGTTTTGTTCATTTGTTGTCTTTATTGGAGTGTGTTCAGAATCGGAATCACAGCAACAGTTCAACGGCAAATCAAAACAACCCTCATCACAACAGAGACGACTCACAATGTAGGAAAACTAAACAGAAAGCAACAGTGTATTCAATGCACAATCATTTCGAACATTCATTTTCATAAGCAGTTATGTAAACACTGGTAAGTCTTAAATTCCAAAGGTGTTTTTCTGCACACTGCACCCCAACAGAGAATTGGCTGCTTCCACACACTCAGCCAGACCCGAGGCTGAAAAACAGACATATCATTACTTTAATATCGACTGTAAAAACTTAGAGCAAATCAACTGGTATCTAATTGTAATGGCAATTTTAATCATAAAATAGTGAAGAATGTCTGTATACAGGTATAATAATGTCCAAATTACCACTCTGTGACTGCAGCCACGTCACCGCCTTCATGACCAAAAGCTCCCACTCATCTTTAGCTTCAGCTTTGAGACCATGGAGCCAGACCAGAGCCAGAATGGTGGCCCACACTTCTTTCTTTGCCTAAAAACACAAAGCAATATCAACAAATATGATTTAATAGGAAGACTCTAGACTGTAAAGTTAAGTTATAAGTTAAGTTACTGTATTAATCTCTGTAGAGAAATCTCTGTAGAGAAATTAGTTCTCTGCATTTGACCCATCCTCAGTGTCGCATGGGGCGAATGTAGGAGCAGTGAGCTGCCAGCATGGGCCGGTGCTCGGGGACCCATCTCCATGATGTGGAGCCAGGCTGGTGATCAGAAACACCTGGCTGGAGGATTCACCTATTGCACATGTTTTTATAACCTACCACTAACCTACGCAGACATGGGGAGAACATGCAAACTCCACACAGAAAGGCCCCGTCCAGGTGGGAATCAAGCCCGGGAACTTCGAACTGTGAGGTATGAGCACTAACCGTTGCGTCACCATGCCTAGTTGTCTCTCAATATTGTTATTGCGGCAACCTGTCACTAGCCCTTTACCAGTGATACGTGATGCTGCTCAGGAGAACTTGGATTGAGTTCAAATGTCTTTGCCTGTATCAAAAATGTCTACAACAAACTGACAGGTCATGATTAGTTTTATCCAGTGTGTCTGCAATGTGGAAAAATGTTTGAGTGGAGTCCATATTGGCGATGTACACCACAGTTTTCTATTTTTCTCTCTGTTCCAGAACTCACCACTGAAGGTTGTTTGTCTTCAAGATCTTTGCTCGTCTTTCCCACGACTTTGGCCAGAGCCGACTCTAACTCCCAGCAGCCTGAGGCCTTCTGCAGGGACACCAGCTCCAGTAGAGGGTCCCGCCTTGCTTCAGATTTAGGAAGTGCACACTCAGCACTAACCATATTTTCTGCAAAGCTGTGATAGCCTGTAGAGGTCATTTGATATAGGTGATTATGGGTCTGAGCCATTAAAATGTCATGTTGTCAAGAAGAAGAAGATCTTTATTTATACAGCGCCTTTCACAGACATAGTCACAAAGCGCTTTACATGAGACAATTGTACATTCACTCCATACTCGGTGGTGGTAAACTACGTTTGTAGCTTCAGTTTCCCCTGGGGGAGACTGACAGAAGCGCTGTCGCGATGGCACACGTCTGCGCCAACAGACCCTCTGACCACCAAAACATTCACATCCTGGCCTATTGTACATGTTTTTAGTGGTAGGGGAAACCGGAGCACCCGAAGGAAACCTACGCAGACACGGTGAGAACATGCAAACTCCACACAGAAAGGCCCCGTCTAGGTAGGAATCGAACCCGGGACCTTCTAGCTGTGAAGCGAGAGCACTAACCGCTGCGCAACCGTGCCGCCCGTCAAAGCACTAGTACCAAGTCCCTTCATAGATTATACTGTATATATATGAATATTTTATACACGGTACTTAGGTGTCCAACCTGCCATACAACTCACACAAGCCCCCACGAGAACAACACAGAATATTACTAATGACAAAAGAATAACACTTTTGTCATTAAAAGCATTATTGTGTAGCGGCTAGCGCTTGTGCTTCACGGCTAGAAGATCCCGGGTTTGATTCCCAACCTGGACGGGGCCTTTCTGTGTGGAGTTTGCATGTTCCCGTATTTGAGCTTTCCTCCAGGTCCTCCGGCTTCCTCTACTACTAAAAACATGTACAATAGGCCAGGATGAATGAGAGTGTATTTGAGAGTGTGAGTGGGGGACAATGGATGCAAATTAGCCTCATGCTACAATACGGCGTGGTGTGCTTACATGCATGAGTCATTAACATGCTCTGTCCTGACCAAATAAACAAACAATTTTTATTCAACATGTCATTATCGTGAAAGCCCTAATACCAAACTTCAGTCTGTAAGTCCTTTCATAGATTATATTGCATATTGTATACACAGTACTTACCTCCCTTTGGGGCACGAGCCATTCGACCCATAGGAGCCCCCTCTAGAAGAACACACAATATTATTAATGACAAATGTATAATACTATTCAATCAGGTCAACTAATCAATGCTGGTCTGCTTTCAGTTACAGCACATCACTGTCAGTGGTACGGGACCCATTTGCCAGGAGTAAAATTAACTAAACCTCCAACAGCCGCCAAAGATTTAGACTCAGAATCTGATTTCAGTTCAGAGGCGTGGCCAGAGTTTGTCTAATGCTATTGTGTGGTGTCATTATGTGATTGTGTTGCAACTTTTTTGGGGGAGTTTCACGTTTTCAAACTTTAGTCTCGTTTAGACTCTAAAAAATCTAGTTTGTTCCAGGCCCAAATTTAGATGATGATTTAATTAAACCACTTACCACTGGGGGGCGCAGGAGCTAAACGGCCTGTGAAAAAAATACATACTGTACTTGCATTGCCTCTGCCCCAGTCCTCTTTGTTATAAGTACACAGTATACAATAATTAGTGTATGCAATAATAAGTATACATTTCAACATTTCAGTTGTTTTATAGTTTAACCTGAAAACAACCTGAGCCTCAACTGAACTCATCTTGTTTCTTTGTTAGTTTTTTTTTTTTCAATTTAAAAAAGGCATTAATTTAAAGTTTTGTCTGTTAATTGTATAGACACGTTTGCTTGAAGATAACTTTATCTTGTACTTACCTGTTATTTTTTTTATTAAAGCCTAACTTTTTGTAACAATATGCTGCCATAGACAAAGGATTATCCACAGATGTTGATACTTACTTTTACTTTTTACTTCTTGGAGACTTTTGGGTTTGGATTCGGGACCTGACAAATGTTGAAAAAGTATTAGCTAAACAACCACAGCTGCAACAGTTTTGTTAAGAGCAATGGTACAAGATTCATCCTGATCATTGTGCACATTTAATCTGCAACTACAGGAAACGTCTGGATGAAATTCTTGCTGCCAAAGAAGGGTCAACCAGCGATTGAATCCAAGGGTTCATTTACTTTTTCCATCCTGTCCTTACTTGTTGTGGCCAATAAAAATATGATAACATGTAATTGTTTGGGTGGTATTAGTTTAAGAGGACACTGTTTACTCATTACTGTTTTGTTCTTGGGGATTTTGATCCAACTTGCCTCTGTATAGCTATTTCTCAAGGAACTGAGGCACGAAGAATTAAACTGAGCTTAGATTCTCGTCTTTCAAACGAGCCACAGCATGTGTCCATAGCGATAACAGAGAATACACGATGGTGCTACAAATATCATGAAAAATGGTCTGGATTGTTGGCACTCAACAGCTAAATCCCCAAAACAGCGCAGCACTCAATGTGTTAATAAAGATCAGACCACATTTTTTGAGCAATTTAGGAAGAAATGTAAGAAATTCCTAAGGATTCACATACTTTTTCCTTCCGCTGTAATGCAAGTGTCAAAAGAAAATACTATAGGTTTGAACTGTAGGACTTGTTTTTAACTTACAGGCCTCAAAAACAGGCATGCTGCCGCCCGCCATTAGGGGCATGGGCATGCCCTAATACCAAACTTCAGTCTGTAAGTCCTTTCATAGATTATATTGCATATTGTATACACAGTACTTACTTCCCTCTGAGGCACAAGTCCTTGGACGTACACGAGCCCCCACTAGAAGAACACACAATATTATTAACTAGAAATGCAATGGCTGCGCCATTGCGATTGACTGCGGAAATGCGGGAAGCGAATGCAGAAATTGCATAAACTCTTCAAATTGCATAATCAAATTTGCATAAACTGGTAAAATGCATAAAATGTCATGTTGCATAAACGGTATAAAGTGGTAAATTGCATGAATGGGATAATTCGCATAAATCCTAAATGGCATAAACTCTTAAATTGCATAAACGCTTTAAAATGCATAAACTGGTTAAATCCCATAAAGTGGTTACTTTGCATAAATTATTAATATTGCATAAACTTTTATATTCCATAAACTGGTCAAACTGTTGAAATGGCCTCAGTGCTTGATTGGCAGAAGCTGCACAAATGGCTGAAAGTCCTGGAGTCTCCCGATTGGCTGGATTCGCACATACACACTAATGCGACAGGTCCACATACACACCAATGCAAAAATTTCAAACTCCTGTATAAAAAAACTGGAAAACTGCAGAAGGCCAAAACTCAAAACCCACAAGTTGCAGAAGCTGAACATGCACAAAGTTCAGAAATTGCATAAAATGCAGAAAAAAGTGCGGAAAAGCATGGATTTGCGGTAGCCCCATTATAAGTCAATGGGAAAAATCTCCGACATTTTGGCCGATTGCAGAAAAACCGTAAGTTGCAGAAGTCCCAAAAGTAATAGCACCCTTCTCCTCAACATGCGGAACATTTTGATGCATAACTTGCATAAATTGCACAAAGCATGAAGGTGCTGAAAGCTCTAGAAAATCGGGAAAAAGATGGAAGAGGAATAATAACTAGAAATGCAATGGCTGCGCCATTGCGATTGACTGCGGAAATGCGGGAAGCGAATGCAGAAATTGCATAAACTCTTCAAATTGCATAATCACATTTGCATAAACTGTATAAACTGCATAAAGTGGTAAAATGTATGAATGGGTTAATTTGCATAAATTATGTTAATAGAATAAACTCTTTAAAATGCATAAATCCTAAATGGCATAAACTCTTAAGTTGCATAAACGCTTTAAAATGCATTAACTGGTTAAATCCCATAAAGTGGTTACTTTGCATAAATTATTAATGTTGCATAAACTTTTATATTCCATAAACTGGTCAAACTGTTGAAATGGCCTCAGTGCTTGATTGGCAGAAGCTGCACAAATGGCTGAAAGTCCTGGAGTCTCCCGATTGGCTGGATTCCCCCATACACACTAATGCAAAAATTTCAAACTCTCGTATAAAAAAACTGGAAAACTGCAGGAGGCCAATTTTTTCTCAAAACCCACAAGTTGCATAAGCTGAACATGCACAAAGTGCAGAAATTGCATAAAATGCAGAAAAAAGTGCAGAAAAGCATGGATTTGCGGCAGCCCCATTATAAGTCAATGGGAAAAATCTCCGACATTTTGGCCGATTGCGGAAAAAACGTAAGTTGCAGAAGTCCCAAAAGTAATAGCACCCTTCTCCTCAACATGCGGAACGTTTTGATGCATAACTTGCATAAATTGCACAAAGCATGAAGGTGCTGAAAGCTCTAGAAAATCGGGAAAAAGATGGAAGAGGAATAATAATAAAGAACATGAAAACCAATAATTGACTGCGGAAGAATTCCGCAGTCAATCAATAAAGAACATGAAAACCAATAATTGACTGCGGAAGAATTCCGCAGTCAATCAATGACAAATGTATAATACTATTCAATCAGAATCAACTAATCAATGCTGGTCTGTTTTCAGTTACAGCACATCACTGTCAGTGGTACGGGACCCATTTGCCAGAAGTATAATTAACTAAACCTCCAACATCCGCCAAAGATTTAGACTCAGAATCTGATTTCAGTTCAGAGAGGCGTGACCCGAGTTTGTCTAATGATAATGTGTGGTGTCATTATGTGATTATGTTGCAACTTTTTGGGGGAGTTTCACGTTTTCAAACTTTAGTCTCGTTTAGACTCTAAAAAATCTAGTTTGTTCCAGGCCCAAATTTAGAAGATGATTTAAATAAATCACTTACCACTGGGGGGCGCAGGAGCTAAACGGCCTGTGAAAAAAATACATACTGTACTTGCATTGCCTCTGCCCCAGTCCTCTTTGTTATAAGTACACAGTATACAATAATTAGTGTGTACAATAATAAGTATACAATAATAAGTATACATTTCAACATTTCAGTTGTTTTATAGTTTAACCTGAAAACAACCTGAGCCTCAACTGAACTCATCTTGTTTCTTTGTTAGTTTTTATTTTCAATTGAAAAAAGGGATTAATGTAAAGTTTTGTCTGTTAATTGTATGGACACGTTTGCTTGATGATAACTTTATCTTGTACTTACCTGTTATTTTTGATTGACTGCGGAATTCTTCCGCAGTCAATTATTGGTTTTCATGTTCTTTATTATTATTCCTCTTCCATCTTTTTCCCGATTTTCTCCAGCTTTCAGCACCTTCATGCTTTGTGCAATTTATGCAAGTTATGCATCAAAATGTTCCGCATGTTGAGGAGAAGGGTGCTATTACTTTTGGGACTTCTGCAATTTACGTTTTTTCCGCAATCGGCCAAAATGTCGGAGATTTTTCCCATTGACTTATAATGGGGCTGCCGCAAATCCATGCTTTTCTGCACTTTCTTCTGCATTTTATGCAATTTCTGCACTTTGTGCATGTTCAGCTTCTGCAACTTGTGGGTTTTGAGAAAAAATTGTCCTTCTGCAGATTTCCAGTTTTTTTATACGAGAGTTTGAAATTTTTGCATTGGTGTGTATGGGGGGAATCCAGCCAATGGGGAGACTCCAGGACTTTCAGCCATTTGTGCTTCTGCCAATCAAGCACTGAGGCCATTTCAACAGTTTGACCAGTTTATGGAATATTAACAATTTATGCAAATTAACCACTTTATGCATTTTAAACCGTTTATGCAACTTAAGAGTTTATGCAATTTACAAAATTTATGCAAATTACCCCATTCATGCATTTTACCATTTTATGCAGTTTATACAGTTTATGCAACATGACATTTTATGCATTTTACCAGTTTATGCAAATTAACCACTATGGAATTTAAACAGTTTATGCATTTTAAAGCACTATTATTCAACTCAATAGGGATTTTCACATATAACCAATTTATGCAATTTGAACAGTTTATGCAATTTCTGCATTCGCTTCCCGCAATTCCGCAGTCAATCGCAATGGCACAGCCATTGCATTTCTAGTTTTTATTAAAGTCTAACTTTTTGTAACAATATGCTGCTATAGACAAAAGATTATCCACAGATGTTGATGCTTTTTGGAGACTTTTGGGTTTGGATTCGGGACCTGACAAATGTTGAAAAAGTATTAGCTAAACAACAACAGCTGCAACAGTTTTGTTAAGAGCAATGGTACAAGATTCATCCTGATCATTGTGCACATTTAATCTGCAACTACAGGAAACGTCTGGATGAAATTCTTGCTGCCAAAGAAGGGTCAACCAGCGATTGAATCCAAGGGTTCATTTACTTTTTCCATCCTGTCCTGTCCTTACTTGTTGTGGCCAATAAAAATATGATAACATGTAATTGTTTGGGTGGTACTAGTTTAAGAGGACACTGTTTACTCATTACTGTTTTGGTCTTGGTGATTTTGATCCAACTTGCCTCTGTATATCTATTTCTCAGGAACTGAGGCATGAAGAATTAAACCGAGCTTAGATTCTCGTCTTTCAAACGAGCCACAGCATGTGTCCATAGCGATAACACACACACGATGGTGCTACAAATATCATGAAAAATGGTCTGGATTGTTGGCACTCAACAGCTAAATCCCAAAAACAGCGCGGCACTCAATGTGTTAATAAAGATCAGACCACATTTTTTGAGCAATTTAGGAAGAAATGTAAGAAATTCTTAAGGATTCACATACCTTTTCCTTCCACTGCCGACCTTTGGGGCATGGGCATGATGCCGCCCGCCATTTGGGGCATGGGCATGCTGCAGGCCGACCTTTGGGGCATGGGCATGCTGCAGGCCGACCTTTGGGGCATGGGCATGATGGCGCCCGCCATTCGGGGCATGGGCATGCTGCAGTACGCCATTTGGGGCACGGGCATGCTGCAGGCCGCCCTTCGGGGCCTGCTGCAGGTCGTGATCACTGTGGGGTAATCAGATAAATACAAAATTAGGAGCTTTTAAACTCTCGTTGGTTGAATCTTTCTTCTTTTCAACAGCAAGACATTGTGTTCATTAAATTAAAACCTTTGAGATTGAGATGTGTTAAATACAAGTTATTTTTTCTAAAATAATATGGTGACGTGTGTTAAATGGAGATGAGTGACAGGCTTAATCTGATAATATAATTTTTTGGGTGGAAAAGTAAATAAAAATACATAATGAACAATAAATAAAATAATCAATCAATCAATAAAAGCATTGAGAGAACGCGTAATCCTTGACATACTGCATCTCACAGGGACGTCTCTCCGCAGCAGAGGGCCCTGAACGGCTTCGCCGCTGGTTTTGTTCACAGCGATGAACGCAGTGAAGGAGCTGCTCACTCCCGATTGGACGCTCAGGTCAATAATTTTCTTCTTCTTAGAGTCGTCGATTTGTCCTCTGTCGTCCCCCTGCTCCTGCTCCAAAGACCGAATGAGAGAGCGAGCCGCGAGCCTGTGCACTGTGAGCCTGCAGACAAACAGGAGGGGCGAGTCTAGGCCATATACTCACTACAAATAACTGAGTAGTGAGTTATTACTACTCAGTAATAACTCACTATTACTGTTGATGGTGTGGTTAAGGTTGGATAAATAATTCAAAGGTAAAACGTTTTTTTTGACCTGCATTTGACTCATCCTTCTAGACAGGATGCTCAAGATGCAAAACTATAGTTGGTTCATAAGAAAATGTTCTCTTAAATTAGTGTTGGGTAACTTTGTGCCTTACCCAGTGTCCTCTGTCGGTTTGAGGCTAAAGTTGAGCTTGTTCTCAGTGGGACGTCCCGCCAGGCTGTACTTCACAGTCACACAGCCCTCAGCTGCCTCTTTATTCTAAACACATCACACCCGTTGACTAATGCTGTAAACACAAATGCACAGACTCCTGTAGTAGCGCGCTGAGCACCTGTCCTGTGAGCTGGGCGTACAGCAGGGATCGTTGGCCCTGGAAAATGGATGTGAGAGGAGGGGACAGTACGGTGACAGACATCCCCTTCGGCAGGTCCCATTTGACTGAGATGTCGACCACAGCCGGCTGCATGGCGAACCGCAGAGACTGGATCACCTGTTGAAGAGAGTTAATAAGAGTCATTATTAACTTCCCTTTGGGGTCAAGTAAAATTGCATTTTATGTCATTGGGGGATGGATTACTTTTTTAATGGATCGGTATTGTATGATTAATACAGTGGTCTTCCCCCCTCCCCGAAAATGTCAGTTTATTTGTTTGAAATGAATACTTTTTCATAATTTTTATGTTGTATATATGTTATATATGTTAAATGTAATATACATTTGTGGGGGCTATTGGAATAGGGGGAACATCAATGAAAAAAGGTTGGATTAAGAAAAGTTTGACTTTGTTTATTTGTTTATTTGTTTATTTATTTATTTATTTATTTATTTATTTATTTATTTATTTATTTATTTATTTATTTATTTATTTATTTATTTATTTATTTGATAGGGACATGTGTGAACAATAAACATGTACCACACTACAACATTTATAGCCAAGGCTAATTTGCAATGTCCGTCCCTAGAAGGGCTTTTCAGGGCTTGAAGGTTGTCATACTTTGGGCTGCATCCGGTCACTTCCTGTGATGAACTGGGCGTGGCCGCCTCCTTCTTTGGCCAAACCATTGATAAGAGCAGTACTTGCTCCTTCACCGATCCCAAAAGAGAAACACCTGCAAGAAAGAAGATTTTGATGTTACTGACTACTTTTGCTTACCAAGTGTAGCTTTTTTAAGTGCCCAGACTCTGCTAAATTATTTTACTACTAACTAATACTAACAGACTGTGAACCGGGGCGAGGGGGTGAACCAACTTTCCCACACCTGGCACACAATTCTGAAGAAGTCGGACTGCAGATGGCACTGTCAGCCTGCTACTACAAGCAGGAAGATAGTGTCAAAAACTGTGTCAATCAGCTGACCAGTGTTGTAACAGTTTTATTCAGAGTTATTATTCACCAAAACTAGTCACAGCAAATACACAAACTAACCTAGCTATAAGAACAAAAGTAGCATCATTCTTAGAAGACCTAATGAACCTAATTGAACTATTTATACTAACTTAATACAAACTTGAATAAAGGACCTTTAACTTTTACCTGTGAGAGGCTGAATTGGACTTGACCAGGTTTTTAACTTCTTTGGTGTTTCCAACTTCTCCATCAGTGAAGACAAACAGCTACAGAGCACATTTCACATTGTTTTACACTTAAATCTGCACTCATTTATTGTATATTGTCTTAGCTCTGAACACGTGAACACTGATGATGTACACACACCTGTCTGGGCTGGTTGGGGATGCAGCTCTGGCTGTAGATGCGTTTCAGAGGAGCCAGAATCTCAGTGCCTCCCAGATTCGCCTGCATCTTTTCCACCTCTTTCAGAGCCTGCTCCATCGTCTCCTGTTTGTACTCCACACTCTCACTGACAAAAGAAAAAACACCCACCAAAGCATGTTTTAAAGTTAAGCAGGTTAATAGGTGTGATGTTGGTTTCTAGTAAATTCATGACATTCTGAAAAGACTATCCAAATGAAACAAAAACTGTCCCAAAGTTCAGTGGCTTCTCTGTTGACGTCAGTTGGTAAAAACTCAAAAATGTACAAGATAAAATAAACAAGGTAATGTTTGTAGGGTGCGCTCTTCATGGTTTAAAAAAGGCTCTACAACTAGAGCTTGGGCTGCCATCAGCACAAGTGAAGACACAGGCACAAGTTTCACTTGATGTGAATATGCCACGCTTCATTTGAAAGCCAAGAACATTCAGAGTTCAGGTACTGGGGTTTTACCAAAAATATTGACAAAAGGGAAATCTTTACAGTAATGGAACATATTGTGAACTACAGCAACAACAAAATACAATTGTCAGTTTAAAAATATCTGAGATCAAGTGTAAAAAAACATTTACGGGAAGATTTGTTCAAATGTGGATCCGAAACTGTAGATGTTAAAAAAGCAGCCCATGGGTAAGCTCTTCAACAGCAGCAGCAGAGTGTTCTGAGAAAAACAAAGGGTGAGAAAATTCCAACACCTACCACTAAAATATAGATCTCATATTCACTGCATACCCTGGCACTGGCAATTCGACCTCCGGATTGGTTTCCATGATCCATGGAGCAGTCCATACTTCCCGATCGATCCAGTAAAAACACAAACTCTCCAGAAGAGGACACAGAGGACATTACATCTTTGGGAAACTCCGGATACAAACTCAACATTACGGCCGTGTCTCCCATCAGAGTTCCTGAAACCAACAGAGAGTTGTTATTTTGTTTGTTCATTCAGACGTTCTTACTTCATTATGTTTAAGATTATCTTTTTGCTCACTGGTTAGATCTTTACACTCAGCTAACATGAATTAGACCGTTTCAGTTCTCCTTATCTAAGCAAGAGGTAGTTCTAAGACGGCCAATAATTTTTCTGAGGTTTATATAATTACTGATCCAAATGGATTGATTTTTGTTTCAGACCAAGTTCTTCTACCAAAACACTCCTGACAGTAATATCTCTTGGCACTCCCTGGTAGGGCTGAAAGATACATCGTTATCGATATCGAGACATGTTTTTCACCTAACCCATAGTTATACATTGTAATGATTACTTTTTAACGCAAGATGGCAGTAGATCCTCCACAATGAGGCCAGTGTACAGAGCTGTTTGTTTTTCCTGTGTCCTCACCGGCTTCAGCAGAGGCCTGTCCCGCCTCCACCACTGCTGAGGGCTCATGGGTGTCCTTATAATAAATGAGCAGCTCCACGTCTCTGTCAAACTTGTGTCCTGCTGCCAGCTTCACCTGCAGTCAAAGACATAAACATGTATTTATACTTCCAATTGTATACTTTATTCAGGCTTTATAAATGCTGAAGGACATAAGAAATGAAGATAAGTAAAGAGTAAAGTAAAGATATGTAAAAGTGTCCCTACAAATGAAGCACTGGTTATAAAACATGAAATACAAATCATTATTATTAATTATTATCATTAATTTACTCAAAGTTGTTTTTAAAATCTTTAATAACACATGATATTTAGGACTTTGAAGTAAAGGAAGATTTATTTTTTACCGATGCTGTAGTTTGATCTTGGCTGAGGAACTCCAGAGGGTCCATGGTGCAGCTGGACTCCACTTTGGAGATGGGTCGCGCAGACTGGACTCGGGCCAAAAAAGTCAGATCATAGGGAACCAGGGAAGATGGCACTGACGTCACTGTGACACTGCTGCTTTCTGTTCCTGGAAAATTATTTATTTATCCATTTTCAGCACAGCCTCGTCATCATAAGATGAGTCTGAAGCTTTGTTATTACATAAATACAATATGAGCAGCCGCTTTATCTGATTTTCCCTGGTTTTAATTCTCAGTCATCTAGGTTGAACTTCCTGAATGACCAAGACTTCACATTGTTTTGGTGAATTTGGCAAAGAATGCCTTGTGACTATGAGAAAGCACAGAGGAAGGCGATGTCACTGTTTGAACAGACACGACCATATGATTATCTTTCTATTCTTTTTTATCTTCCTCTGTTTCAACACGAGAGTGA
This sequence comes from Gobius niger, assembly GCF_951799975.1. NCBI lineage: Eukaryota > Metazoa > Chordata > Actinopteri > Gobiiformes > Gobiidae > Gobius > Gobius niger. Next base: position 25,126,934 of record NC_136852.1, read on the forward strand.
AATCTTTTTGAGTTTAAAGATGTACAGGAAACTTCATATAAAGTGTAATGTAAATATGTGAATATGTACATGATTTGAATATATATTGTATATTTGTCAAATTTGTAAAAAAAAAAAGGGACATTTGCATGAATTTGGCATTTATTTAAAACTAGAAATAAATTCGATCAATCCATCAAATCTGACCTGCGGGCTGGTACCGAGGGTTGAGGACAGCGGGGAGACAAAACCTCAGTGCTTCATCGGCCTGAACATCCAGCTCAGTGACATACTCCAGCCTGATGGAGGCGCTCTCTCCTGGAGGCAGACTGCCCACACTCATGGAGAAAATATCTGGACTCTGGTCACTCTCCTCCAGTAGAAAGGCCTGCTGACCGGAGCTCAGTGCATCGTCGTACTCCTCACGAGCCTGGGAAAAGATTGTTTGTGTAAGCTCTCAGTCGTACAGGAGTTGTCCATCTTACATGAAGGTTCTTGAGCAACTGTGCTCTGTAGTACAGAAGAACATTCCGAATAGCTGGGAATGGATTGTTAAAAAAGGATTGTTCACATCTTTATTAAAAAGGATGTGTACAAAATGTGCCTGTGGTGGTGCTGAGCAGTTGAAGGTTATGAACCAAACTAAAGGAGCACTTAGTCCTCACAAAAAACCTCAACAAATCAACATTAAAGCCAAAATGTTCATTTCCTGACTAGTATTTCTCACCCATTAGCAGATTCCTCAATGAACCAATCATTTTTTTGTTTTTGTGCTGAGACTTCCTACAAAAAGAACTGAAAACTAAACCATTTTTTCTGCTGGTCAGCTGCATATGCATGTCATTTATAGATGCCATATGTACAGTTTATTTTCTACTGTTCCCATTGCCATGTTGGCCACTTTAGTGTAAACTAGTGCAATTTGTGAGACTATTGTGGTCTTACATGGTCTATAACCGTGTGTGTTCCCCATCATGGCTTGGTGGTTGCACTGAGCTGTTCAGGTTGCTACTTTCCACTCTTCACTTACTTGTTTTTTCTCCTTCACCTCCGCCACGATAAGAGTCTGTCCAACTTTGGCGCTGAAATGGCAGACGGCGGCTTCACTGGACATGGGAAAAACGAACACTGCCTCGATGGGTTTCTCCTCCTTGTTTTGATAGAGCAGCGTCGATACCACTGTAGCCACATGGTCCTTCACGTCCACCTGCACCTCCACGCTCTGCAGAGGCACTGGCACAACCACAAGCAGCTTCATGTTATGAAAGAAACATGTAATGACCGTGACATTAGTAAACTATTATTCCTGGGACAAGTCTGGATTGAAACAAGAAATGACAAATTGTTTCCATCAAGGAACTATTCAAACACATATTCATACCTGTCTGGTCAGTCACACTTCACACATTAGAACAGAACGCAGGAGTGGTTGACTGGCCAGACTACATTCTTACAACAATGTGTACCGAGTGTTACGTATGTAACTACGGTTCTATGAATCCCTCCTGACCGCCAGAGGCGGTGCTGAAAGCACTGAATGTTCCCTTCGCGCATGTGCAGGATGAAATAGAAACAGACACCGGAAGAAAGTTGGGTTGAGTGTCTTGCCCAATGACAGTGGTGGGAACAAGGATGGGCCAACTCACAAACCTTTGGGTTCATGAACGACCGCACTATCAACGACTTCTGCACCACAGATTTCCTAAAGTATTATTGGGACTATATTGTATCACAGCACATACATTTGTCTAAATTTGACCATGGGCAATAACATCTCGATATGCCAGTATTTTCTCTTTGTTTCTATCGTCTCCCACTATAATATGTGCAGTCGTATGTTTCTTTGCACTAATTTGTACATTTTACCATGACTGATGTGTATATTGCTTCCTTTTTTAAGTATTATTCCTTGTATAAGTTACCTTTATTCTGTATTACCTCATTGCATTTGAAAGCCAGTGGTTCTCAAACTTTTCACACCAAGTACTAACACAAAAAAAGATTTGACCATATTCAGTAGCACCGGATCTAACCTTTGTCCAGAGCTACAACATGTCTGAACCAGGGGGAACCCGTTTCTTTGCTTACTTTTTTTAATTCATTGTACATATTGATACATTCATTATATTATTATTTACATCGTTCATCCTTGATTGCATATTTTATAACTATTTGCACCCATGTCTTTTTAGGAGCTGCTGACAAGGGAATTTTCTCCGTTTTGAGGTCAGTACTTTTATCTTAACCCTCTGAGTCCCAAAGGTATTTTAGATCATTTCTCTTCCCTTTAATGCCATTAAAAGGAGGGCCAACCTATATCTTTATGCCCTTATTCAGGTTTGAATCTGTCCAAGAGCGGACAAAGAGATGAAGATGTGGTGGTACTTCCTCAAAGTAATCTCCAGTATATTCATGTATTTTTCCCTTGGCTTTAAATAACTATGAAATGAGGTTCTTACCAGGCTGCTTCTGGGGCGTCATCAATCCACAACAGCAGTTCACCATTTTTACTTTCCTTTCTATTTCCTGTGCGTGGAAAAAAACTGTAAATAAGAAACAATCCTTTGATAACTCTCAGAGAGGCAACTAAATCAGACAATTTGAATAGTGACTTTACTTAATCGCTAAATATGGTATATGAGTTTGGGCTAATGTTAAAATGCTGTGAATCTGTGAATCTTGAAGAAGGCACTGAGTGTCGCTGACTGTGGACACAGTGGATCTACTGGTATTTTTACTGGTATTTTTACTGTCCATGTTCCAGCGCTGATCCTCGAGCAAGTGCGGAAATGACACGCCCACAAACAAACACAGCTGCTCGTGGTTCATACTTTACTGTACGTCACGTGATAAACCCAGAGGCGGGGCGTACTCAGTTAATTGTACTTCTTTGACTAGTTTTACAATGTGGTACTTTTAACTTCCACTTCAGTGATATTATCATTAAGTATCTGTTCTCTTAGTTGAGTTTTTTTATACTTAGTTATTCGCTCCACAGATTGGCACAGATCAATTTTAGGCTATGTGTCAATTTAATGTGACACATAGCCTAAAATAGATGTAGCCTAGTTTGTGTTTCATGTAGGATTTTTACATAATTTTTTCGTAGTGAAGCTTAAATCTTCCAATACGATGAATACTTCTTGGACGACGAGCCTTCTCACCATTTATGTCACAACTAGAATGTAATCATACTTATACGCTCATACTCAGGAGCATTTCCCAGGTCCTTTTTTACTCTTATTTGAGTCATTATTAGGTCACTACTTTTTACTTGGAGTGAAATAATTTAAAGGTAAAGCTATCTGTTTGATACCCCAGAGGCCCCGATTGACCCCAAGGCTCCGGGCCAATCTGGGTTCCAGTACTACACATGACGGAGCAAGTGAAACTTTATACTAGGGTTTACAGTAATTTCCAGATGCTTCTTCATTGAGTCTCAACCTTTTTACATTCATTTTGAGAAGACCCAGCAAAGACACTGTTTTGTGCATTTGTTGTCTTTACTGGAGTGTGTTCAGAATCGGAATCACAGCAACAGTTTAACGGCAAATCAAAACAACCCTCATCACAACAGAGACGACTCACAATGTAGGAAAACTAAACAGAAAGCAACAGTGTATTCAATTCACAATCATTTCGAACATTCATTTTCATAAGCAGTTACGTAAACACTGGTAAGTCTTAAATTCCAAAGGTGGTTTTCTGCACACTGCACCCCAACAGAGAATTGGCTGCTTCCACACACTCAGCCAGACCCGAGGCTGAAAAACAGACATATCATTACTTTAATATCGACTGTAAGAAATTAGAGCAAATCAACTGGTATCTAATTGTAATGGCAATATAATAATGATAATAATATAATAATGTCCAAATTACCATTCTGTGACTGCAGCCACGTCACCGCCTTCATGACCAAAAGCTCCCACTCATCTTTAGCTTCAGCTTTGAGACCATGGAGCCAGACCAGAGCCAGAATGGTGGCCCACACTTCTTTCTTTGCCTAAAACACACAGCCAATGAAAAAAAAACTACTAAGTGGGAAGAATAGATCGAAATTGTAAATACTGTACATAAATATTGTCTACAAAATTACATTATCAAAATAAATGTTTAGAGATAACTGGAGGAAAACAGAAGAAAACAAAAAATGTCCATAATGTGTTTAGTGCAGTGTCACCCTGCTGTTGCAGATATATTATTTCAGCATGTGGGGCTAAAAGTCACATATCTATAGTGCACATAATATTTGGCTGATGGAAAAGTATATTCTTGATTCAATAAAACAGTGCTTTCACGGTGCTGTTATATTATACATGCATTATCCTTTCATAGTAACTGCAGCATAATCTGACAGCTGTATTTGTAACTCACAGTTGAAGGTCGTTTTTTCTCCAGATCTTTGCTCGTCTTTCCAACAGCTTTAGCAAGAGCCGGCTCTAACTCCCAGCAGCCTGAGGCCGTTTGCAGGGACACCAGCTCCAACAGAGGGCCTTGCTCCTCTCTCGACCTGGGGCCACCATACTCTTCAGGACATAGTACATAGGAACCATCAAGCTTTTCCTCATTATCATCAAAAGTCACTATAATAATAATCAGACAATAGTGCCATCACATTTGAAGATGGCAAGGGTTATTTTGGTGTTAAAGGCAGGAGAAAAAAACAACTCAAACATTTAGTATCCTACAAATCATCTCCAAAATAACAGAAAAATGAGTCGCTGCACAACAGAACATCTAAATAGTAGTGAAACACCTCATGTGAAACATCCCTCTAGCAGGGGTGTCAAACATACGGCCCGCGGGCCTGATCCGGCCCGCGAGATGATTTAATCCGGCCCCTGCCCTGTAGAGCATAAATTCCAGAGTATGTCAAAAAAAAAAAGTAAGTCTCTAGCCCATTCCTGTGCGGAGTTATGCATTTTTAAAGAATAACCAGAATGCTCATTCTAGCCACTAGGGGGCATTAAATAAATAAAAAAAGGATAGCGTTCCACACGTGTCCAGCAGAGGGCACTGACATAATAAGAGTTTAGGATATGAACGACACATTATATAGCCATGTGGTAAATGGACAGTCTGCCCCAGGGCGGCTGTGGCTTCAATAACAGTTTACCACCACCAAGTGAATGAATAATGACTACTGCACTTTCAGGAACTTGTGACACAGGCTTGTAAAGTGCAATACAAGTGTAAGCCGTTGTCATTGATGAAGCTACAGTCAAGTTGGGGCTTTGATCAAATCACAGCTTATTATTATTCATTTATTGGAAACATTTTCTCTATTATATGTGGCCCGCGACCCGCCGTGGGAGCTGAATTTCGGCCCGCGACCCAAAATGAGTTTGACACCCCTGCTCTAGAGAAACCGCCACTTGTTACTTTTTAGAAAATGTTAAATATAAGTTTGATAAGAGTAGTTATGTGGGTGCTGTATTCCTCGATCTACACCTTAAATCATGATGTTCTCATTGCCAAATTATCCCGTTTTAATTTCTTTGAAAGCGCCCTCCGCTGGATGAGATCATATCTAAGTGAAAGAAAACCGAAAGTACAAATAGATAATGTTCAGCCCACATTTCTTAATTGTTCCGCTGGTGTCCCACAAGGTTCAATACTGGGACCAATCCCAGTATTGAACATCTGCAGCCATTGTACCAGTGTCCCATTGGCTCCAAAACTCATGCCTTCATCTGAATACAAAAAAATCTGTCTGCATGTTTTTTTCTCATCAGCCAGTATATATAGTAGGGGATGAACAACCATCTGTGATAGTCAACGGCGAGAGATTAGATATCGTTAAAGAATTTAAGTATTTAGGAGTGCTCTTTGATTCAAATTTAGATTTCAAGAAAATTGTACATTCATTAAATTCAATTTGTCAAACTAAAAGCATATAAGACCTTCTCTGACGACAGAGTCTGCAAAGGGTTATATGCAATGATCTTCAGTCATATGACTTACTGTTATACCACATGGTGCACAACACCAGAGATCAATATAAATCCCATCAAGTCTCTTTAAGAAAACATTAAAAACTCTGGATAGAAAGCCTTTATCATTTCACATTATCACTACTGTAACACTGTAATTAAGTATAATAGTTTAGATTTTGATAGTTATCAGACATACTTGGATGCCTGTTTCATTTTTAGAGTTTGAAATGGTCTTGCCCCTCCACCATTAATGGATTTTATATCAAATATAAGCAACACTCGAGTAAATACCAGAGCTTTGACAAGAGGAGACTAAAATGTGCAACAATGCTGGACCAATTTCAGTCAAACTCACTGCCTGCTCACGTCAGGAAGCTGTGTCAAAAACCACACCTTTAAAAAGGTCCTAAAGAACCAGTTGAAAACAAATCAATCGTGAAATCATTAATCAATATAACCTCTTGGGCGTGGTATCTCACCTGTGACTGTCCTTGTAACTGACCTCTGTTCTGTTCTTCGTACTAAGTCTGTATTTCACTTCTGTAAATGAATGTTTCTTTGCCTGCCTTAGGACAACGGATGCAATTTAGCGAATTGCTCATTCTGGTACATTTACATTGATGCTTTCTGCTGACATGTTGATTCATGTGCACTGTCCTAATTCAAATAAATAAATTTAAATGAATAAATTCAAATAAATATTGAAATGATAATAATAATACTATCCAGGAAGGGAAGTTGCGCATCTTCAAATGTTCCGAGTGCTAAAGCCCAAAAAATGAAGTACTACTGATGTGCTACCCTTTCATTTTTTTCTAAAATTTCTCTAATAATAATAATACATTTTATTTTGCACTTTTCAAAAAAAACTCAGACGCTTTACGAATAAAACAGACAAAACAAAACAAAGATGGAATATTATTTTAGGTTGCATGTGAGCTGAAACAGATGAGTTTTCAGCAGTTTTTTGAAAGTGATCAATGAATGTTATAGTCCAATCTGCGATGTCTGCCAATAGATGTTTCTCCTCTATTTAATATTATTTCACAGTTACATAAATGCAGAGAACCATGACTTTTAAGATGTTATTGTATAAACTAGCTACACCTTTCATCATGTCACCGATGAAAGCCTCACCTAGAGATGAGGAAAACACACAATATCACAAATTACAATTAAAAAAATAAAACAAAAAAATCGTTTTTTCAATAAATCCCATACTAATTTCAACAGACCCGCCCACCTCTGGTCTGCGAAAGTAAAATTGTAATTGTAAAAGTCTGGGGAGCGCGAAAAAAAAAAAAAAAGCATGTATTTTATATTGTGAATGGACTCTAAGGTAAGATGTCCATTATCCACTGTATAAACCTGCTGCTACTTTGCCTCTGCCCAGGGACTACAGATGCTTGTAGCTATCTCTGGTCTGTGCAACACATTTGTTGTGCAATGTCCCTGTCAAATAAATAAATAAATAAAATAGAAATGAAATCTCTCACCATATCTGTGAGGTCCATGAAGCTCAAAGTCTGTGGAGAAAATAATCAATCATTGCCTCTGCTCTGTCCTTCTATTTTAGATTCAATTACGCTACGTTAAATACACCATTATCAAGTGTCCAGTAATTAGAGAATAGCAGTATTGTATCACTATTTTCAAATAATACAATATAATAAAATTGTGATAAGTTGATATTTTGCTTGAAAATCTTATAGCAGAACAACTATAATGATCTCATGTTAAATGTAGCAATTGGTAAATACACAACTGGAAATGGTGAAGAAATAAAATCACTTACAATCAATGGTCACATGAGCAGCACTGCCTGTTGGGGAATAAATACTGCTTTATCAGCTGTTTTATCCAAAAATTATCATTATCATCAGATATATACACATATGGCAACTTTTGTGCTGTAATAAATTGCATTCATTTGAATTTCTGTTTTGCCGAGTGAAGTTTCTGTTTTACACGTAAAATAAATGTTAAGGATTACGAATGATCAGTCGCTGTAATATAAAAATACACTGAAACATCTTCTAAAAATACCATAATTATGAATTATGACAAATTTGTATGAAACAGGCGACAAAGGCTGAGAAATAGTTATCCATATTTTATATTTACGGTCATAGAAAATAGATTATAAAAGGTTGCACTTGTAGGTCAAGATAACAGTGAAATCGGGACACATTTAAAACAGTTCTTAAACACAAAACTTTACTAAATTGTCTTGAAATCCACAGACACTTACCTGTACATTTGTCTTTCTTTTTGAGACTCAGTTTTGGGAAATGGAACCTTTTGCGTTTGGATTCAGTCCCTGACACAAATGTTGAAAGAATATATCAGCCAAACGTCTTACTTTAAACAACTACATCAGCGCGTTTACAAGCTTTCTGTCCATTTCTAACATATACCTGTGTTTTTGAACATGTTAGATAAGATAAGTTAAGATAATCCTAGATTGATCCCACAATGAAGAAATTCACTTTGTTACATTCGGCTCTCAAGGAAACACTCAGGGTGTGCTAAATAGACAGGAAATGTGCAAGCAGTTAAATAGTAAATAGAGGTATCTTATGTACAATGAGCAAAAGCCAAAAGCTTAAATACCAGAGCTTTGACAAGAGGAGACTAAAATGTGCAACAATGCTGGACCAATTTCAGTCAGGAAACTGTGTCAATTACCACACCTTTAAAAAGGTCCTAAAGAACCAGTTGAAAACAAATCAATCGTGAAATCATTTATCAATATAACCTCTTGGGCGTGGTATCTCACCTGTGACTGTCCTTGTAACTGACCTCTGTTCTGTTCTTCGTACTAAGTCTGTATTTCACTTCTGAAAATGAATGATTCTTTACCTGCCTTAGGACAACGGACGCAATTTAGCGAATTGCTCATTCTGGTACATTTACATTGATGCTTTCTGCTGACATGTTGATTCATGTGCACTGTCCTAATTCAAATAAATACATTTAAATGAATAAATTCAAATAAATGTTGAAATGATAATAATAATACTATCCAGGAAGGGAAGTTGCGCATCTTCAAATGTTCCGAGTGCTAAAGCCCAAAAAATGAAGTACTACTGATGTGCTACCCTTTCATTTTTTTCTAAAATTTCTCTAATAATAATAATACATTTTATATTGCACTTTTCAAAAAAAAACACAGACGCTTTACAAATAAAACAGACAAAACAAAACAAAGATGGAATATTATTTTAGGTTGCATGTGAGCTGAAACAGATGAGTTTTCAGCAGTTTTTTGAAAGTGATCAATGAATGTTATAGTCCAATCTGCGATGTCTGCCAATAGATGTTTCTCCTCTATTTAATATTATTTCACAGTTACATAAATGCAGAGAACCATGACTTTTAAGATGTTATTGTATAAACTAGCTACACCTTTCATCATGTCACCGATGAAAGCCTCACCTAGAGATGAGGAAAACACACAATATCACAAATTACAATTAAAAAAATAAAACAAAAAAATCGTTTTTTCAATAAATCCCATACTAATTTCAACAGACCCGCCCACCTCTGGTCTGCGAAAGTAAAATTGTAATTGTAAAAGTCTGGGGAGCGCAAAAAAAAAAAAAAAAGAATGTATTTTATATTGTGAATGGACTCTAAGGTAAGATGTCCATTGTCCACTGTATAAACCTGCTGCTACTTTGCCTCTGCCCAGGGACTACAGATGCTTGTAGCTATCTCTGGTCTGTGCAACACATTTGTTGTGCAATGTCCCTGTCAAATAAATAAATAAATAAAATAGAAATGAAATCTCTCACCATATCTGTGAGGTCCATGAAGCTCACAGTCTGTGGAGAAAATAATCAATCATTGCCTCTGCTCTGTCCTTCTATTTTAGATTCAATTACGCTACGTTAAATACACCAGAATAGCAGTATTGTATCACTATTTTCAAATAATATAATATGTCTTTGAACATGTTAGATAAGATAAGTTAAGATAATCCTAGATTGATCCCACAATGAAGAAATTCACTTTGTTACATTCGGCTCTCAAGGAAACACTCAGGGTGTGCTAAATAGACAGGAAATGTGCAAGCAGTTAAATAGTAAATAGAGGTATCTTATGTACAATGAGCAAAAGCCAAAAGCTTAAAGGGGCAAAAATATAAACAATAAGAAAAAAAAAACTAGAACAGACTGTAAAAAGTAGAATAACAAAAGTCAGCAATGGCAGTGCAAAGTTTACAGTCCTAGTGCAGGTCGTCAATAAAGTTACGCTGATACAGGGAATATTGCATGTAGATACATAATTTTCGCTTGCATTACAATGCGCTATAACCCTGTTGATTTGTTTAAACTCTAGAGATAATTTCATCACTGTTACGTAAATGCAGAGTCCTGTGATTTTTAAGACGTTATTGGATGAAGTACTTACTTGCACCTTCCATCCTGTCACCGATAGAAACCTCATCTAAAGAAGAGAAAAACACAATATCAATAATGACAATTTTTAGAAAACCTTTTCATTAAAATATTAAATATAATCCCAATATCTATCCTATAGTATTTCAACAGTCCCGCCCACCTCTGGGCTGTGAAAGTAAAATTGTTGAGCTCCAAAAGGTGGTGAACCACTGCTCTATGGTTCTTTTCAAGTATAACATAATCCACTAATAATCCAATAAATTATTTATATATGAATTGAAATACCTTTAAAAAGCAATGAAATGTTGATACTAAAGACACACAGCAAAAGAAGTATACTTCGGAATAGAATTGAAATCTCTTACCAAATCCCATTAGGCGTCCTTTAAGCTCACAGTCTGTGGAGAAAATAACTCAATCACTGCTTCTGCTCTGTCCTATTATTTAAGATTCAGTTACGCTCCGTCAAATACACAATTTTTTAATAAAATAATATAATAAAAATGTGACAAGTCGATATTTTGTTTATCTTAAAACAGAACAATTATAATGATCACATAGTCAATGTACCAATTAACAAATACAAACGCAATTGGGAATGGTGAAGAAATAAAATCACTTACAATCAATGGTCACATGAGCAGCACTGCCTGAAAGAAATCAGTTTTACAAGTAAAATAAATGTTAACCATTGCGGATGCTCACAATTTTTTTCAACGTGCACTGTATCCCCTGCCTTGCCAAACAACATGCATCCCACAGTATTTGCCAGGTACTTGTCTCCACACAACACTTTTTGCTTCAGTCTAGCTACTTTTGACTCTCATTAACTGAATTTAATTGTCGAAATCGGCGCTCTCGCTTCACAGCTAGAAGGTCCTGGGTTCGATTCCCACCTGGACGGGGCCTTTCTGTGTGGAGTTTGCATGTTCGCCTCGTGTCTGTGTAGGTTTCCTCCGGGCACTCTGGTTTCCCTTACCTTTCCCTTAAAACATGTACAATAGGCCAGGATGAATGATGTGTGTGTGAATGTATAGTGGTGTCAGAGGGACTGTTGGTGCAGATGAGTGCAGTCGCGACAGCACTTCTGTCAGTCTCCCCCAGGGTAAACTGAAGCTAAATGTAGCTTACCACCTGAGTATTCAGTGAAGGCTTTGTGACTATATCTGTGAAAGGCGCTATACACCGCGTTCCAAATTATTATGCAAATTGCATTCCAGTTCCATAAAGGTATGTATGATATTCTGTATCAGCGCTCTTTGAAACACTGACATTAATCTCAGAGACCTGGGATGATTAGTGTTCAGGTTAAGCCCAGTTAAGGGAAAAACTACTGAAAAAGGACGTTCCACATTATTAAGCAGACCATCATTTTCAAGCAATATGGGAAAGAAAAAGGGTCTCTCTGCTGATGAAAAGTGTGAAATAGTTGAATACCTTGGTCTAGGTATGAAAACCTTTGATATTTCACGAAAAATTAAGCGTAATCATCATACTGTTAAGAGATTTGGGCTGATTCAGAGCACCCATGGGTTTGTGCAGATAAAGGCACAACGAGGACGGTTTCTGTCAGACAAACACGTCAGATTAAGAGAACAGATGCTACAAAGCAGCAAACAGGTATTTGAAGCTGCTGGTGCCTCTGGAGTCTCCCAAACATCAAGGTGTAGGACCGTCCAGAGGCTGCAGTTGTGCATAAACCTTCTATCTGGCCTCACCTAAACTGTTAGTTGAAGCTCATGAACAGAAACGGCTGCAGTGGCTCAGAAATACATGAGGACTCATTTTCAAACAGACTTGTTCACTGATGAGGCCGTGTAACCCTGGATGGTGAGATGGATGGAGTAGTAGATGGTTGGTGAATGGCCACTATGTCCCAACAAGGCTATGACGTCAGTGAGGAGGGGGCGGAGTCATGTTTTGGGCCAGAATCATGGAGAGAGAGCTGGTCGGCCCCTTTTGGATTCCTGGAGGTGTGAAAATGACCTCTGAAAAATATGAGTTTCTGACTGACCATTTTCTTCCATGGTACAAAAAGAAGAGCCGTGCTTTCCCTAACAAAATCATCTTCATGCATGACAATGCACCATGTCATGTTGTAAAGAATACCTCTGCATCACTGGCTGCTATGGGCATAAAAGGAGAGAAACTCATGATGACCTTAACAAAAAAGATATTTGTACTTTTGACTAACATCTCTACACTTTGTTTACTCCCTTGACCAGCCATCTCCATTTACTTGTGCATGCCTGCATTCATTTGACGACCATGAATGCAGGCATGCACATGAGAATATTATACAAGATGTCCTGATGAGTGTTAGAATGAAATGACAGTCTGAAGGCTCTTAGCAAACTCTCAGAGCCTGGGCCCGTACTATAGCTAGCCTTTCTTTAACAAAGACACCCATAATAATCAGCAAGGTCTCTCTGCCAAACATCACATTGATGACCTTTTAACATTTGCCTTCAATCCTGTCAATATGCTCCTTCCATGTCAAGCAGGAGTCAAATTCTACACCCGAGATTTCCAAGGAGCTCCAATGAGCTCCTCTCCATTAATCGGCTGCTTAAGGTTCTCACTCTTTTTGGTAAAGGAGACAGTAAGGCAGCCCCTAACATTCTTGCCCCGCCTTGGCGATTCTGTCAGATTTTGCCACTTGTCTCAGTCATGTTACATCAACAATAAAACATAAATTAGGCTTTTATACATTATGATAAACACAATAGTGGTATATATTTTCCTTTTTTACTGTTTTGGGTCACTGCTTGTGACTAATACCTGAGTAAATATTTTGGCTACAATACCCACCTCTGAGTATACATAGGATACTTACCGAGCATTCTCTCCTGCCCAAACGAGTGCAAAAAAGCCACTGTAGGGTAACCAGACAAATATGTGATTAGCTATTTGAACCCTCCAAACCTGTTGCTAATCAAGCTAAATAGTTGCATTAAAAAATTGGACGTAACTGATTAGTGGCAAAGGGATCCGCAGCAGAGGGCCCTTAACGGCTTCACCGCTGGTTTTGTTCACAGCGATGAACGCAGTGAAGGAGCTGCGCACTCCCGATTGGACGCTCAAGTCAATCATTTTCTTCTTTTTAGCGTCATCGATTTGTCCTCTGCACACCTCCTGCTCCTGCTCCAAAGACCGAATGAGAGAGCGAGCCGCGAGCCTGTGCACTGTGAGCCTGAAGACAAACAGGGTCATATTCGTCATATTCGATATATAGTGATTAGTGGGCATTTGTTGCTGATGGGATCAAGATCATCCAATTTTAGCCAATCAAAATTTCCAAGTTGAGAACATAATACCTAAGGATGCTGTAGTGTTTGTTTAGTATGAAACAAAAATCTCAGTTGGACCAAAATGTTATGTGGCGCTTTAATATCCCCTAACTCAGGCCATGTACGTGTTGAAATGAATATGATACAAAGTGCTATTAAACTACTAGCTGATACAATAACAAGTATAACCAGTCTGGTCTAAGGAGATACATTAGCATTTGTTTTAAATCAACTTTTCAACAAATTGAATTACTGTAGAATAAATTTGTCCACCTCACCCAGTGTCCTCTGTCGGTTTGAGGCTGAAGTTGAGCTTGTTCTCAGTGGGACGTCCCGCCAGGCTGTACTTCACAGTCACACAGCCCTCTGCTGCCTCTTTATTCTAAACACATCACACCCGTTGACTAATGCTGTAAACACAAATGCACAGACTCCTGTAGTAGCACGCTGAGCACCTGTCCTGTGAGCTGGGCGTACAGCAGGGATCGTTGGCCCTGGAAAATGGATATGAGAGGAGGGGACATCACAGTGGCAGACACCCCCTTCGGCAGGTCCCATTTGACTGAGATGTCGACCACAGCCGGCTGCATGGCGAACCGCAGAGACTGGATCACCTGTTGAGGAGACAGAATTCAAAAGAAATGTTATCAATTTCAATAATTGTATTGAATGTTACTGTAGTTCCGCTGCATCAAAGTGGCTATGTTTACATGGAGACCACAATTCTGATCATAATCTGATTTCTGAAGTTCTGATTATTGAAGAGAAGTAAACAGCATAGATATGATATACATTATCTGATATTCATATAATCATACAATCTCTAAAAAAAAATCTTCCTGATCTATCACAGGTGCCTAAACTAACCAGAGAAAAAGATTTTGTTGAAAAGACAAAGATATAATAAAAATACAAAAAGTATTTTTTTCATTCAAAAAAAATTTCATTAATTCAAAAACAAAATTAAAGTTAAAATTACAAAATTACTACAAAATTAGTTTGTAGAATGTGCTGCCGACAGTTGAGTGGTTTGTTCTGCTGCACACATGCAGAACTTACTGCCTCCTTAATGTTGAGTTGGAGTCCTCACTCTTGATTATTTACTGAATTGTCTCCGTTCTCCTCGCCCTTACATTTCAAATAGAAATTAAAGCAGTTTGTGCTATTTGTGTCAAACATTCTCCACCTGGTTCTGCAGGTGGGCCTGATTGAAGACAATTCATTTGCTCTAAAAATCTGATTTCTTCAGTTACTGTATCTGATTTTTTGGACCATGTAAATGTAGCCACCGACTGGACATCCGGACTACTTTATTAATTAAATAGTCCTTATAATAGGTTTCTATGAAGAATAATCTTTTAGGTAAATCACCATTTAAGCAACACAATTAAGGATTCATCATTTTGAATAAACAAGTCAAAATTAGACATGAATGTGTTAGTAAATTAAATTAATTAGATAGAAATAGAAAATATTCATATTAATTACGGATTGATGACTGAAGTGTCATACTTTGGACTCCATCTGGTCACTTCCTGTGATGAACTGGGCGTAGCCGCCTCCTTCTTTGGCCAAACCATTGATAAGAGCAGTACTTGCTCCTCCACCAATCCCAAAAGAGAAACACCTGCAGTAAAGAAGATTGAGATATATACCATTATTACATTACATTCTAAATACATTAAAGGTCCTATATCATGCAAAATCAACGTTTAGCAATATTGTTATGCTATTTCCTTATCAAAAACATCCCCAGAGTTTTTTTTTTGGCTTCATTCACACAGTTCTGAGCAATCCTCCTGAATCCTGCTCTCTGAGCAGCTGCTCCGCCCTCTCCTGGAAAACGACTCAGTTGTCTTAAGTTTTTTACGTCATAGTGTCAAACAGGAAGAGCCCGACGTCTGTAATGTGATGCCTGATTTTAATTTATAAAACAGCTTTTTCATTATTTCTGTTGTAAGAAATAAATAAAAGAAAAATGTCAGACAGAAGGAGCTCTTTCTAACCTACTCTGGACACACCTGTTCTTTTTTCTTATCTAACGATAATGTCACGGAGAAAGTGCGTTTGAGAGGTGCAGGACTTTCAGCCAAAATAGTGTTTTTCTGTGACTGTCTCTTGATGGATGCTTGCTGAACCTTCGCCAGAATGAAAGTGCATTAACTTTTATAACCAACACGAGTCCCAAAATGTAAACACCCGACGGAGCGG
The DNA here is from genome assembly GCF_951799975.1 of Gobius niger. NCBI lineage: Eukaryota > Metazoa > Chordata > Actinopteri > Gobiiformes > Gobiidae > Gobius > Gobius niger. The sequence continues at coordinate 25,142,759 of NC_136852.1, forward strand.
CCAGGACAGGGCGGTCAAAATGCGTGTCAGCTTGTGTGTTAGCCATTAACGAAGCTGTGTAGCAGAAGCAGTAGCAACTCCTTATAACTGCATTGTGAAGTAACTTCACTCATTGCTGTGACATTTATATTTATTTTACTGCTAATAATGCATGGGCAGATTAGCTCGGAGAGAGGAGGCGGAGTTAACTTAATCAAAGTGTCATGTCTTCCGGGTTTGAAAAATACCCCCAGAAAATACTTATATTTCTCACAAAAAATAGTACTCCATAGTGGTAGAGGTACAATATATCATATACATAACTATAGTTTACTTTGGAATGGCTAAAAAAGCACGATACAGATCCTTTAAGAAAATGGGTTCTGAAGTGTGGCCTGGAAGCCAAATGTGGCCCTGAGACCAATGTTTACATAAACGAGATTGAGCTCCTGTATTTCAATCGTCTATTTTCTGCCAAATAGACTTTTTCAAGCTTTTAACCATATTGCAGTGTTGTGGCCCAATGAAAACATACACCGAGATGTACATTGCACATTTTTTGCTTTCATTCATATTGGGTTGAGCAATCCTGCAATTTCAACTTTTCTTCTGTTCAAGAACTAAAGTCTAGACAGCTTCGCTGGACTTTCTGATCATTTCAGCACTCAAAATGCCACCACTGCACTTCATTACTGGCTTAAGGCATTTTGTATGCTCATATACTTTGACCTGTTTTCAATGCGGATACGTTATACAATGCTAGGGTGTCAAAATACTTTGAAAAGGCCAGAACCCAAATGACATTGGACCTTTAACTTTTACCTGTGAGATCCTGAATTGGACTTGACCAGGTTTATGACTTCTTTGGTGTTTTCTACTTCTCCATCAGTGAAGACAAACAGCTATAGAGCACATTTCACATTAATGCAGCAGAAAGAATGATCAGTTGTTATTGTTTGTTCATATATATGAGGACACATGCACTGATGATATGCACCTGTCTGGGATAGTCGGGGATGCAGCTCTGGCTATAAACATGTTTCAGAGGAGCCAGGATCTCGGTGCCAACCAGATCCGCCTGCATCTTTTCCACCTCTTTCAGAGCCTCCTTCATCGTCTTCTGTGTGTACTCTACACTTTTACTGCAAAAAAAGTAACAAACACAACTCTTGCTTGATTTTGACTTAATGTTTGTGACCATAGAGTTACAAGTCTTAACATAACATTCTAAGAAATATATAATTTAGCCTGAGCATGTTCTCTGTCTCCCCTGTATTTACATAAGTTTCCTTCTCGTGCCCCCTATTCCCCAATCACTAAATTTAATTACAATGGCCAGGATGTGTTTGCCAGTGCAATTGCGGGACACTTTGCCGGACTGTTTACATGCAGTCTATCAGACCTATTGTCCTGTGCAGAGGACTTTGTAACAATAATGTGTTAGGGTGGCTCTAACAGTGCCTTTGAGACTTTCCTTCAAAATTGCTGAATTCTTCATCAGTCAAATTTTATGGACCCAAAGTTATAAAAAAAAAAAAAAAACAGATAGAGAACCACATAATAATAATAATAATAATAATAATAATAATAATAATAATAATAATAATAATAATAATAATAATAAAAATTACTAATACATTAGTCTTATATAGCGTTTTCAAGACGCTCAAAGTTGCTTTACAATTTTGTACATGATTTATTCACCATTGGCCCCTCCGACCACCACCAACCACTGACTCACACATTGCATTCGCCAGGCTTCCTGGTGTTACCACCAGGAAGCCTCCAATCCCAGTTCCAACCAGGCCCCTCCCTGCTTAGCTTCTAAGGCCTGACGGGATCGGCAGTATGGCCACATCAAGCTTATTCTTGTAGACAAGGGTCTTTTCTTTACTTTTGTAAATAAAATGTTTCCAATATTTTTTTTAATTAAGCCTTTTTGTTTCTCTATGAGAAACTTAGGGGTAAATTAAGGTGAGAACATTTTGCTTGGTGCTGGTTTGAGGTAAATATCTCTGTAATTTCTTGGCCTATCCAAATGAAACAAAAACTTGCAAAAACAGTCAGTTGAAACAAGGTACAAGGGGTTACTATAGCAAGACTGTTACAATAACCAAATACGTTAAAAAACATAAGGTTCAACAAATAAGGATTTTCTCTTCAAACACTTCAAAATGTGCCCAGTTCTGTGCATAAAAAAATCACAATGGTGGTATAAAACTTATTTACGGGAAAATGTGTTCAAAAGAGCTTCCAAAGCTGTAGATGTTAAAATAGCAACCCAAGGGTAAGCTCTTCAGCAGGAGCAGCAGAGTGTCCTGAGAAACAGAGAAAAGAAATCAATGATGGTGTACAATAATTGTGAGGCATCACTGACAGACAGGTCACAAACTTACGCCTTACCTTGGCCCTGGCAAGGTGACTTCCGGACATACTTCCCGATCGATCCAAAAGAAACACAAACTCTCCAATCAAAATGGACATATCTTTAGGAAACTCCGGATACAAACTCAGCATTACTGCAGAGTCTCCCATCAGAGTGCCTGAAATCAACAGGGAGTTATACTGACCATCTTGTTTGCTTATACACAAGTTTAATTCAAACTTAAGTTCTCTTTTCCTTTATCCTAACTTTATGGCGCATGGATGAAGCCCTGGTGGTGCCTCATAGCAGCTGAAGAACTTCCCCAGGCACTTTGGACAGATCGCATCAATACCAGAGCCTTTCCAGAGGATTGCTAGGTGTTTTGTAATCACCTGAGTGACCTGTCTGGGTGATGGACAAGTTCAACTCTGAGTCCTGAGCCACAGCTTCCTCATCAGAAGACGTGGCAGAATTACTGTAAAGTGCTCTCTTTACTGTTTGGCCACGTCCCCCACACTGAAACTCAAGCAAACTAAAATGTGCCATCAGATAGCCAATCATCACTGCGTCCTGTACGCCAGGGTCGGCTGGTCATCTTTGTCGTTTCGTAGATTGAAACATTGGAATCTTCTGATCTATAAATGTATTGCTGGACTTGTCCCTCCATATCTGCAGCAGCTCACTGAGCTGAGGAGCAGCAGCAGCTATAGCCTGCGCTCTCAGGACCTTCTGCTGCTCTCTGTGCCCAGAGTGCGAACTGACCTGGCCTTAAGATTTGCTGCACCGTATTCTTGGAATGAACTACAGACGGAGTTTCAATTAAAATAACTTGTGTCATTTCATACTTTTAAATCATTATTGAAAAATCTAGAAACAAAGTCTTTTACATGTTTGTTTTTACATGTTTTATCTGAGTGAATTATATTGGTTGAATTATGCAATGTTTATTTGTGATTATGTGTGTACAGTTGCAACTTGTGTGTAAACTTGTCCCCCTGCATCTTGGCCAGGACACTCTTGAAAAAGACATTTTTAATCTCAATGAGTTTTATCCTGGATAATTATAGGACAAATAAAAATAACTGCATGTTTCCTCACCAGGCTCCGCTGAAGCCCATCCCACCTCCACCACTGCTGAGGGCTCATGGGTGTCCTTATAGTAGATGAGAAGCTCCACGTCTCTATCAAACTTGTGTCCTGCTGCCAGCTTCACCTGCAGTCACAGAAAAGGAGTGAGAAAAACAAAAACAGTTCATTAGTCCAATATACAGACAAAATGTTGTTTTTAACCTAGCTTTTTGTTTCTATTTTTTTGTGGGCTTCTTTAAAAATGTTGAAAATCTGTTCAGTTTTGATTTTCTCAGCACAAAAAACAACTAACAGGAACTATATCGTCTGCTGATAATGGTGGGGAATGAGAAGCAGATTAAAGTCGGCTTCTGCTATAGAAAGTCAATAAGGGTTGTGGGCAGAATGGACAGAACACATTTTTTAGTAATACAACATACAGGTGAACTTGAATAACACAGAGCACTTTTGCATAACATAAGGAAACCAAGCCGAAGGGAACAGCATCATTACATAGTTTCTAATATATATATATATATATATATATATATATATATATATATATATATATATATATATATATATATATATATATATATATATATATATATGTATATATATATGAAGTAAAGTAAGATTTTGTTTTTTACCAGTGCTGATGTGTGATCTTGGCTGAGGAACTCCAGAGGGTCCATGGTGCAGTTGGACTCCACTTTAGAGACGAGTCGTGCAGACTGGACTCGAGCCAAAAAAGACAGATCATAGGGAACTAGAGAAGATGGCACTGACATCACTGTTGCACTGCCGCTTTTTAACCTTTCTCTGCTCCAACACCAGAGTGAAATCTGACCTGCGGGCTGGTACCGAGGATTGAGGACAGCGGGGAGACAAAACCTCAGTGCTTCGTCGGCCTGAACATCCAGCTCAGTGACATACTCCAGCCTGATGGAGGCGCTCTCTCCTGGAGGCAGACTGCCCACATTAATGGAGAATATATCTGGACTCTGGTCGCTCCTCTCCATTAGAAAGGCCCGCTGACTGGAGCTCAGTGCATCATCGTACTCCTCACGATCCTGGGAAATTTTCACTATCAGACTCATCATTTCGAGTTAAAAGCTGCATGAGACAGACATCCTTTTCTCTATTTCTAATGAAAAGGTGTTTCAAGATGCAAGACATGACATTTTTATGCTCACTACTGCCACCTCAGGTCTTAAGCGTAACTGCAGCTTCTACATTAAGCATGACGGCACATCGAACCTGAATTAACACTTTTTTGAGTGACAGTGCAGGATTTTAGAGGCAGTTGTGGTGAATAGGTCTGAGCTCATTCTACAGAATAGGACATTTCTGGAATATGTAGGGAGAGCAAAATACTTAACATTTTAAAACTCCGTATAGTCCCTTTAATGTTTTGCTTGCTGGTTGC